>NW_017731444.1:1223538-1245454 GCF_001890085.2 Hipposideros armiger | reverse complement strand
AGGAAAGCTGGTGGTGTAATTCATTCTGAGTCCAAAGCCCTGAGAATTAGGGGATAGGTGGGGGCAGATGGTAGCTGATCCAAGTTGAAAAGCTGAGAATCAAGAGCACCAATATCTGAGGGCAAGAGAAGACGGATGTCCCAGCTCAAGCAAAGATCTAATTCACCCTTCGTGCACATTTTTGTTCTAGTCAGGCTCTCAACAGGTTGGGGCCATATTAGTGAGGGCAAACTTCTTTGCTCAGTCTAAGGATTTGAATGTTAATTCTTCTAGAGACACCCTCATAGACACACCCAGAAATAATGGTTTACCAGCTGTTTTTGCATCCCTTAACTCAGTTCAAGTTGACACATTAAATTCGCCATCACAACATGAAACTGCCTAAGGCCAGCAAAGAACTACCTGAAAAGATTAGCAGAAATCCCAGGAGCCAGAGTAAAAATATCTCAGAATTCACAAGGCAACAGGCAGAGTATTCATGAGGTATATGCCTCAGTGGTGGGACAAAATTAGCTCTAACCTAAACATTGCTCTGGTCCAACCTTTAAAAGATTAGAAGAAAGATTAAACTGACTTCAAATAATTTAACTGCATCCCTGGAAAAAGCTCAGAAAGCTCTATGTTTATAGAAATACCAAAAAAATAAGGAAAGAAAAGGAAAAAAGCTAGTCTCCAACAAGGTAAAATTCACAATGCCTGGTATCCAATCAAAAGTTACCAGGCACTCATAGAAGCAGGAAAATTCAACCACCAGAAACTGATCCAGAAAAAAACATAGATAATAGAATTGCTGGACAAAGGCATTAAAACTATAATTATAGCTATATTTTCTAGGTTTAAGAAGTTAGAGGAAACATTGAACATGTTAAATTGTGACGTGAAAGGTATTAAAAGGACCAAATCAAAAAGATTAGTGAACTTAAAGAAACAGAAATTATCCAAAATGTAATACAGAGGGGGGAAAAGACGGAAAAAAAGAGAATAGAGTACCAGTGAGCTGCGGGACAATTTCAATCCGAGAGAGAGAGAAAAAAAGAAAGAGATTTATTAGTCCCCTGCAAGGGATATAAGGGTTGAAATTTTTCCAAATTTGATGAAAACTATAACCCCACAGATCCAAAAAGTTCAGTGAACCCACACACATTAACTTGTCAGAACCTACTTCCTATTTCCAAGTGATATACCACTTTACATATAACATGAGAACCTTACATTATACTTGAGAATCTAATAACATTATACTCCCATTTTCCTCGCCTGGCCTTAAAGACAACAACAAAGTCCATTATAATCAAGCTGCTCAAAACTAGATATAAAGAAAATTCTTAAAAGCAGCTAGGGGGTGGGGGGGAACATATTACATACAGAGGAACAAATATAAGGATGGCATCAGATTTCTCAAAAGAAACAAGACAAATGAGAAGATAGTGGAGTAGCATCTTTAAAGTGCTGAAAGAAAAAAGTCAACCTAGAGTTCTACATCCAGCAAACATGTCTTATTTTTTTTTAATGAAAGCAAAGTAAGGATATTTTCAGATGTACAAAAGCTGAAAGAATTCATGACCAGCGTACCTGTACAACGTGACATGTTAATGAAGTCCCTCATCAGGTAGAAGAAGACACCAGAGAACAGTCTGGATCTACACAAAAGAATGAAGAGCCTAAAGAATGAATTTAGCGGGGAGGAGGGTGGTAGATGAAGGTGAAGGGGATCAAATATATGGTGATGGAAAGAGCTGACTCTGGGTGGTGAACACACAATGTGATATGTAGATGGTGTATTACAGAATTGTACACCTTAAATCTATTTGACTTTGTTAACAATTGTTACCCCAATAAACTTTAAATTTTATATACATATGTATGATTTCCAGCAACTTCCTTACAAATTCAACTGGCACGTATAAACTTTTAGATTAAAAATCAAACACACGATATGATATATAGATGATGTATTATAGAATTGTACACCTGAAACCTATGTAACAATTGTCACCTTAATAAACTTTAATTTAAAGAAAAGAATGAATTTAATAAGACAAGAACAAATGGGGAAGACAGAACTTCATGGGTTAATGAAAATGTTTTAAAACATGTTATACAACTATATAAATTTACTACAAATCACCAAACTGTGCACTCACAATAATAAATTTTATGCTATATTAATTATACCTCAATAACACTGATTAAAATACACAGAAAAAACTGAATTATCTTTCAAGCTCACAAGGAATAGAAACATCTTTATTTTCTCCCAGAAAAGAATATTATAATATTTACATAATGAGGCAAATTTTATGCAGCAAAAACATGGGGGAAAAGTGTTTTAGAGGTTTGTTAGTCATTAATAAATAAAAATATTATTATATTTTTTCTAAAAAAAAAGGAACGAAAAGCACTGAAATGGTAACTACCTGGGTAAATAAAAATCTTTTTAAAAAACTCTTTTTTTTCCCACAAGTGAAGATTTATTCAAAATGAGAAATCCCCCAATCACAAATAATGAAAGCTAATAAATACCTCAAACATCACAAAATCCACAAAATATAACACATTATGTTAATGAACTCCCTGACACACCTCTACAATACTTTTTTTTTTACATATTTGGGTCATGTATTTGTTTTGCTTTTTGTTAAAAAAATTCTTTTAAATCTCCCAAGTAAGTTGATTGTTTAAAACAAAAGTAAATAACAGTGTGCTGTAGGGGTTATAATATATATAGCAACACTATATATAAAACAACAAAAAAAGAAAAGAAAAAGAGAAAAAGAATAAACATGAAAAGAAAAAAAGAATAAAAACAAAAAAGACAAACAAACAAAAAAAGTAGAGGAGAAATAGGAGTGTAACATTGTAAGTTTTCCATATGTGAAATGGTATAATATCACCCGAATGTAGAATGTGATAAGTTAAAGATGTATATACTATAAATTCCGAAACAATTATTGAAATAACTCAACAAAGAGTTATAGCAACAACCTGATTAAGAAATGGGCCAAAGACCTTGACAGACACCTCACCAAAGAAGATATACAGATGGCAAATAAGCATATGAAAAGATGCTCCCCATCATATGTCATCAGAGAAATGCAAATTAAAACAACAATGAGATACCACTACATACCTATTAAAATGACCAAAAGCCAGAACACTGACAACACCAAATGCTGACAGATGTGGAGCAACAAGAACTCTGCACAATGGTACAGCCACTTTGGAAGACAGTTTGGCAGTTTCTTACAAAATTAAATGTATTCTTACCATGAGATCCAGCAATCATGCTCCTTGGTATTTACCCAAAGGAGTTGAAAACATATCTACACAAAAACCTGTGCACAGATGTTTATAGCAGCTTTATCTATAATTGCCAAAAACTTGGAAGCAACCAAGATGTCTTTCAGCAGGTGAATGGATAAATAAACTGTGGTCCATCCAGATAGTAGACTATTATTCAGCACTAAAAAGAAATGAGCTAACAAGCCATGAAAAGACATAGAGGAACCTCAATGCGTATGACTAAGTGAAAGAAACCAGTCTGAAAAGGCTACATACTGTGTGATATTCTGGAAAAGACATAGCTATGGAAACAGTAAAAAGATCAGTGGCTTTCAGGGGTTAGGTGGGATGAAGGAATGAATAAGCGGAGCACAGAGGATGTTTAGGGCAGTGAAACTACTCTATATGATATTATAATGGTGGATAACTGTCATTATATTTTTATCCAAACCCATAGAATGTGCAACACCAAGAGTGAATCCGAACGTAAACTGTGGACTTTGGGTGATAATGATGTGTTAGTGTAGGTTCATCATTTGAAACCAATGTCCCACTCTGGTGGGAGGTGTTGATAATGGGGGAGGCATGCATGTGTAAGAGCAGGGGGCATATGAGAAATCTCAGCACCTTCCTCTCAATTTTGCTGTGAACCTAAAACTGCTCTAAAAAATATTTTAAAGATGAAAAAAGTTTTAGATAATAAGCCAACAAAGGAGATAAAATGGAATCATAAGGAACATTTAGGGAGGCAGGATGGCTCAGCTGGTGAGAGCGGGTGCTCTTAACAACAAGGTTGTCAGTCTGACTCCCACATGAGATGGTGGGTCCCCCCCCCCCCCCGCAACTAGATTGAAAACAGCGACAAGACTTGGAGCTGAGCTGCGCCCTCCACAACTAAGATTGAAGGACAACAACTTGGCTTGGATCTCATAGGTCCTGGAAAAAACACATTGTTCCCCAGTAAAGCTTAGAAAAACAAAGTTTTATTAAAAAAGAAACAAAGAAAAAGAAAAGAAATGTTTAAAAAAAAGGAAAAAGGAAACAACAAATGGGACAAATAGAAAACAAATAGCAAGATGGTGGATTTAAATCCAACCATATCAATGAACACATTAAATTTAGATGGTCTAAATACCCCACTTAAAGAGGCAAAAATTGTCAGATTGGATTAAAAATGAAGACCCCATAATATGCTTGACATTTTGAGGCTCTTAAGTTTGCTGCCTTTGCAGTAAAGCCTCGGGAAATGATAACAGCTAACTCTCATTGAGCATTTCCTGTATGTCAGCTAGTGTTTCAAGGGTTTGAGATGTATTAACTCATCTAATCCTCAATAGCTCCATAAGGTAGGTACTAATGTCACCCCTGTGTTAAACTGAGGTTATAAACTGAGGCCCAAAGAAGTAAAGGAACGTGTCAAGTTTGCCTCCGAATCAGAGGTGGAGCTGGGCAGCCCCCACAGCTGTGCTCTAACTTCCCACTGTGCTGCCTCTTGGATGTGTGGCCCCTTCCCAAAGCAGAAGGCAGGACCATCTGTGCTGGGGCCTGAGAATGGGGAGGATGTCCCTGCATGTGCTACGGGAATGTCAGCACAGAGCTGTAGCAGGTTAGCCTTAGAAAACAGCTGCCAGCACCTCAGAATGAATTTTCATCTGCCACCACCTCCTCCCCCAGGGCCTTGGTTCTGATTCCAGAGTTCAGCTGCCTGACAGCCCAGCAGCTGGATAGTCTTTGGCTGGCCCATCCCACCCTCAGGATGTTGTTCTGCCAGTCAGCATTAGAGTCAGGATCTCTTTGGGAAGACAAGCCCTTGGAAACCGGTCCCAAATGCCAAACAACCAAATTATCCTAGCCTATCCAGGTGATGCGAGTGGGCGTTTGTCAAAGGTCTGCAGAGCCATTCTCACGGCAGGATAAATGGCTAGGCTGGACACAAACCTTTCAGAACCAGGAAGAGCTATCAGGCTAATCCAGACCCAGACATCCATAGAGATATTTTGTTCATTCCCCCATTCTTCCATAACGGATTTACACAGCATTTTCTGTGTGCCAGGCACTGTTCTGGGCTCTGAGAATGCAGCAATGACTGTGAAAAGATTCCTGCCTCCATAGTCTAGTGGAGGGAGACAGACAGATAGAAAATAAGTCTTTGCAAAGAATGACTGCTGAAATAGCAGCATGACAAGACATAATGGATGTACTCAACCATATTTTGAAGGATGAACAGGAGTCTTCTGGGAAGACAGAGGAGAGAAGACCATCATAGGCAGAGGGCCAGAAGTTGCAGAGGCAGGGGTGAGTAGGGGCAGGGCGTGTGGGAACTTTTGGGGCTTTGGGTAAGCAGGGAGGGTACACGGGAAGAGCTGGAGCCAAGCAAGCCTGGAGAAACAGAATGAGCCAGGAGGGAAAAGATGTTTAACGCCTGGCCATGGAGTTTGCATGTGACCCCGCTCCCCCCGACTTGGAACAAGGTTGTCTTGCAGGGTGTGATGCAGATGGATGACATCAAAATATTGGAGTTTCAGAAAGGCCACTCTGGAGGCAGAGGAATGGCCATGTGGGGGCTGCGGAAGCCACTAGAAGTGAGAAGGTGAGGGAGGGGGCTGGTAGGGAGATGCTGGCAAGAAATACTGGGGGTCTGATTTAGGTAAATGTCAATCGGGCTGATAAGGAGGGGTGAATGGAGTGAAGGGGTGGGCCAGGCAGGGCCTGGAAACCTATCAGACTCGGGGGAGGACGTGGAAACTGGGGAGTGCTGTGCTGGAGTCGATCTATCTACTGGTGTAAGATATTTCTATGGAAGCACATTGCCCAGAGTAGGACCACAGACAGAGGGGAGGACTAAGGGTGACTTCACCACTGACCGTGATCAGGGGAGGTGGGCTCTGTCACCAAGGACCCTGTGGGGGAGCCTGTATTTCTTGCAGTCCCTCAGGGCTACTCTCTCAGAGCGGATGGAGGCCAGAAGAGGATTAGGGCAGACAGAGCTTCAAAGTAGCCATCCTCACAATGCACAAAGCGAAGGCTTAAGAGTTACCGTATTTCCCCAGGTATAAGATGCACCCTTTTCTGAAAATTTTTTGGTCTAAAAACTGGGTGCGTCTTATACAGTGGTTGTAGATTTTTTTTACTTGCATGTCCCGCTGAGGACGAGGCAATATATGAAGACAGTGATTCGTCATCAGACACAGATGAGGACAAGTTAATGGTTGGGAGTTTTGACAGTGATGAGTTGTATGAATTTTGTGATGAATAAAACTTGAGTTCAATAACTTTATGTAATACATTTTTTTTTCAAATTTTGGGCCCCCAAATTAAGGTGCGTCTTATACATGGGAGCGGCTTATACATGGGGAAACACGGTAGTGCTGAAGAGAAGTGAGTGTGATTCCAGGCAGTCAGACCTGCCCCTCACTGCCTCCCTCCCTTTCCTTCTGTTTGTTTCTAATTTCCAGCACACTTGCAGGTCCACAATCACCCTGCCTGCTCTGTCTCCAAGCATGTGTATAGCAGGTCCTCCAATAACATCATTTCCTTCAATGTCATTTCATTATAATGTTGATGAGATGCTGTAGGAACTTAACTCTTGTTTATACCAGTGAGCCTATAGTAAATTTGGTTTTGTTATAGTCCTTTCGCTTAAAGTCATAGAACCTATCGATGATGTTAAATGCGGACTTATTGTACATGTTATTCCCTCTGCCTGAAATTCTTCTTGCCTTCATCCTACTCCAGTCGGCTAATTCTTCCATTAGGGCTTGGCCTCGATCTTCTCCAAAATTTCCCACCCCCCAGATGACAGGATTCCTTTGTGCTCTGCCAACCTTTCGGCATAGTTCTAATCACAATGAAATGGTGGTCTTTCTTCTTATTCACCACCACTGAATGGTGAGTGCCTCAGAGATTGAAACTGGGTTTTATCCACTTAGTTTTTAGGGTCAACCTGAGGCCTGAGAAGATGGGTAGGTGGATGGAGGCATGGATCGATGGAGGGAGGGATTGATGGCAGAAAGGATGAGAGAATTAGTGGATGGATAGATAGCAGGCAGGATGTAGGGAGATATGAATAGATGGAGAGAGAGATGGATAGGTGAGGGATAGGCAGAGGAATGGAAGCATCGATGAAGAGATGTACAGATGAATGTGTACACATCGGATTAGTGAAGAAGTGAGTAACTAAGTGAATGATCAGTGTAGCATGAGAAAGAACAAATAATGACCAGGTAAATAAATAAATAAATAGTCATAAGAATGAACGAGCAAGCGAATTGATAAATGAGTGGGTGAGTGAATAAGTAAATGAGGATATAAGTGACGGAGAGAATGAATGAATGAATAGTAAACTCTTTGCATGAATCAAATGAAGAACAAGTAGATGGGTCAATTTGTAGATGAACAAAAGTGGTAAATGAGGAGATGCCATGGGTGATCTGGGCCATCCAAGTGGTACCGAACCCTGATTCTGCTGCTTGCTGCTCATAAGCTAATGATCGAGAGACAACGGTTGATGGAAAGAAAAGTAGGCTTATTAAAAATGCCAACATTTTGGGAAGATGACAGACTGACATCTCAAAGGCCACCTTCCGTGTTCCTAGACAGGTCAAAGAGTTTTACATGAGAAGAGGCAGAACAAAAGAAAGGGGGAGTTAATCATGTGACTACTTCGGGCTGAGGTCTGGAAGAAAATCTCCTGGGGTCTGGTTTGTTCCGCGATGGTTATCTCAAACCTGGTCATTGGAGTGCTTTATATATATCATCTGACGGAAAATTGCAGTCCAGAATTGCAGCCTGGTTGCGGGTGTCCAGGTGTCAGAGGGCTGAATCAGTTTCTTTTAAGTCAGGATTGTGGTGATTAATCAGATTAACAAAGTATGCATGTAGTCTCAATAAAGCACAGTGATTGAATCAAGTAGGAGGGGAAAGAAAAAGAGAAACATAAAGAAAAATTAACTTGTTAAACGTTGAAAAGTACACCATCACCCTTATGCAAGCAATCATGAGATGCTCATTTCATGGACTCATGAAATGCTCTTCCACGAAGGCATTTCAATCTTAGTTGAGAGCCCTCAGCATTTACCGTTTATCATTGTTGCTTTTATCATCCTAATTGTTATTTAAAATTTCTCCCAGAGCTTCAGGAAAGTCTAGGTGACCAAAAAGTTGGGCCTGTTTTTATCTTCATTTTAAATTTTGAGTGAAGTGTGGAGAAATTTTGAGTGGAGAAAATAGGAAGTGGGTGGAGAAAGAAAAGTGCTTTGTTCGGGAGTGAGGCTTAAATTTCCGAAAGCCACTGGTGCAGATGAGAGCTAAGGCAAGCCTTATTTCCTTTTCTTTGCAGTGAGGAAATTGCTTAATGATTTGCAGCCAAAGAGAAAAGACAACACTGAAGAGCCCATTTTCATAGGAGGCACAGAGAAGACTTCTCATCTTAATGTTAATGACTGTCCATTTATATTAAATAGGGGTCTGAGCTCCCGCCTTAAATCCTCATTTTCTTTTGTCTCCTGGAGTTTGAGCAGCAAGACCACCTGGAGGGTGGGGAAACCTCCCTCAACATGTATTTCCCTGTGTCGCCACGAGGGGGCGCTCCCAGATCAGACACGGGTAACTGCCAGCCACCTGCCTCGCTGCTGCCACCTCGTGTGGATGTAGCATCTTTGCAGACCTACCCAAAAGAGCTGGACCAGGATGTTCCTGTCCCGGTGAGATCTCTACGAAGGCCAGATGCATCCCTGAAGGCTGGAGCAAGGTCGCTACAGAGGAACATGATGGTCCTTGAGATTTTCCTGGATCACTGCAAAATAGACTGGGTCTCTGGGGAGGCAATGGTCACTAAATTGAGGGCCTACTATGTGCCTTACATAACTCAAGTCCTTCACTCCACAAACACGGAGGGCCTTTGGTGATGGCTACCCAGTATTGGGAGAAAGCTGAGGATCAAGGAGGAAATTTGACTCTCAGATGACTTCCGCTGGTGGCCAGCACCACTTTCCACATGCTGCTGAGTGAGAAAGTGGTCTCAGCTGTGGACTAGCTCCAGCCTGATCCCAGGTGAGCTCTGGAGCATGAATGACACCCACATGAGGTGAGGAGCTGGTGTTTCGCACCCTCAGTCCTGCGGTGGGAGAGGGTAGACTCACGGAGGAGAAGCCAATTTTCTGAGAGGACAGTGACGGTAAGAGCCCAGTATCAACACAACAGGGGAGGGGTGCACCAGCCAGAAATGGGGATCTGGGTGTGGCTCCCATACCACTGACTACAAAAGTCAGTAATGATTGTTTCAGGTTATTATTACGTCCAGGATTCGTCCCTTCCTAAGCACAGAGCGCAGAGATGAATTGAGCAGAAGCCCCTCTTCCAGAACTCTTCCAAGGGCCTCCGTGTCAGCCATGACTCTTTCATGAGTGTCTCCCAGAACCTCCTTCCTTTCTCCACAGGTAAGTCTCCAATGAAGATCAATGTGTAAACTTAGGAGGATGAGGTGAGAGGGATGGGGCAGTGGGGGTTCTAGGGGCTCCTGCAGCCCGCATGGGCTCCCTGAGCAGACACACCTGTGCCCAGCCCGTGGGCAGTTTATTCTCCATGCCTTCTCTCTTGCCCTCTCCCCATCCAGTTGTGTCATGTCCTCCCAATTCCCCACCCAGGCTGGCATCACGCTGGCCAGGGCATAAGCAGGGACTTTTGGGGTCACCCAAAGAAATCCCAACTTAACTCCTGTGTGAGCTTCGGAATGTCAGTGGGGGGGAGATTTTTTTTTTGTATACAGTAAAGTTTCCTTGTAAGTGCTTCTTATTTAATTAATATTCAATGTATTACAGTAGCCTTTAAAAAAAACCTAGTTCTTACGACTTTAAGTTCAATTTACAAACCACTTTATTCTATTTCTATACAGTCACTTTCAAGGGGCTTTGATTAACGGCCAGTCCACTCAAACTCAGTTAAATGATCCATCCCATTTGCAAACTTGGTTAATTAAATAATCTTCAACATTTACACAGGACTTACTAATTTAACACATGCAGTTTCCTTTTTTAAACACTTCCATTACCTGACCTGACAAGCAAAACTTTCCAAAGTACTTAAACCACTTTGGAAAATCTAATTTAAAAACTTATACATACAATGAATCTCAAGTTCCCTTACACATTCTGGTATCATTTATAAGTTTAATATAAGAAGATTCACATGCTTCTCAACAGAAGAATCACAAGTCTAAAAATCAATTACACATTTTAAATTGGAGCCACAGGGCTAATTTGTTCATACTCTAATATGCCAAAAAAAAATCTCTCTTCAATGTTATGAATACTTTAAATACAAAATACACAGTGATATGGGTTTGACTTCTAAACCTTTTCAGGGTTACAGGCATTTGCCTAGTGAGGGGACATTTCTCCATCCTCAGTGGGTTGGGGTGACTTCCTTCAGTACATTGTTCCATCTCAGGGGCAAAGGTTTCTTATTGTGACGGAAACTGTTGGGTCCCAATATCCATGCCCCCCTTCTTCCTTAGATCTAGAACTTAGATCCTGAACGAGCATTTCGCCACCTGGAATAATGACAGTATTTCCCAGCCTCCCTTGCAGCTAACTGTTGCCATGTGACTATACTCTGGCCAATGAGATTACAACAATGAGAAACAAGCAGAAATGTTTCAGAAACCTTTCTGAAAAGGCAGCTGGTATGTGTGCCCTTTGTCCCCTTTTTGTCCATTCCTCCATCTTGCCACCTGGACCATGGGTGTGATGGTTGGCCTCTAGCTACTCTCTTGGACCTGGAGGGCCAGGGTCTCACTCTAGGGATGGTGGAGTGGTGAGCTGGAAGGATCCCAGATTCTGATGACTTCGTGGAGCCGAGCGTCCATTTCAGCTTGTGATAGATTATTTGGAAAGATCCCTTCCACCCCAGTGCGTCTTGGTAATGACTCTGTCCTCTTCCCAACGAGAGATGACGTCTGTTTCCCTCCCCTGAATCTGGACTGGTCAGGTGACTTCCTTTGATCAGTCATACGACGCAGAATCGGTATTGATGACTCCTGAGACTAGGCCATTAGGCTGCACAGCTTCCACATTTGTCCTTTTGGAGTGCTGAGCCAAGACCCCATGGGAGGAAGTCAGTGTCGCCAACCACAGAACGAGGGCTCCAGTCAAGAGCACCAGCTGCCAGGCATGAGAATAAAGCCGAGTGGAACCTCCCCGCACAGACAACCCTCCAGCTGACCGCTGCTGCATGAGGCAGCCCAGGTGAAACCCGCTGGAGAGGCGCTCCACCAACACAGAGAGGCACAGAGGAGGAGAAAGAAACTGTCGCTGTTTTCAGCCACTAAGTTCCAGGGCAGTTTATGCAGCAAAAGCTAAAAAAGACACAGCCCTAGGCTGCCCACCTCTGACTTTTTGATGAGAAACGAAACTTTGATCTTGTTGAAGCCATCACGGTTGTGGGTCTTGGGTGAATGAAATTCTGATGTACCAGAGATTCTTGCTGGGACTTGATAACTCAGTGTCCAGGGTGATGCTTTCTTGCGCTGATGGACATCTGAGCCCTCGCTTAATCGGTTGCCATGACAACAAGGGACTCCATTTCCTCTAAAGAGGTTAGTCTCCTGAACAATTAGATTCTGACCAAACCCATTACCTAATTCTTCTGTCTGATCTGAAATTACACCCCCAGCCCCCTACGCTCCCCTATCCTTGCCCTCCGGCTGCCCTGAGGTCAGCCGACTTCCTTTGCTAATCTCCTTGCAGCCTAACTGAATTCTGCAGCTCTTTCTTACCCTTGCTGTCTGTCCAGGCTGCCACTCTGATCGATGTTCGGAGACTTCCTTTTCGATCCTGCTTCTCTCTTTCCAGGCTTGGTGCTGCAACATCCCTGAAGTTGAGTTAGAACAGGGACTGCGGGCCTTCTCTGTCTCTGCGCCTCTGTTTTCTGATCTACAACCAGAGACTGTTCCGACCTCATGCGGTTGCTGGGACTTCCCCGAGATAATGCCTGTAGTTCTCAGCTCCTTCATGCCCTCCTTTAAGGCCCCAGATGACTTCCCAGAGCACTGCCAATACAATCTGGGATGCTCCCTGTGGCCTGGAGGCCTGCCTGGCTCTCCACCTCTCCACTCCACACCAGCCGCACTGGCTTCGTGCTGCTCCCCAAGCCCCTGTGTGTCACCACCTCAAGGCCTGTGCCCTGCTGTTCCCTCGGCCGGAGATGCTCTCCCCCCCAGCTCCTCACTACCAGCTTCCCATGGCTGGCTCCTTCTCCACACTTCAGGTCTTATTTAAAAAGTCCTCTCCCCTGAGCATGTTGTCAAAGAGCCAGCCTATCCCATCTTACCCCTATGCTCAAAGGTAATAAAAATAATTTTAACTAATAACGAAATTATAACTTTAATAAAAAGTAGAGCTCTTAGTTGAAAGCTTACACCCACACAAAGGCCTGCACAGGGATGTTTATAGCAGCTTTATTGATAATTGCTAAAACTCGGAAGCAACCAAGATGCCCTTCAGTAGGTGAATGGATAAATAAATTGCGGTGCATCCAAATAATAGAGTATTATTTAGTGCTAAGAAGAAATGAGCTAGAAGCTATAAAAAGACAGGGAGGAATTTAAGTGCATATTACCAAGTGAAAGAAGCCAGTCTAAAAAGACTACACACTGTGTGACTCTAACTATAAAACATTCTGGAAAAGACATGACTCGGGAGAAGATAAACCACCAGTGGGTGCCAAGGATTAGGGGAGGGAGGGATGGAGGGGTGAATAGCTGGAGTGCGGAGGATTTTTAGGGCAGGGAAGCCATTATTCCATATAATACTGTAATGGTAGATACATGTCATTATACATTTGTAAAAAACCAAAGAATATACAGCACAAAGAGTGAACTCAATAATGCATCAATATTAACTCAAATTGTTACAAATGCATCATACTTGTGCAAGATGTTAAACAGCAGGGGAGACTGGGTGGATTGGGGAAGGTGAATGGGGTCCGTGGAAACTCTCTGTACTTTCCTTCCATTTTCCTATAAACCTAAAACTCAAAAATGAAGTCTATAATTTTTTTTGGAAAAAAGTTAAAGCTCTTACGGCATTTAACCTATATAAAGTTGAAAGGGGGCTTGACTTATCGCTGTCTCGTCCTCTAGAATGTGAACTCCAGGAGACTAGGAAGCTAGCCTGTGAGTCCCCAGATGAATGAATGAGCGGCTTAGTGAGTCAATTGACGGCTCAGGACTTGGCACCGAGCAGCATTCATTACATGAAAATAAGGTATCACCATACCACGTTCATGCTTAAAACCCTTGGAATAAATTCCAAACTCATTACCACTCACAAAGCCATTATCTGAAGCTACCTCAGCCCTCAATGATGATGCCGGGTTCAGCTTTGCCACCAGGAACCCCAGAGGGAGAAATGTTCTTGGAAACATTTTGATTCTATTAAATAGAAAGGCTCCCTCTGAAGCTAGAGTCTTTAACATCCCTGGTAGGCTTGCATCTCTTTCTTTCCTCCTGTCTGAAGCAGGCTTCAGGCCAGAGCTGGCCCCTCTTAACATTGTTCCTTGAATTCATTGTTATGCCACTTCTATTAATAGAATACAATACTGGCTCCCCACTCATGGTAGTAACATAAAGTTTCCTTCCTCAATCGATTCATTCTCAGAGGTTTTTTTTTTTTTGGTGTTTTTTTTTTAAAGATTTTTATTGGGGAATTGGGGGATAGGAACAGCGCTGGGGAATTGGGGGAAGGGGAACAGACAAGTTGCTGTCCTTTTGTTCTTCAGTCTAGTTGTGGAGGACGTTGCTTCACTGGCCCAAGTTGGCACCATCATTGCACTCTTCCCGGGCGAGGCAGATCAGTCGCCGGCTTCTGGACGGCCGCTCACTGCGGCTGCTGGCCGCTCATGCTGGCTGCTGGCTACACACGGTAGCCCATGGCAACCCACTGCAGCAGGGGCTGCAGCCTACGCCGTTGCCAGCGACTCACGGCAGCCCAGCTCCAGGTTGAGCTGTTGTTCAGCATCTTAGCTGTGGAGGGCAGTGTCACTGGCCCTCATATGTGGGATCCGAACTGGTGCCCTCTGTCTGGCATCCCAAGCGAGTTCTTAACCATCACGCCACTTGGCCGGCCCCCTCAGAAGTTTTTTAGAAGTAAATTGAATTAAAGAAAAATGTTAATGTCGGTAGCATGTGGCTGTGGCAGATTGTACATGGATGTCTGAAGTCTGAGAAACACGACAAGATGAATGCCAAGGGTCCTTTTAGAGAGGACTGCGTGACTGTACATGGTTTACTTAAGCCAATTGGCTGAAATATATCCATCACGGGGTTATTTACAACAGCAATAAGAATCGTATTCATAACAATGTAAGCAACTCTAATGTTTATCCTGTAGGAAAGATGACCAGATAAGTTTTTATCCAGGGTTCATTTAAAAATGAAAGAGGTGCTATTAACCATGAAACCAAAGCTAAGGTACAATCTTGGGGATATTCCAGGCAAATGGGAATGACTCTCTCTCTACAAATCAGGAAATGCTTGAGTAAATTATGGGCTCCCCAATTTGTGAACTGTGACGATTATGTAAACTTATAAATGACACATGAAGAATGTGTAAAAAGTGCATAAGACATATAATGTTAAATGAGAAAAGCATATCATCCAGTGTTCAGAGACAAACAGAGAAACCAACCACCCCAGAAGGAGATAAGTGGAAACATCCAGCTATCTCTAAGACGTGGGATCAAAGGTGATATTTGTTTTCTTTGTTGTGGGTTTATGTATAAATATGTATGCCTCACCTGGCTGCAGAGAACTCTGGTTCAGCACATCTGACCATGTCACTTCTTTGCTTGAAATCCTCCATTTGCTTCTCTTGTTCTTGACTTAACGCCCACCCATCACAACACGGCCTACAGGTCTCACGTGATCAAGCTCCCTCTCCATGTTCCTGCTCAGCCACCCTGACTTCCCTCTAGACTCTTACACACACAACGTTCCTTCCACTCTGGGTGTCTGTGCAAGCTGGTCCTTCTACTGAAAACCCTCCCTGCTCTCACCTGCACTCACACCCGGCTAACTCCTGCTCCTCCGTCAGATCTCAGCTTCAAAGTCACGTCTTCTGGAAGCCTTTTCGGAGCCTCTATCAGGCCAGGCCCGTGTTCTCCACGCCTGCAGCTCCCTTTGTTACGATCTCCTCCCAGGAGTAACTCATTGTTTATTTTTTATAGTTATTTGTATTATGACGTTTTCCCTGCTGAAGTCTCCCTTGAGGGCACAGGTTATGCATGTGCCTTGGCCCAGGGAAGGGGCTCAGCAAACACTTCATATCTGAATCCTGACTGTTGGTTCATTTCACATGGGCTCCCTGATGCTTTTCTGAGTGTTCACATGTTTCTAAGTGGGCAAGAGACACTGTTGTAATCTGTAAAATCTATAAGGCAATTGAACAGCAGTATTCCCTAGTGCACTAAACTACAATTTGATTTGCAAAAATTTTATTTATACACTTTCCAATGATGCATCTTTTATGTAAAGCAAGTCCCAATTCAGGGAATTTTCTTCCCCAAATCTTGAAGCTCAAACCACTGAGGCTACATTTTTCAAGGCTGAGATAAGAGGGAGGTGGGGGAAGGGCAGGGGGGGGGGTTTCCTGGGAGTTGGCTTCTGCAGACTGATTCCTTATGTGCAGTTCACCACCACTGCTGGCAGCATCCTGAAAGCTGGCCTCTGCCTGACCGTGGCCCTGATGCTCACATCCCCACTGCTGCCTCTTAAGCACAGAACATTGTGCCTGGGGCCTTGATTCCAAGAAGGAAAAGCTCCCGTGTCATGCCTGGTACCCTCCATCTTTGGAGGGTGCCATTCACTGACAGGACCGCACAGTGGTCCCTCATGCTCCCTGCAGCCTGCTCTCCACAGCAGCCAGCCTGATCCATTGAAATCCATGTCAGATAATGTCTCTCCTGAGCTTAAAAGCCTCCAGGGCTTCCATCTCACCCAGAGCAAAAGTCAGTCCTTTTCATGGCCCATAAATTGGGCAACAATTAAGAGAAAAGGGGGTTCTATTAATTTCAAGAGGTAACAGCAGAAATGAGACAAGGCTGAGTCCCGGGAGCCCTTCCGCTACCTGGTCCCTGTCTGTGTCTGTCACCTGTTTCCTACCATCTGCCCTCACGTGTCCCCTCAGCTTCCTTACTCTTCTTTACACAGCGACGAGCCCTCCTCAGGCCTTGGCACTTGCTGTTCCCTCCGCCTGGAATGCTGGCTCCCCCCCCCCGCCCCACTCAGACACCCACAAGGCTCTTCTCCACCTCCTACACATCTCTGGCCAAATGTCCCCCTTCAGAGAGGCCTTTGTGACCTCTCTGAGTGGCACCTCTCACCTGCCATCACTTGTAACCAGCTGAACCACTGACCCATTTGCTGACTTATAGGCGATTGTTCCCCCACCACCACCACCACCAGAAAGTGGGCCCTGTGAAGGAGGGACTCTGCTTAATCACTGCTAAGCCCCCTGTCCCTCCCCCAGTGCAGGGTACACAGTAGGTGCTCTTCAAACTACCAAGTGATCAGATTGGATGAACTCAGACAGGGAGGACATTAGCACTGATTATGCAACAACCTTGGGCCAGACATTGTCCCTGTGTCTTCTCATGGGACCCCCCACTACCTGCCAGGGTAGAATTCATCAGCCCTATTTCCAGACGTGGAAACCAAGGGTCACTTGCTCTGTCCATCATTTACCAACTCAGAGCCTGATACAGACCTGGCATGTAATGCCAAAAGACAAAAGCCCTTACGATACTATCCACATCTTTTTACAAACAAGAAAACTGTGTCCTGAAGAATTCAAAGCCCACCTCTCATGGCCAGTTAGCAGAGCTGGGACCACATTCAGGTCCCCAGGTCTCCCGACTCTCAGTCCAGTGCTTCTTCTCCAAGTGCAAATGCCGCCCAGACCTTACCAGTGACAGAAAAGCACTTTCGACTTTCCCTAACACCAGGGTAGGTCCCTTAGGAGCCAAGCTGGTATAATGGGGGTTTAAGAGTGAGACAGGTGGACATTTTCAGATGACGACCATCATGTCAAAGGAGATTAAGGATGAGGGAAGCCCTGGGGACTTGGACTGAGTTAGACAGAGACAAGACAAATGGGGTAGACATGCAACTTATGTGCACATTTACATATTAGAAGAGTAATTATAAATCTTTGTTATAAATCTCCACAGCTATAATGAGAGGCACCATGAATCCAGAATGTCTAAATGACATCTATTAGGGCACCATTGTTCCTGACACTGTCGTGGGGATTTTTGTTGTCTTTGCATTGGGGCCTTTAATTAACAGACAAGCCCCATCGCCAGGCTCGCTTGTGTGAAGGGCTTGGAGTTGGGGTGGGGGAGGGGTGATCTGAATCCGAGGGATCATTATGAGTGCATGATCATTATGACAAGACTTTCCTCGCTGGTGATGGTGTACGGCGTTGTCGTGGAAACCGCGTGCTTATTAATAACACACTATTTTAAGGTTACTGGGATGTTGGCATCCCTGAACCAATGCCTGCTCTGTGATCACTGCACAGTGGCCTTGGCAACATGGACAAAGAATCAGTACTTGACAAGGCCTGTGATGTTTTTATTCCAATTCTTCCTCTGGCTTCCTCTTCATCCCCACAAACAGCTCATAAAAAAATGATCCCCCCTCTGGGGTGCTGGAAATGTTCTATATTGTGATCTGAGTGGGGATGGGGGGGTCACACAGGTGTAGATATATGTAAGGATCCATTGAGCCACACACTTAAAATTCAGTACACTTTACAGCACGAATGTTTCATCGATAAAAAAAAGTTGTTTTTAAATTTCATCCTTTTCTTACCACCCGGAGGATTTTGTTCTTTCAACAGGTGTGCGCCTCACTCAGATGGCATCTGGAATGCCATGATCAGAGGCGCCACCCGTTAAGAGGGGGCAACAACTTGTGTCATGCATCCCTTGTGCATCAGTGCATCATAGACTTTATATTATAGAATCCTCACCTCTGGGCAGAGAGCTCAGTATTTTTCTCCCCATTTGACAGATTGAAAACTGAGGCTCAGTGAAGTGCAGTGGCTTTCCCAGAGCCACCCAGGGAAGGGGAACCTGAACCCAGTTTTCTGTGACCCCTAGCCATGCTTTCCACCTTATAGGGGCATGCCTCCTTGACCAAGTGAAATGTATCCAGAAAAGGAAGTCCACAACAATAGCATTCTGGACTCCATAGCCTATGGGGAAATTTTTTTTAAATCCCAAGAGTGTTTCTCATAAAAAAAAAAAGGTCACAAAATAGTGGTGAGAGACCAATGTGTCTCATCCCAAACATATTGTTGTTTGTCCTGCTCAGTATTTTTTTCAAAAAAATGTACTTGCCTACATTGAAAAAAATGCAAACCCAGATTTCTGTAATCTCTTAAAAATCAGGTCTGGCTACTCTGGGCCCACCTTCCCCATGGTGTATAGTCTCCACTTTGCCCCAGTCTGCACCCACCCACCACCTTCACTCACTAGGGGGTGACCATCTACTGTTTGGTGAGCTGGCATTCATTCATTCTCCTACTGGGAACCATGCTCCAATTTTCCTCTTGAGAACCACCTCATTTCCCACCCCTAATCCAGCTACTTTGAGTTGGGTTGAATCCATCCCTGGCTCCAGTAGTATCCAGGAGTGGTTCAGTCCTGACCAATCATAGCACCACATTAATCTGTCCACGATGATGGCATTATCTCAGGATTGGACACATGACTCCATTAGAGCCAATGAGGTGCATTGAAACTTTGACTGAGATTTGCTGTGGAAATAGCATGCTGGACTTGAACCTTCATGGTGTAGCCAGGAGCTGCTGTCAGAAACCTCAAAAGCAAGTGGAGTCTTAGAATTAAGCCAACACAGAAGAGAAAAGAGCCTAGTAATGGAGAGGCCCTGGTGTCCTCATTGAGCCCCTTGATCAAGCTCTACCTGAAGCTAATGCCTGTACTCTCCATTTACGTGAGCCAACAAATTATTTTGGGTTTTTGTTTGTTTGTTTGTTTGTATCTTTAAATTATTTGAGATAGTTAAGAACCATTTGTTTGCAAGTAGCAGAGAAGTCTTCCCTGAAGAAGACTTTAGATAGAAGGCCAGTAGGTAGCAGGAACAGGACCCAATGCATAAAAGTGACAGAAACCTAAATTTCCACCCAGCGTAAAAATGGAACTTCCCAACACTGAATCATTAAGGAGTAGCAATATGTTGTGAAATCCAAGTCAATGAACGCATTCAAGCAGATAAAAATGTATTATCAACGTGTCAAATTTGGCACAGCATAGGTGGATGGAGGAGGTAACCCCAACTTTAGGTTCCTTCCAATTTGAGGATTCTAGAATATCAAGAATGGGATATTCCTCAAGAAGGATTTCCTGAACACTCTAGGGGGATTCTTCCCCTTACCCCTATTTTCCATTATTACTAAATCCCAATTGTTTTCTTCACAATGATTTCCGCTATTTAAATTTTTATTTAAATGTGTTTAGTTTTTAATTTAGATTTATATTTTTGCTTACTTGTTTATTGCTGTCTTCCCCCACTAGACTGTAAGTTCCATAAGAGCAAAGACCGTCTCCATTTTATTTTTCTGTACTTCCGGCACCCAGCAAAAGGTCTACCACACAGGAGGCCTTCAATTAACACTTTGTTGAATGAATGCAAGAATGAATGCGACCTCCCCGACTCTGTGTTTTCCAAGAAGTCACTCAGAAAGCCAGTGTCCCAATGGAACCCACGTGGCCTGGAGTCACTGAGTGTCTTTCACACTAGCCCTACTGAAAGACATCTCATTTACGCCATTTAATGAAGGATGTCCTTTCAGTAAAGGATGTTATGCTACCCATTCTCCAGAGTGCTCCTCCTGCCTAGCCCACTCACCTGGTCCAGGGACATTTTTTCTCTCGCCCTGGTCATGCAGCATTGGAGACAGCCCCTAGGAGTCCCGTGGAGCCCAGGCTCCCTCTGCAGCACCTTCCCTTGCTCTCCACACCGTGTTGCTGGGTGCTTGAGCTTTGCCACTGTTCCATAAGACAATGTAGGAAAGGAAATACTCATTTAATGAGCACCTACTATGTCCAAGGAGCTTTGCATATATGATTACATGTAATTCTCACAGCCACCTTACAAAGTTTGTACTCTTTGTTTTTATTTTATTAGTCTTTATTTTACTGAACTAAGGCTCAGAGAGGTCAAATGATTTACCCAAGGTCATGCAGATCTTAAATTTAGGGCTATGGCATTCTAATCTGTGCTCTTTCTATTATCCTACATTTAATTTTCTAAAATGAAAAATGTGTGTGTGTGTGTGTGTGTGTGCGCGCACACACACACACGCACACACATATTTTTCATTCCCTAGCACTGTTTTCTGCAAATGGTGTTTTCACTCTCTGGGGACTGAGGTATACATACACACAGCCCAAAAGTCATCAGCAATTTTATTTATTTATTGTACTGAAGGAGTGGGAAATAACACAGGCCTATTAAGGATTAAGCAAATTCCAAGTAAATTGCATAAATGGGATTTTAAAAAAGCACACAAAGTAGCCCTAAAACAATCAATACATTTCAGAACATCATGAGCGAGCTGGGGGTTGCGCATGAAGAGGTGTGCTCAGTAGGATCTTATACAAATTAACCAAATTCAAGTCCATTTCCTCTCCTATCCAGCTCAGCCTCCTGGACCCACAAACCAAACTACAGCGCTTGGGGACAAATAAGCAAAAGAGACAGAGAGAAAGAGACAAAGACAGAGAGAGGGGACTTTGATTGAAACCAAGGCATCGGGAGATCTCTGCCTCTGATTCTGGGTTATTTGAATCAAGGGAACTCATTTGGCATCAAGCACTTAATCATTTCAGCTCTCTTTGTGGCTTCATTTTGAGACATTAAGAGGAAAGAATCATCACGGGGGTTGAGGAGGGCCTTTTTCTCATGGTTGCTCCTGGATTCCCTTACTCAATGCCCACTGCATATGTTTGGCCAGATGGCTTGGACTCCTGGCAGCCGATTCAGCTGCTCAAGAACATGGCTGTGCTTAACCTCATCAACTTGACTCAGCTTCAGTTCATCCTGGGGTAGGAGTGTGATACTGATCAGATTAATTAGTTTAATGAGGGCTGAGGGAACTGGTCCACATTTTGGATTTGTTGCACAGAACAAATTGGTTTGCCTCACTCCCTCCTCGATCATTTTAGCATTCAAAGGGAGAACTGTTCTCCTTAACCATTTAAGAAAGGGGTTGTCACGCCCTTCCTCTCCTTGTGAGGAGTTGGGCGCTGTCCAAGGTACCACATGGGCTGGAGTCCAGGAACTCAGTTCTAGAAGATGTGTGTTTCTAAACCATGAGAACTCAGTGTACGTTGACTAAACATTTAACCCACTGGAAGACTGAACTTTCCAGTGTCAAAATTCCTGCTCCAATAAAAGGCAGTGTCTGAGCATTTCACCTAAAGCACAGTCTCCAAAGCGGGGTTCACAAGGAGCTACTTTGAGGTTCAGGGGTAAAATGTTAGGATTTCTATTTGTTTATCTTGTTTTTAATTTCAACCTTTTGTATGTTTTATGATACATGTACATACT
>NW_017731444.1:1212084-1218218 GCF_001890085.2 Hipposideros armiger | reverse complement strand
AGTGATGGCTGGGCTGGGCTGGCCTGTTGCAAGATTAGCAGTGAATTAACCAGCTGGGGAGAGAAGCCTATACCCACCCTCTCATTCCTGGCCAGATGTTCCCCACACAGCTTGGCTGCTGTAGTAGGAGGCCCTTTTTGAGACCTCTTTGTCCTGGGCAAAACTAGTTCAGCATCCTTTCCTTTCATCCATTACCTTTATGTTTAATAATAATAATTCTAGCTTGTCCAATGGTTGTTAAGCACTTAAAATGTTCACAGTAATTCTCCGGATGAATTCATTTATACTCGTAGCAACTTCATGGGGTGAGAACCATTGTCATGCCCATTTTACAGATGAGGAAAATGAATTAAGACACCTGCCAAGATTCTAAGGCTAGTAAATGGCCAAGCTGGGATTTGCACCCAGGCAGCCTGCCTCCATAACCCACCTTCTTCACCACCCCCTTCAATCCATCCCTCCCCAGGAGTCTGTATTAGCCCCCTCCAGGCTAAGATACCCACCGTCCACACAGCAGCCAGAGGACAATTCTAAAACACCAGTCTGACTGCTGCCCTGCCCTGTATCCCGGCTGTCAGTGGCTTTTGAGAGGAAGTGCACCCCATAGCTGGGGCCTCAAGGGCTTTCCTACTGAGAAGGACTGGCATTGAGCAGGGCTCACTGTGTGCCAGGTCCTGTGCTGAGTCTCACGTGCATCTTAATGTAAGAGGTCTTTATAACAACCCTGTAAAGCTGGGACTAATAAGACTAATATTCCCCCCATTCTACAGATGAGGAAACGGAGGCACAGAGAGATTGCACCACCTGTCCAAGGTACCCCATCATATGCACAGCACCCAAACCTGGTGTGCGCTCCATCTGACCTGGGCCTGACCACACCTTGAGGCATTCCAAAGAATGCCCCAAGCGCCCCATCGTCTAATGTTTTGCACAGGGGGTTCCATCTGCCTGGAATGTGTTTTTCATCCCACCCACCCACTGCCATCTCTCTTTGACCTGGCTGACTCATTTGTTCTTCAAAACTCAGCCTCAGTCGCCTCTTCCAGGAAGTCTGTCTGGATTAGACCCCTCCCCTGAGCTCCCACAGTCACCTGTGCTGGCTCTATCACATAATTACCTTTTTCTCAAAGACAGGGGTGGAGACATTGGGGGTCAGGCAGGCTGAGGTGAGGCTGAGGCCTCCGGCTTCCTCCTCCCAGCCCAGCACATGGCAAGCGTCCAGAGGTACAAACTGGCCGCCTGCAGGACAAACTCAGCAAATGGGCAGAGGGCGTTCTGGCTTGCACAGAGATTTTGTTTTTGTAATTTTTGTTGCCAACATTTTTAAATTGGGAAAGGTTTACTTTTATTTTTTTTACAGTGTCTCTATAGTTCTTGTTTTTTTTCCAAATATATATATTTTTATTAGTTTTAGGTATACAAAACAATGCAATAGTTATAGTTTTTACCCCTCACAAAGTGACAACTCCCTTCCCCCAATCCACCGCCCCACTCCCCCCACTCCCATAGAAAGTTTTACATTTTAAAAGTCTCAATTTCCAACTTGTCTTTAAAAATCAAAAGCCTTGGAGACATGAGGCCTGCAGTCTAATCTGGCAACAGTCACAGAGGGGACACATGCCACCTGGTCACCGCCATCCCCTCCCTGTGGCTTCCCTCATGTCTGTCCCTACAGAGCACCTGATAGACATTTGAGTTTGCAACCCCGGGATTGTCCAACAACTCTAACAACCTGGAGAAGTGGTATGGGGTGGGAGGTACAGATGGTGAGAAAGGAGAGGTGAGGCCTCCGATTTCTTTCTGACCCAGAAGCTCAGTCAACAAGTGTTTTATAATGTGGGTTCAAATTCCATCACTATCACCAGTTTGGGAAAATCACTTAACTCTGTTGTGCCTCAGTTTTCTCAGCTATAAAATGGGGCTAATAATAATGCTTCAGAAGGTTGGTGTAGGAATTAAATAAGTGATCATGTATAGAATGCCTGGCACATAGTAGGTGCTTTAAACAGTAGAGTATGAAGGCTCCGTTCCAATAGTACTTGGGCTACAGGAGATGGGAAAAGAAGAGGGCAAAAAGGAGTGATAACAGAGGGTCTGGAACACAGGGGAAACTCAAAAAAATTGTTGAATGAATTAACTGCCATATGCGGAGGGCCTACTATGTGCCAGGTGGGGCCAAGTGTTCCTTATTCATGGTCACATCAATTCAATAACAGCCACCACTTCTCAAGAGCCTTCTAGGTGCCAGCTGTGTGTTATCACGTCACACATATTATTCTAATCCTCGCAACAACCCAGAGATGAGGGTCTTTATACCCAATGTAAAGAGGACAAGACTGACACTGGGAGAGAAGTTCACTTGGCTTTTAAATGATTGTTACAGATGTCTCTGGGTTAAAAGGTGACTCTAATAGAGATACATCAGCTCTGAGATTTTCCTGAGAAAGCCTACTTCCTTCCTTTTGTAAGATAAACAAATTATTGAGCAAATTATTGAGATGAGTCCCAGGGGGAGCATTTTCTCTTCTGCTGTGGGGATTTGCTTGGAAGTCATCCATCAGAGACAAGAAGCCCTGACTTCTTGTCATTTCTGATTTGGGATGAGCTGAGGAGAAGAGCAACTTGGTGGTTCATCCGTGTGAGAGGTGGAAAGCAAACCCCATAGTGAGCTAGAAGGGNGGGTCAGTCATCTTTCAAAACCCACTTTGATCACCCACCAAGCCAGAAGATGCTCAGCCATCCACTCTTCTGAGTTCTCTGAGGCTTCCATCCACCTGCCTTTGTCCCCTGCTCCCCAAGCTGTCCCCAGGCCAGACCTTTCTGCAGTGTAATGTCTCTGCAATTTGCTTTTTCCACTGCAGCACTTCTGCTCACTCTGGCCATAGCTCCACCTTCACCCATCTCCATGCTGGCCTCCCTACCTCCAGTTCATTCTCTGATCCCTCCTGCCATGTTCAGTCTATAAATTCTGTGATCAGACCTGTTGGGATGGATCACACTTTGTCCTTCTCCTAAATGTCAAAGACATCCTCAATCCGCACACTTCAGCTCTGGGTTCCAACCATATCCAGCTGTTTACAATTCCCCTAATGAATCTATCAAGCCCTGTCCCACCTCTGGGCCTTTGCACATGCTGTTCCCTCTGCCTGGAAAACCCTTCCTATCCTCCTCAGTTACCTGTCATTTACATCTTAGATTAAACATCACTTTGTCCAGGCAGCTTTCCCTGATATCCTACACTGGGTGGGAAGCCCCTCCTTTGTATTGTCCCAGCAACTTGTGCCTCCTCCATCAAAACATTCCACTGTTTGGTAATTAGCTGTACGAGGCTTTAGGCTTTGTTTCCATGAAGGCTTTAGACTTTGTCTTGTCTTCATCTCTGAAATATTCTGTGTTCCTCAAACATGCCTTGCTGGCTCCTACCTCAGGGCCTTTGCACTTTCTGTTGCTCTGTCTGTTGCACTCTGCCCTGATTTTCCCACAGCTCGCTCCTTCTTATAATCCAATGCATTAAATGTCACATCACCCATGAGGCATTGGCTGACTCCTGTATTTAAAGGGGCTTCCTGGGTCTCACATCACTCTTGCTTCATGGGCATCACCATCTCATACTGTCCTATTGTTTGATGTGTGTTATTGCTGTTGTTTGTCATCATCTCCCCCACTCAAATGTTAGCTCCGTAGGGGCACAGACACTAACGGTCACGGTCCCTGCTGTATCCTAGGCCCTATAATCCTGACTAATACATAAGAGGCCCTCAGTAAATACTTAGGCGGATAAATTAATGCTTCACAAATACTCTATTAAAAACTGCCCCTTTCATAGTTAACTCCTTATAAACCAAATATGAAAAGTCAAAGCCATTCAAATGGCATTACGAGGCAGTTTTCCCAGCTGGAAATGGGGTGATCCCCCAAGACACCTGCCTGGGGCAGGGCTCCATGCTGCTACCAGCCTGGTCCTGTATCCTCATGCCTCTAATGCCACTGTCAGGGCTGGCTGTCCTCCTTCCGTCCTCCATGTGCCCTATTTCTGCCAACTGCCCTGTTTGCTCACATGTTCAAGGGGTTTAGAAGATTCCATCACACGGCCCCAGAGCCCCATGCTGTATCCCAGATCCAGTTCCCTTAGAACACACAGTAGGTTCCCTCACCAAGGCCTGCCTGATAGTGATCCCAGCCACCATTCATGAAGCCCTTACTGTGCTTCAGGCCTTGAGCTAAAGCCCTAAATCCATCGTCTCATTTATTCTTCCCCAGTGAAGTGGGCACTTCCGGTTCTGTGACTTGCCCATCCCTTCCGTGAGCAGTGAAGCTGGGATGCAAGGCTGTTTTGTTTGACTCCCCACACGTGTGCCCTTAATGATTACAATTTCTAGAACACCTGATTCGCTACCAGCTGAATCCTCCAGGAGGCTCAGAGGGCCCTATGCACAGGTCGTTGACTTATAAATTGTTCTCAATCCACCCACCAACTCTGAGAGGTGGGTATCATTATCCCCGCTTTATAAATGAGAAAACTGGTGCTCTGAGAGGCTTGGTCAATCTCCTAAGGTTGCAGAGCAATTAAAAGTGAGAACTCATGTCCGTCTGCCTCTCTTTGGCCAGGCAAGGTCTGCTCTCCTAAGCAGGGGGGCTCAGAGAAGAAAACTCAGGGAAGTGGCCTGTGTCTATCGCATGTCTCTCTCCTGTCCTCGAGTTTCTCTCACGCTCTATCAGCTGCCGAGCGGATTTGGGTTCCAGGCGAGAAAGCTGTGCCACTTACATGCAGATACAAAGCAGGCAGTTCATGTTTTCTCAGATACTAGTGATGGCTGGGCTGGGCTGGCCTGTTGCAAGATTAGCAGTGAATTAACCAGCTGGGGAGAGAAGCCTATACCCACCCTCTCATTCCTGGCCAGATGTTCCCCACACAGCTTGGCTGCTGTAGTAGGAGGCCCTTTTTGAGACCTCTTTGTCCTGGGCAAAACTAGTTCAGCATCCTTTCCTTTCATCCATTACCTTTATGTTTAATAATAATAATTCTAGCTTGTCCAATGGTTGTTAAGCACTTAAAATGTTCACAGTAATTCTCCGGATGAATTCATTTATACTCGTAGCAACTTCATGGGGTGAGAACCATTGTCATGCCCATTTTACAGATGAGGAAAATGAATTAAGACACCTGCCAAGATTCTAAGGCTAGTAAATGGCNAGACCGAGTTACCACCTTGAACTGCCGCCGGAGAAAACCGCCATAGCGCTTCTGATTATCCCACTTGAGTTTGGGACGGATGCGCCGCAAGAAACCTCCATAGCGTTTATACAGGTCCTCATGGCCCACCCTATCCCCTAACCCATCTCCCTCCCCAGCCACCTCTGAGCTCCTCTTGGGGTATTTGCGCAAGAAGCCCCCATAGCGTTTGACCTGCTCCTTCGGGTCCCCCTCATCAGAATCCAGTGTTGCAGCTTCCATGGTGCCATCATTCAGCTGGGTGTCCCCCACCAGCTCTGACTCTGCTCCCTGCCCCAACCTGCCAGAGAGACCTCTGAGCTTCTCTGCCAGGCTCCTGCTCAAAGCTTTCTCCTCCGTTGGGGTGCTGAGGAGGAATCTGTTTTTCTCCAGCTCTTTCAGGGAGGGCCCCATGCTCTTGGCCAGTTCACTATAGGGCTCTTCCAGAACCGCCTTGCTCTCCGAGTCTTCCTTGTCATGGAGCCCAAGAGGGAAAAGGGTGAAAAAAGACAGAAGGCCCTGGCACCTCTCCCACTCCTCAGCGGGCAGCAGAGCAGCCTGGCATTCCAGGGAGCAAATCTGCAAAAGACCCCAAAAGACCACAGTAGTAATGTCACCCCCATCAAACGGTCAAGGCACACATACCCCCCTTCCCCCAGAGTCCTCAGTTCAATGTTTGAGAAAATCAAAATTAGCTGCCATCACTAAGCCTCCCACCCCCAACTGCCCCCTTTAATGTTTCCAATGGTGCATAAAGGTAGGTGACATTGTGCACATGTGGAAGATGAGGAAACCCACGTGGAGAAGTGAAACAGCTTTCCCAAAGGCACATGGCTACAGGTGGCAATGCCAAATTTGGAAGTAAGATCTTCCCATAGTGCTCTGCTGAGGTCACCCATCATTTCCACTTCTGACTCCAGAA
>NW_017731444.1:1152999-1206834 GCF_001890085.2 Hipposideros armiger | reverse complement strand
GTTCCTGTTTCTCTGGAGAGTCCTGACTCACACAACACCCATCCCATTTGTTCATGTATTGTCTACGGCTGCTTTCAAGCTACGAAAGCAGAGTTGAGTGTTGAAACAGGAACTGTAAGGCCCACAATGCCAAACATACTTACTATCTGTCACTTTAAGGAAAAGGTTTGCTGACCTCTGCCTTCACTACTTTTACAATCTTTTTATAACTCTAATTATTCTAATCATTTTGAAGCTGATCTTGGAAAAATCAGAGGGGAATCACTCCCCTCTACAAAACTCGGTCTTCTTATCTATAAATGGGGTGGTGTCACCTTCCTGCCATGTCTCTTTAACGACAAACTAAGACAGCATCGGATAAAGGGCCAGCACATAGTAGGCCTTTTTTTCACCCAGTGCCCAGAGTTCCTTGAAAGGGAAGAAACTACTTGCCCTATTATCTCCTCTTCATGGTATTACTACATTGTAGTTTGAGGGCTCGGAGGAGCAGCAAGCATTTTTATTTAAAAAGCCAGCATGGAATAATAATGGCTTGATTTAACATCGCAATTATCTCTCCAAGCACTTTATTGCATATGATTATCCCTATTTGATAGAAGAGGAAATGGGAAAAGGGAGAAGTGAAGTCACTTGTTTAAGGTCACATCATGAGTCAGGAGGGAAACGGAGACAGAGCTGGGGGCCTCCCACACCCAGGTATGACTCGAAGTGAGGAGATGGAGTCCTTTCAATGACCCTCCAGCAACACACATCACAACAGCCAACAAGCACTTTGCTGCTGCTCTGTGCCAGACCCCGGGGCCTCTCATGAAGTTTATGGGGCAGGTGTTATCATTACAGACTTAGATTCCAGGTAGGAGGGGTGAGAACCAACTGACAAAGCACCCCTAAGGTCCCAAGCACAGGCATGGCAGACTTGGAATTCTCTGAGTCCATAGCATCTGCTGTTTAAGGCACAGCTCCGGGGCCAGCCTCATTGCTATGCATTTTATCTTAATTATTGCATTTTCACCCTCAGGAGAATCCAGTATCCTGGGCACTATTAGCCCCATTGCCTAGATGGAAAAACAGAGATGCAGAAAAGCAAAATGGTTGGATCAAGGCCAAGAGGCAAGGACTTAGCAGAAGTAGGCTTAATAGTCAGCCTGTGACTCCACTCCACAAACCATCCCTGAGGTTCAGGGACGCGTGAAATGTCCCTCAGATCCTCCCACAAGACTCTCCAATTCCTGAAGATGAGACTGTTTCAGGAGTTTTACCACACTTGAAAATATATAAAGTTCTTTGTGCGTCTCTAGTGGGCTGGCAAAGGGAGATCCCGAAAACGGGAGCAGTAGTGATCTTTTAGGCCCTTAGCATCAGTAACAGAGAATAGAGTACCAATTTAAGAAGATGGAGGGTCTGAATGGAATGTGAAGCCCCCATTGAGTCCAGCAAGAACCAAATCCCAGAACATAGGATGAGGGCCCATGCCAGGGTCAGCCACCTCTCTAGGGCCATTTATTGTGTAAAGACCAGAGTGAAAGATGGCCTTGCAGTTGATGCTCATGGTGGGATCGTCAACTGCATTTTAAAAAAACTGTATTTCAAGAGCAGGATTCACGTGGAATACCCGCCCTTTGTTACTTGATGCAATTATGGGATGGGGAGAAAGGCAAAGGAAGATGGGCCCGAGAGAGATGGCAGTGAAGAGAAAGAGAGAGAAAGGGGGGATGGGCAGGGGGCTGAAGAAGGAGGCAGAGATGTGACTTGTCATCTCAGAGAGAGATGGCACCTAGGAAATCAGAGAGTGCGATGATAGACCATGTGGGACAGGAAAATAAAGATGAGAGATAGAGATGGACAGAGGGCGACTGGGAATGAGAGCAAGAAGGTATAAGGAAAAAGAAGAGGAGAGGCAGGCGAGGGGATAAAAAGAGGGAAGGGAACAAAATGACAGTGAGAAGGTAAAAGAGGAAGTGGACTTTGATTCAAGAGGTTGATCTGCTCTGCGAATCACAAACACCAGTTCTCTCCTCCGACCAGTGGATCAGAGACCCAACCACATAATAACTGCTCAATAAACCCATGTCAGGTTACACTGAACTGTTCAATAATAGGTCAGGGACCCAAATGACGGTGGACGAATTGGCCCCTGGTGAATATGCCTGGAGCTTGTAGCTGACTGCTCTGGCCAGCAGGACAGCTGGATGGCCTCACGGAGAATTCCCCCGAGCTAGGGATGTTCCTCCTGGACCTGGGCCATTCACCTTCCTGCCAGGAGCACCGATCTAGACCCAGGCTGGGAGGGACTAATGAGGCACAACTTCAGAGGGCCCAGGAATACCTTTCCATCTCCAGGGCCTGATCCTGGGCTAATCTGGGTGTCTCCAGCAAAGTTTACTGCCCGCCACAATGGCCAGCTCTGTCTCGGTGAAATCATTTTAGCCTTTTGTCAGACCCAGTGAGATTAACCAACATTTATGAGTATGGTCTGAGACGCATGCAAACAGTGAGGGAAATCAGCTAGCTGACCACACTTGCCCAGACACACTTTGAAATCAAACCACCAACTATTGATCCCGCTCAGATTGATGGAAGACACCTAATAAATACAACAATTGTGAGAGAATGACCCTTTGAGGTGGGCAGTCAGGGGGAGTCGGGGAGGATCGATCAAATGAAGATATAAAGTCTTCCGTTGTATGGAGAGAATGGGGTGGGGAGGGGAGGGTGGTGTCTGCCCCACACACAGAAAGAGCAGACGTCAGATCCTATTTCCTGGACATTGCACACAGCATGATGGAGTGAGATGATCAGGGATATGATAATAGATTGGGGGGGAGAGGAGGGGGGTCCAACTGCCTCTTAGAACAGTGAAAAACTTGAGCAGTCAGACTAGTATTTATTGAGTACCTACTAAATGCCAGGCATATTATAGTATCCCAAAGAGTCTCAGAAAAACCCCAGGAGGTGAATATTATTATCCGTATTATACAGGTGAGGAAATTAATGCTCAGAGAGGGACAGCTACTATCCCAAAATCACACAGCAAATGAGTGGTGGGATTTGAACCCAGCACTGTCTCAGGTATTGTGAGACACACATTTACATGATATATGAAAAATCCCTGGCTCCCAGGGATTACCTCAAGAACCTAATCCTTTTCCATGTGTTCTGAGGGGATTGCAAGTTTCTTAAACAGCCCCAGAGCTGGTCCCTTTGCTTGCTCTGCTAAAACGCGCTGGGTGCCTCAGGAACCACTGCGACATCCCACTCCCAGCTGCCAGCGGATTGCAGGATTTGCAGGCCATCCATCACACTTCTAGCTCCTCTGGGGCCAAGCAGTGGGCTTGAGATCCCTTCAGCAAACGCAAACCTCCCCCAGGCAGAGTAACTCACCTGCTTGGGCTGCTGCAACAGCTCCCCACGCAGATCTCAAAGCCTGGAGGTAAGTCACCTGCAAAAATAGAACAAAAAGCAAGAAGAGGTGCGGTTAGCGGGGACGGGGAGGAGAAGGTGAGGAGAAAAGGGATAGAAGGTGCAGTGGTGGGAGGGGGAGACGGGGGAGAAGAGAAAAGGATTGACATTCTAAAACGTTTTGCAGTGGATCTTGGCTGGAATGCCTGTCAAATTAGAAAGACAAGTCTTGTCTGTTTTCCCAACCCTTGAAATGAAACGGTAATGAAGACTTCTATCTATGAGAAGGGAGTTAAAATCAGATCCAATAACCTGAAGAGCGTGTTGCCCCCCTGAGAAGCTTGGAGGCTTAATTAATGGATGTTTGTAAAGATTCTACATAAAAGATACCCAGGAAAAAGTCTGAGATGGCAGAATTTACTATTCGACCTCAAAGTCGTTGGCAGGCTTTTTTTCCCTGAAACTCAACCAGCTTTTTTTGCTAGAGCCAAACTTTGAGATTCTGTAATACTTTCTTTGAATGTGGATATCTTTACCAGTGAGCAAATGGCTTTCCCATCAGAGCTTTTTCCCTTGCCTCCTTAGACTCCTCTGGCTGTAATTCACATGAAAGCAACAAGTCCTTTCAAAGTAAAATTGACAAGAAAAGCCCTGCTACGCCTGGGTCTCCTGGCATGTTGTCACTCTCACTCCCCATTCCTTGCCAACAAAACAGCCCCAAACTTCATTTCTGTGTAGAATTACATCGAAGGAAGCCACTCGAACCAGCACTCTGTCAGCAATTAACCACGATCCGTAAAGAATGAAAAAGCTCAACTTGGTTGTACATTGATGTACATGATTCACAGTAAATGCCAGAGCCCTGAATCTCATTACTGTCCCCAAGCCCTTGTTCTCTAAGTCCAGTGAGAATCACTGACCTTTAAAATCACCCTGATTAGCTCAAACTCTCACTTCTTCCACCCAGGGTGTTGTCTCACTCTCGCGTGGGAGCTGCTGTGTGGTGGACTGTAGGACCGAGAAGACCGTGGAGCTAAAACCGAGGGGTGGTCCTCTTGGGAGAGAGTGACCCACCTGCTTAAGCCAGGGCTGTACGGCAGAGGGAAATCCTGGAGCGCAGCCCGCCTCCCACTGATCTGTCTTTTGTAAACTAGCCTCCTAACTGTAACACGTCTGCTGTAATCAGACCCAAACCTGAAATCCCCCAGCCCGAGCTCCCACCATCTCCAGGTCCAGAGGACCAGGAAAAACAAATCAACCCCGAGACAGACCCCATCCCAGCGCCTCCCTGGATTTACCTGTAGTCTTCCTTGTCTCTGGTCAGCTTCTGCCTGAGCAGGTTAGAGGGTGGTAGCAGGTGGCTGGTCTAAGACTCAGGGGCCACTCTGACTCCGGCTTGGAAGGAGGTGCCAAAGAGACGGCTGTGAGCGCCACCAAAGCCCCTTAGAATGGCAGTTCTGGTGCCTCACCCCCCCTTTTATGGACGAGAGCCTCCCCCTGTTGCTCAGCCTTTGCTGAGCACAAGCTGCTCGGAGCCAATGGGGAAGTAGCTCTGAACAGTCAGAGGCGCAGACCCCAGGGCCCTTCAACTCGAACTCCCTGGGCCCGACACAATAGGCTTCGTGACAGGGGATGTGGAGGAGGAAGCAGCCACGCTGGGCGGGGGGTGGATTCTGGGTGTAGTGCTGTTTGTCACTTGAAATCCGGCCACTTCAGTCTTTGATGCATTTCCAGGAGAGTGCCACAGGAAAAAAGAGAGAGAGGTAGAGAAGGACAGAGATAGAGAGAGTTACAGAAAGACAGAGAGACACAGAAAGAGACAGATGGAGACAGAAAGAAGGAGAGTGTGTCAGAAAGATATGGAGACAGATGGAGACAGAGAATCAGAGAGCAAAATGGGAAGATTCAGAGAGAATCAGAAACAGAGAAAAAGTGTCAGAGAGATGGGGAGTGATACAGAAAAACTGAGAGACACAGAGTGTCCAGGGTGTCAGAGATGAGGATACCCAAAATGACAGGTAGAGAGAGAAAGAGAAAGAGAAAGAGAGAGAAAGAGAGAGAGAGAGAGAGAGAGAGAGAGAGAGAGAGAGAGAGAGAGAGAGAGAGAGTCAGAGTCCAAGCAAGAGAGATAAGGAAACCAAGAAAGAAGACAGTCAGACTCAGAACCCACACAGACAGAAAGACAAACAGATGCTGAGACAGAGGCTGAGAGAGTCCTGGAATATGGGAAGAGATGAGAAAGGGAAGCAGCAGAGAAAGCCAGCAGGGGCGAGCATCACGCCGCCGTGTTGTGTGCTGTGGCAACTCCATGTGTAGCGGTGCATGTGTGTGCTGGAATGTTTCTGTACATACATTTGCCTGCAACTGATAGTCAACGCTGGTACATGCCTGAGCTGGTGCCAGGCACAACCAGTCCTGGCAGGAACACAGCCTTTCCTCAGCAGCCAGGAGCTATAGTCGACTTTTCTCTGGTGGCAACACAAAGTGAGGATGATGAAATCCCCCTCAAAAGATGGGCTGCGATGTGACTTTGCACGCACGTCGGTGGGGGGCACGCCCACCTCATGTGTACCCCCAGCCCCCCCTGCCAGCAGCAGCTTGAAGGCTGCACTCTTCATGGCTACTTTCCAAAGTGTAGGGGGTCTATGAATTTGGAAGAGAACATGCGAGTCTCTCCTCACTCAACAGTAGACAAGCAGTTTATGGGGGAGGCACAGCTGTTTCAGAGGTCTGGCAGATGCTGCCCATTTCATGGGCTCCTGTGCTGCACCAGGCAGTTAGCCAAAGTTGTCAGGTTTCATCTTCACCACCCGGCCAGTAGTGAATACTATCCCCACCTTGCAGATGGGGAAAGAAAGCCTTGAGAGCTGAGAAACCTGCCCAAAAACACTCAACAAATGAGCCATCAAGCTAGACTCCAAACCCAGGTTAATCTGATCCCAAGTCTCTGCTCACTCCCTCGCCCTTCCTTGAATCTGTCCACCCTCAGGAGTGGGGGCCCAGAGCTTCCTTCTCTGAGACTCAGCCTCTCCACCCGTACAAGGCAGGAGAGGGCTGCGCCTAATAATATCTCAGACGTGGGCTTGATTCCCAGCTCTGCCACTCATCAGTGGAAAGGCCTTAGACGAGGTTCCAACGGCAGCCTCAGTGTGCTTATGTGTGCGATGGGATGATGGTATCCAGCTCATTGGGCTCTTGTGAGGGTGGAACAGGAGGATGTGAGCAACAGCACTTAACACAGAGGCTCCTAAGGAGTGCTCGTCACCAACAGCCCTGCGGCTAATCACATCACTTCCTCTGTGACGCGCCACGGTTCTCTGGGGCTTCGTCGTCTCCCTGCACAGGGCTCATTTCAAGGAGGAAGATGGAGGGGGCCATTTGCTGAGCACTTACTATGTTTCAGACATTTCTGCACATTTCACTAGATCCTCACAACGAGCAAACCGTGTTGAGGCAGCTCAAGTTCAGGGAGGGCCCAGCCGCACAGGGAAGGAGGAGGAGGGGTACCCAGTCCCATGAGCCCCAAAGCTCAGCACCTGCACAGCCCCCTCCAGCCCTGAGGCGAAGTCTCCTTCCTCTGTCCCATGAAGGAATCTTAGGGATCTGAGCTCTGCCTTCCTTCTTCTGTTCCCTTTTCCCAGGCAGCACATTGGGCCTGACAGGCAGATGCAAATGACTTCCAGGTGCCCTGTGTGGAAGCCTCCAGCCCCAGTGTCTGTTGGCCATGGCCGAGGTTGAGCTCGCACTTGGCGCCACCTCAGGCTGGCTTCTGTGCTAGCGACTCAGAGAACTTGAGTGGAGTCTGTTTATGGCCGTCCTGAGAATGTGGGAGCCCTTTTTCCCCACCCCAAGGCCAAATCCTTACCCGGTTGCTCTCTATCTCCTTGTTTTTCATCTCTCCCTCCTCTTCCTCAGCTCTGCCTCTATAAATTCTTGGTAATAAGCTTGGAATAAACACAAGCTCTAAGAGGCGGGATATAATGGCTTCCATTCCTGGAAGTCAGCAGGCTCTGGATTAGAGAAGTAGGGGCCTCTCTTATCTATTGTTCATCATACAAAGAAGTAAAGACAGCCAGCGTGGTGATGCTGCGGCTAATCCTGCGTTAAGCCAATAACGTTTAACATCATTCACCCCCAGAGTCTATTGTCAGCCTCACAACAAACGGTTCATTCATCTGCTTTTCCTTCCCTTCTACAATGCCCTTTACACACACGCAGGACAAGGCCAGCAATAGCTTTCTCCCTTAGTCCTAGAAAAGCCTGTCATAAAGATCACCCCCTTTGGGGCTCAGTGATGCTCGGGGTCACCTCGCAGCCCATGGGCAGCAGCGCATGGGACGGGAACCATGGAATTGGCACAGGCTCCCTTGGGCTCGAATCCCAATGCATGCAACTCATAGATATATCACCTGAGCCCCTGCGTCCTCTGAAGGTAGGAAGACCAATTCCAAAACTCTAGCATGCTCCTTTTTCTGCCTGTCCTCAGTGCATGATAAGCCTCCAGTTCAGATCTTGAAGTGGACAAAAAAGCAAAGACTAAAGAGAAGGCAGTATTTGAAACAACTAGCCTTCAAATCATTCTGTTAGGTGGGAATAAGGAAGAACTTGGCAGAAGACAGAAACATAAAAATAAAATAAAATAATAAAATAAAATAAAATTCAAAAGCCAGTATTTCTTAAGGGCTTCCTATATGGTAGGCCCTGTTTTAAACCATTTACACACCCAATTTTCCCAACAACCCTGTAATTAGGTGTGATTCCTACCCGTACTTTACAGATAAAGAGCAGAGGCTGGGAGAAGGGAAGTCGCCGGCACGAAGTCATGTAGCTAGAAGATGGCAGAGCACAACCTGAAGCCAGGCTGTTGGATTCCAGGCTTGTGCCCCAACCGAGAGTAGGACTGCCGCCCACCTTCTCCCCACCCCGTCTCATGCTCAAAGCGCTGTGTGTTTTCTCTATGCACCTGTTGCCCTGGGACGGCAGGAGCAGGTGATATGGGTCACTCGGGAGAATTTCAGTAGATTTTAGTCCCCACTCTCCCATCAGCTTCCAGTCGCCTGGATCATTCTTCATGCTACATGCACGCAGTGTGAATCTCAGAGGACCCACACGAGCTCCTGGCTGCCAGAGCCATGTGCCTGTGGGGCTGACACGGGAACAGAAACGGGGAGTCAGAAGTTGTGCTTAAGGTGAACCCCCCCCCTCTCTCATCACATTTTCATATTGAAAGGTCACAATGTGCCATTCTGTGCTTGGCCCTGGGACTGAAACATGTCATACACAATTTTGCCCACCTTGTGCTCATGGTCCCGGTTGGGGGACAGATGTACGGACAGACAATGCCCAGTGGTATGGCAAGTGCTGTGCTAGGAGGAGACCTAGATGCTGCAGGAACACAGAAGAGGGGCTTTCAACCCAGCCTGGTGTTGGGGGAAGGGGATTCAGGGAAGGTTTCCAGGAGAAAGAGAGAGCTAAGTGAGTGCTGATGCACAAGCAGGCGTTCTCCAGGCAAAGAGAAAGACAGGACGTTCCAGGCAGAGGGAGCAGCTTAGGCAAAGGCCCAGAGGCAAGGAGAGTTGCGTAGGGTGGCTGGAGGGGTCATCTTTAACCGCTCTTTCTCTCACCCCACATGCAATTCATCAGCCATCTTCACTGTTTCTGGCACGGCCGCCCTTGGCTGTCACTTTCCTCTTAGATGACTGCCCAAGCCCCACTGGCTCCAGTTCCCACCCTTATCCCCTAACTACTACTGGCTCCTCGGCAGCCAGAGAGATTCTTTTAAAAACATGACTCAGATGGTACTATACTCTTGTTTAAAACACTCCAGAGGTTTTCATCCCACTTAGAATAAGATCCACACTTCTTACCTGAAGGACCTGCTCTCTCCCGACCTCCTGTTTGCTGCTTCCTGTTTGCTCATCTCCCTGCAGCCACCCTGGCTCCCTGCTGCTCCTCAAACACACCAAACACGTTAGTGCTTCAGAGCCTTTGCCTTTCTGCGCCTTCTTTCTGGAGCACCCTTGTCCTCATGTTCATTCCCTCAAGCAGGTCCCTCCTGCCCACCCTCTGTCCCATCAATCCCGATGCACCCACCTCTATTTATCTTCCCAGCACATGTCCCTGGCTGATGTGATATATTAGTGTGTCTGAAGATTGCCAAATTCTCCTACTGGAGTGTGAAATGTGAAGGCAGGCACTTTGTCTTGCTCACTGCTATATCCCTTCCACCTAAAACAGCGCCTGGCACATAGTACATACTCAGGAAACATTTGTTGAGTTAGTGACTAAAAGAACTACGAGTAGGGCTGGCCGAGTGGCGTGATGGTTAAGAACTGGCTTGGGACACCAGAGGGCCCCAGTTCGGATCCCACATGGGGGCCAGTGACACTGCCCTCTACAGCTAAGATGCTGAACAACAGCTCAACCTGGAGCTGGGCTGCCGTGAGTCGCCGGTGATGGCGTAGGCTGCAGCCCCTGCTGCAGTGGGTTGCCATGGGCTACCGTGTGTAGCCAGCAGCCAGCGTGAGCGGCCAGCAGCCGCCATGAGCGACCATCCAGAAGCTGGTGACTGATCTGCCTCTCCCGGGAAGAGCGCAATGATGGTGCCAACTTGGGCCAGTGAAGCAACGTCCTCCACAACTAGACTGAAGAACAAAACGACAGCAACTTGTCTGTTCCCCTTCCCCCAGTTCCCCAGAGCTGTTCCTATCCCCCAATTCCCCAATAAAAATATTTAAAAAAAAGAACTACGAGTAGCTTAGCATGGCTGGAGCATAGAGCGAAAGGCAGGAATGGGGAGAGAAGAAGCTGAAGACCATGCAGAACCCCAATGACAGGGTGAGGTTCAGCACTTTGTCTAAAGAGTATTTGGAGGGAGAGAAGGGTTGAAAATGGTTCTCCATGTAGATAAAGAGCCCAGAGACCTGAAGAAAGAGGTAACTCAGTAATTTCCATTCGGTTCAGGGCATTTCCTAATGCTCTGGTGCCACTGATTAAGATTCAAATCCAACATGATTCCTGCCCTCAATAAGTTCACTGCCAGTGAGGGACATAAAAATTATGGACTAGGTGCACAAGCAAAGCCATGCAAGATACAGGTGTGGCAGTAATGAACTCTGTCTGTGAATGTAAGGAATGTTCAGGAAGGGGTCTCTGAATAGGAAACATCTGAAGTGGGCTTTGAAGGATGTATAGGAGTTTGCCAAGCAAACAAAGAAGGGTCTCCTAATACACCTCAACAAGCCAATGTCTTTGAGAAATAGGTACCTTTGTGCATTGTGATAGGAATGTAAAAGGGTGTACACTCTGTGAAAAATATTTTGGTGGTTCCTCAAAATGTTAAACATAGAATTACCATATGACCCAGTAATTCTACTCCTAGGTATATACCCAATAGAATTGAAAATAGAGACTCAAACAGATACTTGTGCACCAACGTTCATAGAAACGTTATTCACAAAAGGTAAAATCAAACCAGTGTCCATCAACAGTTAAATGGATGAACAAAATGTAAAACCTATACACAATGAAATATTAATCAGCCCTAAAAAGAAATGAAGTTCCGATGCATGCTACAACATGGGCAATCCTGGAAACATTATGCTAAATAAAATAAGCCAGACACAAAAAGACAAATACCGCATGATTCCACTTCTGTGAAGTATGTAGAATATGCAAATTCATAGAAACAGAAAGTAGAATAGAGAATACCAGTGACTGCGGGGGAGGGAGAAAGGGAGAGTTATTGCTTAAATGGTACAGAGTTTCTGTACGGGATGATGAAAATTTTCTGGGAATAGATAGCAGTGCTGGTTGCACAACATTATGAATGTACTTAATGCCATTGAATCGTACACTTAAAAATGGTTAAAATGGAAGAGGGCAGGAAAGACCTTGGGGGAAAGGTATCAATTTTCTTAGTTGAGGAGAGCTCTCTGGTAGCAATGAGAATGCAAGGGGGAGAAAGCAGCTGTGTTTTCCTCCCAGCCAAGAGGTACAGACAAATGCCAACAGCTGAGCTAATGAACTGGAATGAGAGAGAACTTCCTATTTCCAATGGATGCAACGTCCCCTCTCTCCTATGTTGCCTCAGCTGGCAGTGGAACTTTATTGCTCTGGCTAAGTCATCATCCATCTATTTGATGCCCATCATGGCTGAGTCATCTCCATGTAGTACCTCCTTTAATACTCATAGAAAATCCCTGAGGTAGGTTGTGCTCCTTTGTCAGAGGAAGAAACTGAACTCATAGAAGCAGTGACTTAGCTAAGGTCACACAGCTCATAAGTGAAATAGAGCCCAAGTTGATCTGCCTCTAAAGCCCATGCTGCAAACCACTATCTCAAAGGCAGGCTGATACCTAAGAGTAGCAAATGCATAAATTCTGTTCTCTACTGAGAGCTATCCTGTGCCACAGACAATGCCAAGAACAGGGATATATGATCTGTAGTAAGCTCTCGGGAGCCCTGTGAGGTAAACACTGTAAGTGCCAATTTGCAGAGGAAGAAACTGAGCCCCAGAGATGTGAAATGACTTCCCAAGTAGCACAGTGGGTAAGGGGTGGAGCCAGAACTTGCATTAAAGTTTGTCTTATGTCGAAGTCTGAGCTCCTTTCCACTATGTCACATCTGCCCATGACGCGCCTCCCTCATTCCCAGCCACCTGGGGACAAGTCCTGAACAAAGTCTCAAAGCAGCACTTGGCAAGAAGGGGACACCTGTTCACTCAGCACCCACTGTGTTCTGGGTCCTGAAGTACAGGCTTCACGGTCATGACCACACATCTGGGGCCCACTCTTGACCTCTGCCACCAGTCCAACAAGAGGTCAGTGGTAAGAAATGTTTTTTTCCCAAATGAAAATGGGGAAAACCTCAGATCTCAAATCACTGAAATCTCATCCCAGCCACCATGTAGCCGTTACCTGCTAGACGCTAGGTTCTTCTCCTAAACCACTTCATTTACCCCTCACAACAACCCTGTGACAGAGATATCATTAACTCCACAGATGAGGAAACTGAGCTCAGAGCAGTGCAGTCACTTGCCTGAGGTCACACAGCTGCCAGTAAGTGGTACAGCCCGGACAGAAACCCCAGTTGGTCTGCCTCAAAAGCCAGGGATCTTTTCACTCATCACACTTCAATGCCTCAGGAGCAGCTTCAGGGCATCAGCAGGCGGACATATCCACAGAGACATCCCAAGTATTTGATCTGAAATGAGACCCTTGATCTGAGGGTTGCCCTTCATTATCCCATGAGCTCCCTGAGGTACATTACTCCTAATAATAGCTCCTAATAAGAAGTGAGTTTCTTTTTGCCAAAGGGGGAGATTAAATTGCTTTTTTCTCAGTCTCTGAATCTTAGTTTCTCCTAAATCTTATTGAACTGACATGGTGCTACCTCCTCTGCATTCACTCCACAGAATAATCCCAGATGGCCTTCCATGGCTCAGGTTCTCCATCAAACACTCAGAAGACCCAGTCCCTGGCCTCTCGGATCACAGTCTGGTGGGGTGATAGAAAGTAAACGGTTCATTTCAGTACCATGTGGAAAAGTCTGAGATAAGAGCGACTGTGGAATCATATAGGAGAGGTTCCCAAGTTAGCCTAGCTGGTAAGGGAGGCCATCCTGGAGCTGGGGGCTGAGGCTGTGTTTTGAAGGCTGAATAGGAGTGTGCCATGGCGACCAGTCAGCGTTCAGTGCAGAAGAAAGAAACCATCCCATGGTTTTAAAATCCGAAAGAGATTTAATGTAGGAAATTAGGAAATTAGGAAATGTTGAAAGGTGTTGAAGGGGAGGGCTGCTGGAGGAGTGACTATCAGACCACTGCATGGCCATCAGCCACAGTCAGAAAGTAGGCAAACAGGAGGCCAACCCTGCAAATGGTTAGTTCGAAAATTTACCACCATGTTAGGATCCGGGGATCTGGAAGCTGGGACCATGGAGCCACCATGCTGCTATCACAATAGCCTCTCAACACTCTTGGAGGTGGTGACTGGTCTTTGAGATGGTGCTGCAGGATGCCCCACACCTCCATGACAGCTCTTGCTAGATGAAATAGCCAAAGCAGCAGAAAGATGGCCTCCGTCCGTTTCATTTCTATTGTCTACACCTCACACAAGTCTAGCTAATTGGCATCTAGAACCCTAGCTGCAAGGGAGTCTGGGAAACACAGTTTTCATCTCTGCAGTCCAGGAAGGCGCACAAGAGGGAAGTGAGAGAAGGAGGTGGGAATGGGTGCTGAGGGCCAAGCAGGCACATCCAAAGCACATGGAAAGGAAAGAAAAGAGCATCCTTGGCTGGGTAGACACATGTTTTGAGTTTCCTCTTCTAGCCCCACACAGAGCCCTTTTTCCAGGTCAACACTCTCCAGGAAGTGTGGGGAAATCTACAAAGCCCCCTGCCCAGTGGTCCACACAGTCAGAGTGGGAAGAACCTACCAGACCAGTGAATCCAAACTGACATTTGAGTGATGAGGAAACAGGTCAAAAGAGGAGGTGCTACTGTCTCCAGGCCACATAACCGCTGCATGGCCAGCTGCGCCTAGAAGTTAGTTGTACCATTCTGTTCAGCCTGACATCCTGAGTTCCTCTTCTTCACGTTCTGGAGCTTAGCCCACCAGGACTGGGACTTGGCTGTGGCTGTGGGGGGTGGCTGGTGCAGGTGAAGGATAGAGTGGTCAGAAAAGTTCAGCCTCTGGAGCCAGACAGAACTGAGTTCTCTTCCTGGCTCCACTCCTCCTCGCTGTGTGGCTTTGGGCAAGTTACTTAACTTCTCTGAGCACCAGTTGGCTCCTCTGTGAAATGGACATCATGGTAGCACAGTTGTGATGAGAATGCAGCTAGCTTATATAAAGGGGCATACAGTAGGTGCTCTGTAGATGGGGCTATTGCAACTAGCTCTACAATACTATTGTTCATTTATAAACCGCTATTATTGTTAATAGTAGCTCATCTTCCCCAGTTTGAGATGAAAAATTCTTCAAGGTTTTATAGTGGTTTAACCTGCATATCTTTTTCTTCTCCTACATCACAGCAGCATCAAAAGACCCACCCTGTAACTGCTTCCATCACTCTGAACTACCTACACTTGTTGGTTTCTGACTAAACATGTGAGATTTCTCCCCTCATAGAGGTCCTCAGAAATATACACCAAGAAGTCACATGTACTCTCAGGTCCACACACATACAGTCACACTAAACACACATTGACACACATACATACACATGGATATGAACAAACACAAACATGATCCAATACACAGATCCTCACCATCATTCCCAGACTCACCCACAAATTCACAGAAACAGCCACATACACACACACACACATGCGTGCACACACACAGAGAAAACACAGCAGCACACGTGTAAACACACCCTCCAACATGCACACCTCACACCCTCCCAGTCCTGTGACACATTCAGGGATATTAATAGTCACAGGCAATGGAAGCTGGGAGCTTTGTTCCTGACTTCCCTTTGAATAACTGGTCAGTGACAATTCAGGGCTCCTTAGAGCCCCCGTTGAAGGGCCTTTATCAGTCTAATTCTGAGTCTCCAGCGCGGGTCCCATCTCTGATACAATAATTAATTTCCCATGATAGCATCTTATCTCTCTGAGTCATCCTTACAAGTCCCTGGAATAATGGCACTTAAGGAGGGAGCTTTCTGAACAGCCCAAGCCCCTACAGAAAGGTTCTGCTTCCTTGGTGAAGCATTTACGTGCTAGGGAGGGTGCATGGAGTGACATGGTTTCCACATTTGATAAAAATAAGTGGGAGGAAATATCAGACAACTGCAGAGTACAGATCATCATTTAAATAAAACGCCCATGGGGCACCTTGGCAGCATTAAATCTCTCTGTGTGTCTATGGAGATGTCACAGAACAGGCTGTCTCTTTTCTTCTGTTTTACCACGGAGAAAGGCAATGTAGAGCCATGAAAATATCCTGGGATTTGATCCTGGGTTCAAGTCTGGACTATGTCTAACTGGCTGAGTGGCTTACCTCTCCGAGTAATGGCTGTCTTATCAACGTAGTACAGTGATGAAGAGCAAGAGCTACAGAACCAGACTGTCTGGCTCTGTCCCTGACTAGCTGTGTGGTCTTTGGCAAGTTACATAATCTCTCTGGGCTTCAATTTTCTTATCTGTGAAATGGGAACAATAATGGTACTTACTTCATAGGTTTCTGGCAAGTATAAAATTAATGTATGTAAAATGCTTAGCACAGTGTTTACGATACACACTCAGTGCTCGATGAATGCTAGCTATTATTCTCATTGCTGCTACCTTCCAACATTGTTGAGAAGAGTAAGAGAGATCAAGAATGAGACTGTGCCATGAAAGGGGCAGAGATGTCAGGTGCTACCATTATGAAAGTTGGCTCTGCAAATCCAGGGGATTGGTCATAAAAATTTTTTTTTAAAAAGTCAAACATGCTTGAGATCCAACAAAAAAAATGCTTGAGATCCAACAAAAAATTAGGATTGCAAATGACTTTAGAGTCAGACAAATTTGGGACTGAGTCCTATTTCATCTCTTTAAGCACTTTTGACCCTGGGCAACTCACTTAACTTTTCCAACCTACATATTTTCATTTACCAAATGAATAAATGTTACTCTGCCAGCATCTGCGAGATGCTAAGGATCTCGCAGCAATAAGGCAGGGTATATAAAATGCTTTGCAATCCAAGACCAGTGAGGGAGGGACTCTTCCCTTGGTTTGGCAGGATTTTGTTCAGGGACTTGAGTCTCCTTATGGGTATGGTAAGGAGACTCTACCCATCTCATGGAGCTGATGTAAAGACTAAATGAAATTCTTAGCCAAGAAGCCTGGAATGTGAGTTCTTTTCCGTATGCCATCTAGCAGAAAGTAGTGCTGCTTTATTCTGGAGACTGAGCTTCAGCGATGAGGGCTTTTAAAGCACCTGTTTCTAATGTGTATCCTACTCTAGACCACTGTTGTCCCTAGCTCTCAAGAAGAAGGCAGGTTAAGACTCAGAGGTAAGTGACTTTGCCTCAGCTTCTGCTGTCTGGAGCTTCTGACTTGCCTTTAAACATTCTGGTTCCATCCAGGGCTTCATTCCTTCTTTTCTTGCATTAGACAAAAGTCTATGAGTACATCGTAAGCACTCAAAAAATCTGGCTGAATAAACAGTACACTGTTAACTCCCACTGGCCTCCATTTATTATATCTTTAGACATGGTGAGATCTATAAAGGCAGAGGCTCTAATTATTCTTGTATCCCTGGTGGCACCCAGAATATTGTGGTGTATCCATGGCAGGAGCAGCAGTAACTGTCATTTTGTGCTTTTTCTATTCTGAGCATCTTGCTTGCTCCCCACTCAAGACACAGGATCTGGTCTCAGTGTAGGTATTCAACCTTTTCTAACATCCCTTTGATAAATCTGCTTCACTCACACTCCTCTCTTTGCTGTTCCTTGGACATGCCATCTTGTTCCCACTGTGTCTTTTGCTCTTGGTGTTCCCTCTGCCTGGAACACTGCCTTCCCTCATATCTACATGTCTGATTCTTTTAATTAATTTTCAGTGCTTAAATGTCACCTCCTCAAAGAGGCCTACCATGATCATCTTATCTAAAAGATCATTCCATATCATTATCTATTCTTCTGCCTGGAATTATACTACACATTCATTTGTATATTTATTATTTGTCTCCTCCACTGGAATGGAAGTTCCAGGGAGCAAGAGATGTTGTCTTTCTTGCACTTGACTGTATCTGGAGCTCCTATAACAGTGCCAGGCTATGGTAGACACTCAATAAATATTTCCAGAGTGAATAAATAACAAATATATTATCACACGACACACTGGTCAAAATGAATCACCCTGCCAGTTGTCACACTCACCCAGCTCCAGACTATTACTCTCAGGCCCTCCCTTTCTCTGCTGTTATAGCCAGTTCTGACTCAGAGCTGCCCACATTCTTGAGTGACAGACACAGATGAAATCTGCTAGAGAAAAGGCGTCTATGATTGCTGCCTTTTCCTTGCCCAGGAAGAGGCTGAAAACAAAGGGTCCACCAATTTTCAAGAACAATTTCACGCAGGGCTTTATTGGGCTATGGGATCCCATTGTAGAAATTATCAATCTGTGTGGTTATTAAGAACACCTATTCGCCCAGTGTTTCCAGCTAGCAAGAAATGCCAAGTGGGGACAGCTGGAAAAAGAAGTATCAGCTTTGGATTCCAAGATAGGGCAAAATTAAGATGTCACTAATAGTCAGTGAAAAATTGGCTCATTCTCCCCCTCCCTACTCACTTCCCCTGGGCTCCATTTTCTGCCTCAGCACCTGCGCTGCCTCGTGCAGAGTAGCAGGAATTTGCTTTTCAGCACCACGGACAGCAATCGGCTGGCAGGCGGGAAGGCGGAGGGAGCCAGAACTTGGGGCCGCCATGCAGCCAAACAAATATTTACTGAGCGCATCTTGGGGCCAGGAACAGTGGAGAACCAACCAAAGATTTGTGTGATCTGGACCTTCAAATAACTTAATTTCTTCAAGTCATTAACATTCCTAGACTGACAGAGCTGGGGCAATGCCCCAACTCTTCTGATACTTGAAAAGGGAGGAGAATCAAAGAGAAAATGTTTTCCTTCCTAACAATTGTTGAATTTCTGCTGCATGTCGGCATATGTCACCTAATTTTCTCACTAAGCTGCCACTCTCAAAGAGAGCAGGTACTGCAGTGTCCTCTGCATTGTTCAATTTCAAGTACCCAGCACAGTACCTGGCATATAGTAGATACACGGTCATTTTTGAATGGGTGTGTGGATGAAAGGATGCTTACTAAACCCTATTTTACCCCTTTCTTTTTACCCCTATTTTACAGATAAGAAATCTGAGGCTCAGAAAACTGCCTTCTTGTGACAACTATTAAGTGACAGAGCTTGGATTCGAATTCAGGACCTCCTGACTTCATGCTGTGATGCATGAGCCACTTAACTCTACGCTGGGCACTCTTGGGTCCAAGAAAAAAGTGCTAGCCACAGAGAGACTAGTTCTAACCTTAACATAAATTTAGCAAATCATGAGTAAATCACATTTTTCTTTATGGCCTCAGTTTCCCCATATGTAGAATTAAGAAAGGAGGATTCTATGGCTACGGACTCCTTTCCCCCTGCACGTGGCTTGTAAGAGTCCCCCCAAAGCTCCCACAAGCTAGATCAAGCATCTGTTGCAGTTAGGCAAGGGGACCAGCAGGGGGCGCTGTAAAATGAATTTAAAACAGACTCTGCAGGGCGTCAAATGAGAAGTATATTGATATCCCAGCAGACCTTGGGCTCCTTTTTCATCTTCCTACTATAACCAGAGCGTGTGCGCAAGCAGTGCAGACTCTCTTCTTTTTAGAGTGCAACAAATGAACTTCAACCCCTCACGAGAAGTGAGTAAAGAGGCAGCCCCAGGACACAGAGACAGTGGAACGAGCTTGCTGTGACTTATCGCCCAGGAACCCACTGGTTGAGTAACTTTGGACAAAGCCCCAAGCAAAGCTGAATGTTTAAATGGCTGCGGCAGCGGAAAAATCAGTGTGGTTGATTGATGTCCTAGGTTTCTAGTTAGTGGGTGGCTTCCAGCCATGGCTCTGCCTTCGCTCCCAGAATTACTCCAATAAATGATTTGCTCATCCTTAACTCTTCCCGGGAGGCAGGGGAGGGGGGCTGAATCAGCTCTCTCCAAGCCTGATTGGGATTTAATAGGGGCCAGTGGGTATTTGTGCACTGGGGGCAGAGTGAGGAGAGGAGCAGCAGATCTGTCAGGCTTGACAGAAGTGTCTGGCTCCTGCCTGGAGGTATGGAGGGGAAAATAAAATCAGGAAAGAACTGAGTGCAGAGTGGATTTCTTTCAATTATTTGAAAAGAATGTGTCAAATGTTTCATAAAGGCTGTTTCTCTAACTAAAGCTTAGCCATTAAAATCTAGATTGGCCAAGGAGGGGCTACAGATTGAAACAGTAATGGGGGGAGGTTGGGAGAGTTTGTCAAGGAGCCTAACTCAGCAGAAGGCACCTAGGATACATGGAAGAGAATAAGCTCTACAATTAGCCAGACCTTGGTTCAGATCTTGGCTCTGCCATTGACTCTCTAGGGGACCTGGATCAAGTTGCTTCATCTTTCTGAAACTCAGTTTTCTCATCTGTAAAATGGGATACTAATACTACTAATACTTACTCTTCCAGCTATCTATTCCTGCATAATATCTATTCCACAGTAATACGTTGTGGCATAACAAAACAACCATTTTATTATGCTCACAGATTCTTAGGTCAGAAATTCAAAAGGACTTAACAGGTATGTCTTGTCTCTGCTGCATGAAGTCTGGGGTCTCAGACTTCAGGAAAACCCAAATGGCTGGTGGTTGTAATAACGTGGAGGTTTCTCTATTCACATAGTTCTGAGCTGGAGTGATTCAAAGGCTGAGTTCATCTGGAACAATGACTGGAGAAACCTGTGGCCTCTCCAACATGGCAGCCTCAGCGTGGTGGCTCAGGACTCTAAGAGTTAGTTTTCTAGTGAACAGGCTCAAGTTTCATGACCTTTTATAACCTACACATGGAAGTCACATAGTGTCATTTCTTTAGGTCAAAGCCATCATAGATCCACCCAGATTAAGTGGAGAAGACATAGATTCTATTTCTAAATGAGGGAGTGTCAATTTGCAGCCATGTTTTAAAACCATTACACCTACCATGGATATTATGACAAACACACGCCAAGGACTTGACACCAGCTACTGCTATTTTTCTTCAGAGGATTGCATAGTTCACTGTGAGAGCATTTTATTATTCTTAGATAGATAAAAATCTGTAAATCCTCACCATGGTCTACAAAGACCTGCATGATCTGGACCTGGTTTCTTCTTCAGCCTCATTTTGTCCATCTCTCGTCTCAAATGCCTTGCCAGTTGCCTTCCTTCGGCAACTAAAAAGCATAATTTCCCCTCCCACCTCCAAGCCCCTTTGTTCTGCTGGCTTCCTCTGTCTGCAACACTCTTTGCTCACTTCATTGCCTGGCAAAATATATATTAATACATGCCTTAGGTCACTGCTTCAGGGAAGCCCTCTCTGATTCTTGAGACCTACATCATGCCTCCTTTATATATGCTGTTAGAGCACCCAATACTTTTCTTAGTAGCACTAATCACAATCACTGGGTAATTATTTAATTAATAGCCACCCTTTTCCCCATGCTCAACCTGACCACCATCATGTGAATTAATGGACAGGAACCTTGTCTGTCTTGTGCTCTCAGTATCTAGCACAGGGACTGGCATAGGGCAGGTGCTCAATAAATATGTGATGAATAAATGAGTCAATGGATGATTATATCTTTGAGGCTTTAGATCTGGACTTGAATCACGTATACTAATGGTTATTAGCTTATGCTCATCTGAAGATCTGATTGGCTTTGATGTTATCACGGGGTTTACTGGTGTTCAGGGAGAAGTTTCTGGCATTGAAAATGATAATTCCTGGAGTAGATTTTTGAGGGCTGGTCTATTGGAGAGGCCTTAATTGTCCCCATCTCAGGCATTATATCTAGCACCTTCTGAGACAGCAAGGGAGAATTTAGGGGCTGTGAATCTGGATTCTGTAAGGTGCAGTAAGAATGTTTTGACACTCATCTGAACTCAGCTTCTTTTCAATCAAGTGGTGCCAACAACAACATAAACATTAAACAAATAACTAAACCATAGACTTGTATACACTTAACACACACTGCACATTAGGCAAGAAGAATGCAGTGACAAAGAGGGCAGACATATTTCTTATTCGCATTGATTTTAAAGTCAAACAATAGAGAAATATTCCAAAACAGGTATTTAGAAAATAGTTAAAAGTTCTGTAATAGAGTCCCAAGGGCCCATGAGGAAACTGGGGTTGCACCAATCCTGCCTGTGGTAGGGATAATTGGGAAAGGTTTTCTTGAAGAGTTGGTATCCAAACAAAAAAGCTCACAGATATTGTTGAAGGGAAGAAACAGTTCCAAGAACGGGAATGGCATGTAGCAAAAAAGACTAAAAGAGATAAATAACATGGCTTCTTCAAGGAGGTGGAAGACACGAATGTGAGAAAGGTGGGTACAAGATGAGGCTAAAAAACAGGAAGAAACCCCAGGATTAGGGACACACTCTGGGCCATATTAGGAAGCCTGTACTTTTTCCTGAGGGCAATGAAAAGTCACTGGAGAGTGTTGAGCATGGGCCTGATAAGACTTCCCTATGGAGATCAGATGATATGGGAAGACACTGAAAGTAGAAAACCAGCTGGGAGACTGATCATTGTCCAGGTGAGAGGTAATGATGGCCTCTGCTGGGGTGTGATGGTAGAATAAAGAGAAGTTGACCAAATTAAGAAAAATGGTAAGAATAATGGTGAAACAGGAGTGGAGGACAGAGAAGAGTCAAAGAGAATGCCAGGGTTCTATCTTGAGCATCTCAGGGTACAGGGAGCCAGAATCTCAAGAGTAAAAGCAGGTTTTAGTAGAGCAAGATAACGAGTTCAGCTTTTGATACATTGGGTTTGAGGTGCCTATGAACATACACATGAAATGTTATGGTCCAGGAATCCCCTAAGGATTTGGCTTTATTTAGGGAGTGGATAGAGTCATGAAGAGAGAGTTTTGTCTCAGCTAAAGGCCTCCTTAAAATGCAAAATCCGACTTAGTTTTCTGAGTTCCCCAAATCTAAGCAGCTTTCCCAGGGTTCAACTCAGGATGCATACAGTCTCCTGGCATGTGTCTGCTCTGTTGTGGAAAAAGGACATTGTGTAAGAAGTTGGAAACAGGGGGTCCTCATTAGACCTGGGAAGTGATGAGTTCTTTCCCAGTAGTTATATTTAAGCACAGGCCTCAAAGAGATATTATATAAGAAACTCAAGGATTGAATAAATAATTGAGTCAGGTGACCTTTAAGGACCTTTAGGCACGCCCATCTTTACTTATTGTAATCTTTTATCTGCTACTTAAAAAAACACTAAGTATCTTATTGCCTCAATTTCTTCATCTGCAGAAGAGGGTATAGAGTAATGATTTCAGAGAATCCTTCTAGCTTGGTAACTACTACTGTTTTGTCAACAGCCTCCTTGTTGATAAATGCAAAGGGCCCTTCTCAGTCCTTATCCTGACTGATCCCCCATAAGTATTTTACACTGCTAATCACTCTCTCTCTCTCTTCCTCTTTTTTTTTTTTTGACTCACTCTGTTAGGCCTTCTAAGACATAGAACTCTCCTATCTCTCTGAGCACTCCTCTCATGCTCCTTCATGGGCTCCTTTTCCTCTACCTATCCGTTAAATGAGGTTTACTCTTTTATTCTCTCTTTTGACACACTCTTATTCCACACTATCGTTTACCACCATGGCTTTCATACCCACTAAATGCTTATGTATTAGTCAGAGCCTTTCACTCAAAAGGTATAGAAGGCCTGATCAAACATAATTCAGGAAATATGAAAAGTATTGGCTCACATAATGAAAAGTCTAGAGGCTAAGCACAGATTGACCAGGAACTCCAACAGTATTCCCTGCACCCACTCATTTCCAGTATCCCTCAGCTCTGCTTCCTGTCTTGCTGACATATTTTCAAATGGCTCTTCCTTCGGAGAAGCAAGATGGCAGCAGCAGCTTCAGCTTATACTTCCTATGAGATTAACTTCGCTCAGAAACAAAGTGTATCTCCCCAAGAGGATGGGACAGAAGTATTGGACCTCATTCTCATTGGCCAAATTCAGTTACAAAGCTAACCCTGAGTCAATCCCTGTGGCCATAATGAATGGGATAGAATAATTAGTTGAGTCCACTCAAGGCCCACTTCTATTGGGTTGTCAGAAAAGTCACGACGTATTTTTTTCTATGTTTTTTGTTGCAAAAATACATCACGGCTTTTCCGACAACCCAATAGAATTGAAAGCGGCCAAGTGTTAGGGATGGGTTGTCAGAGGCAAATAAATGTTGAGTAGCAAATACACTAGATGCTAACTGCAACTGATGACTTCCAAATATATCCTTAAGCCTCCATATTTTCCTTAATTTCAGGCCCATGTGATAAATTGCCACCTGACATCTCCACTTGAATGCTCCACAAGTATCCCAAACTCTACATGTTCCAAAAAAACCCACAAAAAACAAAAAACCTCATTTCCCCAGATCTGCTTCTCCGTTTATATTCACCATGATAATGAATGATACCACCTTATACCTAATTACCTGGTGATGCAGAAACTTCAGTGTCATACTTAACTCCTTTCTTTATCCCACCCCTACACTGAATCAATCACCACATCCTCTTGATCTTAGTAAACTGTTAAAAGTCATGTATGTAATTATAATTTTTAGAGCAACCACTAAAATCATGTACAAAGAGATATAGTAAAATAGAAATAGAAAAAAATTAATGGAATGCTAAAAAATGTTTAAAAAAAAGAAAATCCAAAAGAGATCTGGAAAGAGAAAACAGAACAAAGAAAAACAGAAGTCAAAAAAAGAAAAAAAGATAATAGACCTAATTTCAAACTCATCAATCATTACATTAAATGATAATAGTCTAAACACTACCAGTGAAAAGACAGAAATTGTCAGATTTGGATTTAAAAATAGACTTGACTATAAGCTGTCTACAAGAATCCCATTTTATTATTATTTTTTTTCGATTTTTTAAATTGGGGAATTGGGGTATGGGAACAGACAAGTTGCTGTCCTTTTGTTCTTCAGTCTAGTTGTGGAGGACATTGCTTCACTGGCCCAGTTGGCACCATCATTGCGCTTTTCCCGGGTGAGGCAGATCCGTCACCAGTTTCTAGACGGCCACTCACAGTGGCTGCTGGCCACTCATGCTGGCTGCTGGCTACACACAATAGCCCATGGCAACCCACTGCAGCAGGGGCTGCAGCCTATGCCTTCACCACAGCAGCCCAGCTCCAGGTTGAGCTGTTGTTCAGCATCTTAGCTGTAGAGGGCAGTGTCACTGGCCCTCATATGTGGGATCCGAATCGGGGCCCTCTGGCGTCCCAAGCCAGCTCTTAACCAACATGCCACTCGGCTGGCCCAAGAATTCCATTTTAAATTAATGACATAGGTAGGTTAAAAGCGAAAGAATGAAAAATAATACCTCATGCAAATATTAATTTTAAAAAAACTTGAATGGCTCTATGAATATCAGGCAAACTACACTTTAGAGAAAAAAAAATTACCAGAGATAAAGAGGACATGAAATAATGATTAAAGGGTCAATTCATTATCAAGACATAACATTATTAAATGTGTATGCATCTAACAACAGAGCTTCAAAATACACTAAGTAAAAACTGTTAGAGTTGGAAGGGGAAATGAACAAATCCAAATTATATTTTGGTGATGTGAGTATTACTCTTTCAGTAACTAAGAAAACAAGTACATAGAGAATCAATAAGGATAGAGAAGAACTGAGCAACTCTATCAAGGAACTGGCTCTAATTGACATTTGCAGAAGAATCCAGCCAAGAACAGCAGAAAACACATTATTTTCAAATGTTCAAGGACCATTCACCAAAAAAGATCATATTCTGGGTCATGAAATAAACCTTAACAAATTTAAAGAATTTAAATCATCCAAAGAATATATCTGAGCATAATGGACTTAAATTAGAAATTAATAACAAGAAAGTAATCTGGAAAATCACCTAAATTCTGAGAAAAAAATAACTTCCAAATAATCCATGAGTCAAAGAGTAAGTCTCAAGAAAATTAGAAAATTTTGAACTGAAAAAACCCCCATATATATATATATATATATATATATATATATATGTATGTATGTATGTATATCAAAATTTGTGGACTATAGCTAAAACAGTGTTTAAGGGGGAAATGTATATCATTAAATGAGTATATGTGAAAAGAAGAAAGGTGTCAAATCAACAATCTATGATTCCATCTTAAGAAACTAGAAAAAAAGGAGCAAAGTAAACACAAATCAATCAGAAGGAAATAATAAAGATAGATATAAATATAAAGAATAATAAAAATAATAAAGATAGATTCAACAATAAAGGCCAAAAGTTAATGACATTGAAAGCAGAAGAATAGTAGAGAAAATCAATCAAACCAAAGCTGCTTCTGTGAAAATGTCAGTAAAATTGCTAAACCTCTAGCCAGACTAACAAGAAAAAACAAAAGAGAGAAAGAAGACATAAATTACCAAATCAGAGTACAACAGAGAATATCACCACAGATCCCACAGACATAAATGAATAATAAAAAAATATTACAAACAACTCTATGCACTTAAATTTGAAAACTTAGTTGAAATGGACCAGTTTCTTGAAAGCTACAAACTACCAAAACTCACCCAAGAAGAAATAATATTTTAATATGCCTGTCCAATAAATCAAATAAGTGATTAAAAACATTCTGAATATAATTCCAGGCCCATATGGCTTCAACAAAATATTAGCAAGTCATGTATATGTATGTATTATATATAGAGAGAGACATACACACACACACAAATAATATATCTTGACCAAGTGGGGTTTATCTTAGGAGTATGGTGCTGGTTCAACATTTGAACATTAATCCAACCCTCCATATTCACACAGAAAGAAGAAAACTACATGATTATATTAACTAGTACAGAAAAAGCATTTAAACCACACTCAATATCCAGTCAAGAATTTTCTCTCAGCAAACTAGGATGAGAAGGCAGCTTCCTTAACCTGATAAAGGTCGTCCATCAGAAAACCTTACAACTAACATCATACTTAATGATGAAAGATTAGATGCTTTCCCTAAGACTGAGAACAAGGCAAGGACATCCACTCACTACTCCTATTCAACATTGTACTGTAAGTCTTGGCCACTACAAAAGGCTAGTCAAAGAAATAAAAGGAGTGCAGATTGGAAAGGAAGAAATGAAACTGTCTCTATCACAGACAATAAGATTGTATAGGATATCCCAAGGAATCTACAAAAAGGAAAAGCTTCTACAACTAATAGATGGGTTTGGCAAGGTCACAAGAAATAAGGTCATGTAAAAACTAATTATATTTCTAGGTACTATCAGTGAACAATTAGAAACAAAATTTAAAAACAGTACCATTTACAATCACTTCTAAAAGAGAGGCATATTTAGGTATAAACCTAACAGAACATGTGTGAGATCGGTATGCTGAAAACTCCAAGACCCTGATAAAAGAAGACCTCAATAAATGGAAACAGATGCCATGCTCATTGATTGGAAGAGAACATAGTTAAGATATCAATTATCCCCAAACTAATGCAGTTCTAATAAAAATGGCAATAGGAACTTTTCTGTAGATACAGACTAAATTTCATATGGATAAGCAAAAGAATTAGAATTTCCAAAACAATTTTGATGAAGAAAGCAATGTTGGAGGGCTCACACTACCCAATTTTAACCCTTATTATAAAGATACAATAATAAAGACAGTGAGGTATTGACAAAAGGACAGACACATAGATCAATAGAACAGAATTGAAAATACAGAAATGGACACACATAAATATGGTCAATTGCCTTTCAACAAAGTTGCCAAAGCAATTCAATGGAGAAAAGAGTCTTTTCAACAAATAGTATTGGATCGATTAGGTATCTATACACACACACACACACACACACACACACACACAAGAACCTCAACTTATACCTCACTCCTTATACAAAATTTAACTCAAAACAATCACAGACAGAATATAAAACATAAAGCTTTTCAAAGAAAACATAGGGGAAATTTTCATGACTAATTAGGCAGAGAGATTACAGATATGACACCAAAAGCATGATCCATTAAAAATTATTAATAAATTGGACTTCATCAAAATATAAAATATTTGCTCTGCTAAGAGAATGAAAAAACAAGCTCCATATAGGGAGAAAATATTTGCAAGTTACATATTTTGCAAAGGACTTATATTCAGAATATATAAAAAACACTAAAAATGTAACAATAAGACTAAATACAGGCCAAAAATTTGAACCACCACTATGGATTTCTCATACTCAATGAACTCTCATATATTGCTGGTGGAAAGAAAAATGGTATAGTCACCTTGTCCTTCAATCATTGATAAACAAGTTATAGATTATTGATATAATACTACTAAGCAACAAAAAAGAATGAACCATTGGTATGTATAACACTATGGATGTATTTCAGAGGCATTATGCTGAGTGAAAGAAGTCTTGTGAAAGAAGTCACAAGAGGTTACATACTATATAATTTGTTCCATTTATATGACATCTATATGGCAAAATTATAGGGACAAAGAATAGATCAGTGGTTGCCAGGGGTTAATGGTTGGGGAAAAGTTTGTCTATAAGGGGGCAGCACAGGGAAAGTTAAGGGGATGATGGAATTGTTTTCTAGTCTGATACTGGTTGTGATTATATGAACATTACATGTAACTTCATGTAATACTACGTGAACTTCATAAAACAGTATATCAAAAAAGTCAATTGTACTGTAAAAAAAATTTTTTAACCCTCCATGACAAAAAATGGTAGAGCAATGTCTACAAAGTTCTGAACCAACACTCCAGAATTGATATCCAGCCAAGTTTTCATTTGTATAAATGTGATGGCAACACAGAGACATTTTCAAGTATGCATGAGCTCAGAAAACACAGGAGCAATGAGACATTCTTGAAAAAAGTACTACTTTATGAAATCCAGCCTAAAGAGATAAATCAAAATAAAGGATTCAGGAAACAAAAGGACTTCAGTGGTGAGCACTGAATTATTTAAATACATAATTAAGATTCAACAGCTCCAGTAATAATTATGATTACAAAAAAAAAGATGTCAATGTTCTAAATCTTGACAATATAAAAATAACGAAAATTGTGGGAGAGAAAATGGGAAGAATTATAAGGGTGTTAATGCCATCATGTTTCATAACAGGGAGTAATTCCATACTCTCTAGAATAAAAACATTATTAAGAACTACTCTAATCTCTTGTATTTTATAAATTTTTTTCTTAACTTGAAAGTGATCTTAAAAAACATTTTATTTTGAAATATTTTTAGAATTACAGAAAAGTTGAAAAAGTAATGCAGAGAAGTTGGTATGCCCTTCATCAGTGTCTCTATGTTAACATTTTACATGACCATAGTACAATTATCAAAACAGGGAAATAAACATTGATATAACATTATTAACAAAACTATAGGGCAGGCCGAGTGGCTCAGTTGGTTATGAGTTGGCTTGAGAGCGTGAGCTCTGAGCAGCAGGTTAGGTTCCCACTTGGGCCAGGGACACTGTGCCCTCTACAGCTAAGATGGTGAACAACAGCTTGACCAGGAGCTGGGCTGCCGTGAGTGGCCAGCAAGGGTATAGGCTGCAGTGAGCTACCGTGAGTGGCCAGCAGCCAGCGTAAGCGGCCAGCAGCTGGTGAGAGCTACCATGACTCGACATGAGCTGCCATCCAATGGCTGGAGACCGACTGCCTCAGCCAGGAAGAGCGCAATGATCATAATACCAACATGGGCCAGTGAAGCGATGTCCTCCACAGCTAGCCCGAAGAACCAAAGGATAGCAACTTGTCTGTTCCCCTTCCCCAAATCCCCAACGCTGTTCTCCTCCCCCAATTCCCCAATGAAACCTTTAAAAAACAAAACAAAACTATAGACTTAATTAAAATATTGCCGTTTTCCCATTGATGTCTCGTTTCCAATCCAGAATCTAATTCTGGATCCCACATTCCTTTTAGTTGTCATATCTCCTTAATAATCCCCTCAGAGTGATCTATTAAGAAATAATATCCCATGGGTGAAGAAAAATTATTTGAAAATCACCAATTACTTCAATTTCACTTCAGTTTTTTCTTTAAGTTCAAATAAAGTTAAATGTAATACTTTTATTTAAAATAATATTGCAATGAGACCAATGTCACATGAGTTGAATGAGGGATTAATGTCTCAATATTCATCAGAAAGAAAAAACAAAACCCGATCAAGGTGCTGAGATGCTCTCTGAAAACACTTATTTAGCCAGAAAATAACACTATGCCCAGAGACGATTGTAGGTGATGGGAAACCTTTAAACTTTTCCAGCCCAGGAATGATCAGATTTATATCCTTCAAAACATATTTGTGGCTACTATGCAGAGAATTAATTAGGAAGCTAAACCTGGAGGAAGCACTTGGAAGGCTGTTATAATAAAACAGGTACACCATTTAGAAGTCAATTCAGCTCTAAGTAACAGAAAACCCAAATAATGGTGACTTACACAAAAGAGAGGTTTATTATTCTCGCAAAAAAATTCAAAGGTCTGCAGTTACTGGCATTGTCATCTATTTCACCAGGGATCCAGGATTTTTTTTTTTGTCTTTCTGCTCCATCATATTGTTTTTCATCCTTGTGGTTGTCACTTCATGGTTTCAATATGACTGCCACAGCTCCAGACATCACATACACATTCAAAGAAAGAAAAATTCAGGACAGGTAGGAAAGAAGACTTTATATCTATTCTTTTTACTTCCAGAAGACCTTTGCTTCCATCTCCATGGTCGAAACTGTCACTTCTAAGTGCAAAAGAGGCTAGGAATGTTAGTATTTACCTGGAATTATGCACATTACAGGCACAAACAAAATCATGATGCTTTTAGTATGGAAGGAGGCAATGTATATTTTGAATTAACAATTAACAATGTCTGTCAGACAGATATAAGATTAAGAATCCCAAACTATGTCAGTGAATAGATTCTGGGGATGAGTAGATACATTTAAGATATTGAGAAGACAGGAAGGGCAGAACCTGGAGACTGATTGGCTGTCAGGAATGAAAGATGTCTCTCAGATTTCTGAGTTGGTAGAATAGTGAATGGGGATTCTACAACCGAAGGGGAAACTGCTCCCTGCTGTTTTTTGGAGCTTCCAGTAGATTGAGCAACATTAGGAAAGTGTTCCTTGATTAATGTTTAAAATAATCAAAACAGCCACCATTTAATGAGCACATACAATGGACCAGAAATGGTGCCAAATATTTTATATGCATTCTCTCATTTAATCCTTATAACAATTCAGTGAGTTCAGTCTGTTGGGGTCATTGGAATATCACCAGTGCCCAGAAAAACACCGAGTACAAAGTAGGTGCTTTATAAATATTAAACAAAGGAAAAAAAGAAAAGCAGGATTATCATTATTTTATAGGTGAAAATTCTGATTTAGAGAATAATGGCTTGCCTACCTAAGGTCATACATCTGTAGTACGGAGGAGCCAAGGGTTCAGCTTAGCACTGTGCTTTCCTACCATGGCTTATCACCTTCCTGTTAAAAGTCCCACTTCTTCAAATGGAACTTCTTCAAATGGAAAATGGAATCTCAGCAAAAGTGACACCAGACACCAAATCCTTCCATAGCTTCTAAAGCCCTGGGTGATCTGGCTTCCCAATGTCTCCCCAATCCAGTCCCCTGTCACTCTCCCTCCTTACCATGTTCAGGTCACTTTGGTCCTTGCTCTTCTCAATCTCAAACCTATCCTCAGGCTCTTCTCTCTGAAATATCCACCCAGCTCCCAGATGGTTGGTTGGCTCTTTCTCATCCAGCAGCTCAGAGAAGTTTCCATGACCCCAAGAATAGCTCAAGATCCCCAGGTACAGAATCTCTTAACACCTCCTATCTCTTTTCTATAACAACTCCTTGGAGCCTATAAGTAAAAAGTTATTGGGATAATTATAGGCTTAATGTCTGAACTTATGCTAGAATGTAAGTTCCTTGAAGACAAAATATCTGACTCATTCACTATATCCTCACTGTGCAGCAGTGTCTGGCACTTAGTAGATACTCAGTACATATTTTATGCCTGAAGAGAGAGATAAGTGAATGTGATAGATGGGTGTGTATAATGTATGCATGTACATATGTAATGAATGGTTGAATGAATAAACAGATGGAAGGATGGATGGATGGATGGATGGATGGATGGACGGATGGATGGACTGACATGCGGATGTGTGAAAGGCTTTCTCTAGACTACCTATCCCAGAGCATTCTCCATTCCATATTCCCAGGTTTCCTGGCAGGCTGCCTTTCTGCTGCAGCTTTGATCATTCCTCCTTCTTCTGCTGACAACAACTGCCTGGCTGGGTCTTAACCTGGGCCCACACTGCTGGGAAAGTAGCCAAGAGACTCCAGATCTGCCTTTGGTGTGGAGCAGCAAGCAATTGTGGGCTGATGTGGAAATATCCTCTCCCCGGAAAGAAGGTAGGCCCATGGCAATTATGCAGCAGAAAGGGCCCTTGAAGTAAATCGGTCTTGCACAAACAGGTTAGAGTTAAATTTGACTTGAACCATGAATCATGCTGTCAGTCTCCCATTCAACCACATCACTGAGCCAGCAAACTTTGTGAGTGCTACTATTTATATAGATACAAATATATGTATTTATACAGATAGAGGTATGTGCGCAAGCATTCTGATTAATTGTATCCTTAGGGAGAAAGACTTTTTTTCATGTCCTTTTGTGTTCAGTAAAACCTGGTTCAAGGATGGAGAGGGGGAGGCCCTTGAGGGACTGGAAGTGCCAGGCGTGGGAGGAGAGATCAACGATTCATTCAGGGAACATTTCCTGAGGCCCGCTCTGGAAGAGCGCGCGCTTGGGAGAGGGAGTGGGGTGGTGGAGGGTATGAAAATGAATGACATTCTTTTCGCCCCCATGTTATTCAAAGTTTGGTAGCTCCGATGACGGACAGGAGGAAGGATAGTGGGTGGTTAAGGATTTAGACTTTCAAATCAAATAGATGGAGATTCAAATCCTAGTTTCACCAGGTACTTGCTGTGACCTTGGCAAGTTATTTAAAGTCTCCGAGCCCAAGTTCTTACATTATTTATATATTCTACCTTTCAGAGTTTACGTGGGTCTGGAATGAAACCGTGGATGTAAAGCCTGACAAAGAGTAAATGCTCAAAGATCACCATCATCCTTGTCATCATCACAGCTAATCGTTTTTGAGTTCAGCATGTGCCAGGTTCAAAAAGTCCTTATAAGTATTAACTCATTTAATCCTCATAATGGCCCCAGGAGAGCGATACTGCTATTTCTCCCCCCACCTCATTTTAAGATGAAAAACGTGTGACAAAAAGAGGTTAAATGACTTGCCCAAGGTCACCCCCCTACTAACTGGTGGAGCCAGGCCTCAAACTCAGAATACAAACCTAGATCCAGAAGGTTACAAATCCACCCCAGGATTTCTTTAGTGCCCTTCTGGGGCACTACAGATTCACCTAGGCCAGCCTTGATGACCAGGGGAAATTGCTTCTTTGATCATTAATTACTGTTAAGTGCCAGCTGTTTCATATATAAGAGAAGCAGTATTGTATCGTGTTCATGGTTTGAGTTCATGCTCTTCTCTCATCTTAAAGACTCATAACAATACTAGTAACCAGGTGAACAATCTGAAAGGCATTGTACAGGGGACAGCTTTAACCCAGATCAGGTCTTGCTGTCACTTACCTGCTACACGATTTTGGGCAAGTCAGTGCTCTTTCAGCTATTATAAAGTACTTTATTTGTTCAAAAAAACCACTTCTCTAGTTACTGTTCTAAGCATGTTACTAATATTAATCTTCATCATAATCCTATAAAGTCAGGACTATTGTATCCCCATTCTATAGATGGGGAAACTGAGACACAGGGAGGCAGGTAACTTGCCTAAGGTCAGACAGCAGGTAAATGACAGAGCCAGGATTCAAACCAGGTAGTCTAGGCTCCATGGGCAATCCTTTTAAGCCTGACTGACCCTCCCTGCTTTATGTGTTTTATCACATTGTATCCTCCGAACAATCCAGAGGGAATAAATATCATCAACCCTATTTTACAGCTGAAGACACTGATGCTCAGAGAGGTAAAACCACTTACCCAAGTCCTCCGGCTTGTAAGTGTCAGAGCTTCAAGACAAAGGCCAGATCTGCATATGGCAAGGTGCTCTCCACACAGCAGCACTGGGATCTTTCTGGGGTACAAATCTGATCAGCCCACTTTCCTGATCAGATACACTCATTGGCCCTCATTGCCCTCAGGGTTAAATCCAGGCACTTGAACCTGGCTTACCTGATGGTCTGACCAGTGCCTCTCTGGCCCTGTCACTCACCACTTCCCTTCACACCACTGAGACAAACAAATTACATGCAACTCCTAAGGCACCAGACCCTCTATCCCAGCTAAACCATCATCCCACCCTAATGTCCCCCAAGAGCTTGGAACCTTTCACTCCACAGCCTGTGGAAAACAGACCCCTCCCCCCAAGTTCCTGTGACTTCCATAGGGCTTTGCCTGGTCTTATCTTCTGACTGTATCGGGGAACACTGCCTCCGTATCTTCCCAAACCCCACATAAGGTTCCTTCCATGGGTGCAACAGGTAGTCCAATCACAGAAAGGTTTAAACAAATCTGAGGGTGAGTTCATATGAGGTGTTCTCAAGGGCAGGGTGATGGCTGGGAACAGCCTAACCCTAGTAGGTACTCCATGAGCAGGAAGAAAGGGAGGGAGGGAAGAAGGGAGAGCCCACAAACACACTGGTAGCACCCCACATCATCACCATTCCTAATTCATTTCAGAACCAAAATATACTCCTCTCCTTGTCTCAGTTTCCACATTATAGCAATCACCTCTTGACACTTAAGCAATGGTCTTTAAGTTCTCATATTCCATCCACCCCAAAGAACTTATCAACTTATTTATTTTAAACAATGATAGGACACTCCTAAGACAAATCATGCCCAGGTCCCACCCCAGTCCAACAGAAACCAAACCTGTGGGGGTAGGACCCAGGTATTGGAATGTTTTCTTAATTCCCTCCTCCCCCCACCCCTACTAACCATAACTATGTCCACTCACCTTGCATGGTTAATTCTCACTGGCCTTTTCTGTCTCGCTTCCTCCAGGAAGCCTTCCTGCTGTCATTCTGCAACTCAGGTTGGGTGCATGTCCTCTAAGCTCCCACAGCACACTGTACTGTCCACTGTTTTCATACTTATTACCTTGGGGAAATTGCTTATTTGCTTTTTCTCTTCCCCTCTGAACCTTGAGTGTTGCATCCAAATTGTGCCTAATTACATCTGAGTCTAGTACAAATTGTACACGAGCTTAATAACTGGAATAAATAGGCAAATTGAACACCGAGGATGCTTCTGGCTTTGTACTCTTCTAAATAACAGGGAACACCTCCATAAATATGTTTTTCTTTTGCTTTAGAATATTTCTTGTGTTTTAGAATATTTCCCCAGAAGTATGGCTACTGGGACAAGGACATAAACATTCATGTGTCTCTGGCTATAGGTATATATGTCTCACTCTACACTTTTCCGTCCCCCTTCCTAACAAGACCCGGAATATGTCACCCATAAAGTTTGGATAGGATTGACCAACCCTCAGTCCTTTGAGTAAGCCTCCAGTTTCATCCAATCAGGACAGCCTATCAATCCCCACACTGACCCACTGCCATACACAGTGATGGACTTAGGGATGATCACATGACCAAAGCTTGGCTCCTCAGGGCCAACCAGACTCAGATTCAATACTTTTTTTTTTCCACTATCAGGAAAATGTACTCTTCTGACTGGACCAGAAACTAGACCACAGCATCATGGCCCTTTATGACCTGGCATTGGAAGTCTCATAGCATCACTTCCACCACACTCCAGTGGGTGTTCAGTCACCAAGGTCACTCCAGGTTCAAGGGAAAAGGCTGTAGGCCCAATATTTTGCTGGCAGAGGGATCGAAAAATTTGTGGACATGCTTTAAAACTACCACAATATTCTAAGAAAAATAAGACAATAAGCAACAGCACAGCCTGCTCACTAAGAGAAAATAGCAATCAATATCTTGGTGTCTACATTTATGGATACTTTTTGTTATTGATTTTTAAAGAACTGGGATAGTTTTAGTCAAGACTTTAATGTCAGCCATAGAAGAAATGTATTGGTACATAGAGTTGAAAATCCCAGCCAGGAGCTCGATGAATGTCACCAGGATCTGTTTTACCACACCTGTTAGTTCTACTTTCCCTTGTTTAGTTTCATCTCAGGCAGGCTCTCCCACATGGTGGCAGAAAGGAACACTGCAGCTCTTGGCATGCATGGTCCTCAGTCCTTAAGCCTATAGAAAAAGACTTGCTTATCTCCTGAGAGGTTTATCATCATCCTGTGGATGGTCTTCATCAGCCCTGCTTGAGTTATGAGCCCAGGGGGTCGGTCCTCTCGTGACATGACTTAGCCAAGGATATCCTGGGGAGATGAAAAGCTCACATCCACTACAGGAATTATACCACACCTGCAGGTTTGTTCCCTGTTTCTTTCTCATTAACTTTCTATCCGTGCCAATGAATATGCTTCTAACATCATGTAGAATGGCTGCTTTGTAGCCCTATGAGTGGATGCACCATTATTTATTTAATTAACTCCTGGCCGTTGAATATTTAGCTATTTCCAATTTTTCACTGCAATAATGAGCACAGTATGCCTTATAACTAAATCTTCGCAGGCATCCATTATATACTATTTCTAGATATGGGATTGCTAAGGCAGAGGACATGCCTGTTTTTAATACTCTTGATGCTTTCTTGTCAAATTGTCTTCAGGAAATGTAACAACTTATACTCCCACCTACATGATTGAAGACTGGCTGATTCCCTGCCCCCATGCCCATACTAGGACCTAACACTTTAAAAACAAAATCTTTTTCATGCTGACAAAAATGCTATTTTGTGGCTTTAATTTGCATATGTTTTATTGCTAGTGAAGCTCGATGAATTTCAATTCCTCCTGTACAAATTGCATTTCCTAGTTGAGAAGCGAATTGTCTGTCATACTGGACTGACTCATGTCCACGGGTCCCCACTCCCAATCCTTGAGAGGCAGGAGAGAGTAACGCGAGCACTAACTGCAATGATAATTTAAATAATTGTAGTTACCTTTAGAGAGCATTCACCATGATCAAGCGAGGTGCTCAAGACTATTCACTGCCGTGTTTAACCTCCTCAGAGGTCATATGTAATAGCTTCTCCATTTGGGCCCCTCTTAGAGACCTCCAGCTGTGCTCAGACCCCACTTTTACAGCTAGAAAGTCCTCCCTCCTGATTTCTGGAGTTGTTTTTTGCTTTGCCTTTCTTTTTTTTAACTGCGCCCTCTGCAGGAATGTCTCAATTTCATCCTCTACCTACTCAGCCTCTTCGATTAGTTCCCAAAACTACTCACACAGAGCGCTTTGTAAATGTTGTCAACTTGACTAAAGACTTGGGAGCCGCAGGAAGTAAGAAAAAGGCTTCCTACACACTTCACTTCTTGTTTTCGCTCTCCCTCTCAGGAACAAAACAGATTCCTCTCCCTGTCTGTACAGTAGCACAGGAATTGCCTTTGGTGGTTTAAACATGCCCTTGTAATGGTGAGTAGGTGTCTCTCATCCTTCACAGGCTTATCAAAGTATTTGTCTCCATAATGAATAACAGGGGGAAAAAATGGAAAATAAAATGTTCTCTCAGGCTTTCAACGTCTAGAAGATAGGGGAGCTTAACAGGCTGCCCCATTTTATACTGAGGCTAATAAAATAAAATAAAATAATTTGTCTGACGTCCTACACTTATACAGTCTCAGAAACACTCAGGGATGCTGCCCTGGCAACGAGAACTACCTACTTGACCCTGAACTTGTAGCACATTTTCTTGCATCCATGCCTTACCTCCTGCTGTTTCCTGTGCTTCTCACTGACTGTACCACATCTTCCCATTATTCCAGAATCTGCTAGACAAGTGGGATACCCTCCTTCAACCTGCAAAACAGAGCTCAGCCCGTAAAAGCTGGACAGATGGATCACAGACACATGCCCATGTCAGCATGAAAGGTAAGACAGTTGTGACCTTGAGACTTCTTCCTCCAGCACCCCCAGGGCTCAGCTTTGAGGACAAGGAGGCTTGGAGCAACTCTGGAGTGGGGCACGGCCCCCCGAACATGAGTAGAGCTCAGCCTGTACCAAGGCTGATGACTGACTCATTCACCCAGGTACCTTCCCATTTTCTCGGCGCAGGCAGTTCCTGATGCAAAGCTGAAAATTCTCCTCTGCCTCACTGTGTGCCTGCTCTTGGGGGGCGGGGGCTTATTGTAGGTTTCTGAAAAGCAATTATGCTTATTACTGGTTAGGATTTCAGAAACCTTCTCTGTTTGCCGAGTGCATTAATTTTCAGCCCTCTCCATCACTCATTAATCCTGACAGCCCCATTTTGCAGGTGGAAAGCTGTACAGATGGAGAGCAATGGAGAAAGGCTGTAACAAAAGCCAAAGATGGAAAAGAGAGATTCAAAGATGGAAAGAGAGATCCCTGATGACATTTTTGGTGTCCATGGAGTTCCCAAGCCTTTGCCCTGGATGTCTCAGCTATGTGAACCAATAAATTCCCTCCTTAACTTCATACAGCATGAGGTGATTTTCTCTCACTTGTGATCAGAAGGCTTCTGACTATTACACCTCTTGCATGCGGTGTCTTAAAAAAATTTTTTTAGTGTGTGTGTATACTAAATGTTAATATATTAAACATATTAATATATGTTTTATAAAATAAGGACTCATTTTAAAAACTGAAACTATATAAAGTATAGATTTGAATTGAGCACAACCGATGAAGCACATGGGCTCACCTCTGCACCCTTCCAAATTACCACTACAATGAATAGAGACAAAAGAGGTGACTCACAGTGTGGAAAGAATGAGAGAGAAGCCAACAGCGCTAAAACATTGAAACTAAACAACAAGTGGACAACTAGTGCCTGACTTAGCGGACCGAAGAAAGCTAAAACCCACGCAAGGCAGTGGAGAAGCAGAAAAGCCATCTACTTTATGCTATGAGTTCCCCAAAAGGCTCAGAAATTGGAGGTGTCGTGTGCCTCTTAAAATAGGGTACACATAGGGCAGGAAATGGCAGGTTTGTTAAAATCTATACAAGAAGTGGTTCTAATAGGGTCTGGGAGAGAGCCCCTCACCGAGGCATAACGTTAGAGAGCGTCTTTCTGGGTTTGAAGCAATAGACTTTGGCCTTGGGGAGTGGGGGGTGTTCCATCTGGAAACCAGGAAGGGGCTGGATTAAGTGAGAGGTATAATCTGAGGGCTGAGGCCCCATTCCTCTTGCTCTGAGTCAGGTTTTTACTCCACCAGGCAGGCAACTGGACGATTCCACTCTGGAAAAATGAGCAGTCCAAGAAAAATGGCCCACAGGTGCTCACAGCTGGGACTTCCCCCAAATAAACAGCCCAGCCAGCCCGTTCTTTCCCAACCAACACTTTTCTCCTATACATTTATTTACATGCATAATTGCTTATAAAGGAGAAACGGTTGTAATTACCCACACTGCTCTGCCATTTGCTTTTTAAGTTGAATCATGTGCTGTGGACACATCCCATGTCTGCACATATAAGTCTATATGTACAGTAGCCTTATATGTGTGAAGAACAGGATATCCATGCAGTCTCCAAGTATCACCTCACGGGCTACTTATTTACAGAGGGAGGAGGCTTACTTTCCAGTGAGAAATCTTGATGAAGAGTTATAACCAAAGGAGCAAATTCGGCTTCACCAGTGGGGGACACACCGATATCATATGCCTTCTTATGTGATGCACTAACAAGGACACACATTATTTCCAAGGCATTCCTACCAAAAATGCACATCCCGACTCTAACCGGGAGTAAAAAGTCAAATTCAGAATGTGACTCTTCAAAAATGTCAAAGTTATGGGAGGAAAAAAAAAAAAGCTGGGAACTGTTCTAGATTGAAGACAATGAAAGAGAGAAGATGACTAAACGTAGTGGCATCCTAGATTGGAAAGAAGCTAGCTAAAAAGGACATTTTGGGGACAATTGGACAAATTTGAATATAGAATGTAAATTTGAATATGGAAAGTATAATGTATTAATGTTGCAATTCCTGAGTATGGCTCAAATAACGGCAAAATGGTAACAATTGGTGAAACTATGTAAAGAATATATGGGTGTTCATGATACTATGTTTGTCATGATACTAGGAGACTATTCTAAGTCTTCTGTAGGCTTGACATTTTTCAAAATAAAAAGCTGGGGCATGACGGAGTTGGCCTCTGAAGTCTGATCTGCACAATCCATTTGGCAAGGTGACTCAACTTCTCCAAGTGCCTTCTCTGTCAAAGGAGGATAATAATGGAACCTACCTCATGAACCCGTTGAATTAAATGAGATAGTGCGTGCAAGGTGCATATCAGAACTCCTGACACAGTAAATGTTAACTGTCATTATCATCTGCCTCACTCTCTTTAATGGATGCATAATTCCATTGTCTTGAGCTTCTCTTGATTTGGCAGGAAAGTCATCACGCAGCTAATGAGCTCTGCTATTTTCTTGTCAGTGCAAGATAAGGTGGTCACAGTTTGGATGTGCAGAAAGAGGCCTTACTCTGACTGTTGAATTTGGATGCCTGATAGGTGGACCCCTGCGGTTTAGAGCAACCCTTTTCCTGCCTCCTTCAGGGAATAGAACCCCCTTTTCAGAAGGGAAGCCATTCAGTGTAGTTTGAGTTGGTTTAACGCTGCTGCCTCCACTGCCACCGAGGTAGCCACCCACCCAGGCCAGGATATAGCTCTTTCCTCTAGGCCAGAGAGGTTACTTGAAAGATCAGCATCATCTCAGATAGGTTCTTCTCTAGGAAATCTTGGCCACCATGATCTGGAATACCTGCGATGAATCAGAAATACAAAGGTGGATAAAACCCAGCCCTGGCCCCAGGCAATCCTTGGGTCTAGAAGGGGGACAATAGGCAGATCGATCCTGCTCCTTAGTACCCCAAATCTCAAATAGATTGCTACTTTTCACTTTTCTGTCATTTCTTCAAATGAGGCACCAAAATTGAATTTCTCAGAAACCTGCTTTATCTTCAAGACTGAGATTTAAGGTAGCCTCTAAAAGACCTGCAAGGAGAGATTTCCTCCCAATTACCACTAGCTTCTCATCAATACCATTCCCTTGGGAGGTATTAATAGAAGGGGGATGGTACTAAATGATAATGTCAGGGAGCCTGCACTATTAAATAACTTCTGGAAATTTCCAAGGCTTAATGACAATGCTTTCCTTTTGAACTCCTAACTTTCTCTTTGAAGCACTCTCCAGCTATTTCATTTTATTGTGTTCAGACCACCCTTTGACGCAAGTCGGACAAATATAGTCACATCTGTCCCTCCAGCAGCAGAAGGGGGTAGAGAAATGTCACAGAGAAGAGCATGAGCTCTGGCGTCAGACTGCCTGCATTTACTCTTGGTTCTGCCAATTAGCTTTATAATCTGGGGCCAGTGTCTCTGCTTCTTTGGGCCTCAGTTCCCTCACCTATAAAACGGGGGTTTTAAAGTACCTACTTCGTGCCACTGTGGTAAAGCTCACATAAAATAATGAATGAGATGGTAAAGCCTGGCACATGGTAAGTGCTCAACAAATATTAGCCATTATTATTGTTATTATTATTATTATACACAGTCCAGGGTTGACAAAGATACACAAAATAATCATAGAGAGCTGCCAGGCAAAAGCTTGTCATTAGACATAGAGGCAGATACAAAGGGCCAAGAAAATTGTCCTCGCTTTCAAGGATCTCACAACTGGGTTGGGGAGAGGAGACAAAATGCAGGTTGAAGAGAAATAATAATGTAAACAATTAAAAGGAGTCTCCTACATAAGATGTTTCAAGGTGGCACTAGTGCTCAGATGCACAGTATGAGGACATTTGTTACAGAGAGAGATTGTTGAGAAGTGCCTTGCCAAATTCTCACAGTGAAGTAAATGTTAAGGGTCATGAAGTTGGCCTGCTCTAGAATTCAGGTCTAGCCAAAGCTGATCTTCCTACGACATCCCACTGCTGTCCTCGATTTCTCTCCACGAGTTCTGAAGCATAGTAGGTGTTCATTTCATATTGGTGGAGAGAATGGGAGTATGGGTAGATGATGCCCTGCGGGTGGATCGTAGAGAGGTGGATGGTGCATGAGTGAAAAGTGAGAGATAGATGGATGGTAGATAGATGAATGGGTCGATAGTGGCTAGATATATGTATAGTGGATGGATGGGTGGCTGGTGGCTGGAAGAATGGTAGGTGGTTGAATAGCTGGATCATTGAAAGATGAGCAGATAATGGAGGGATGGCAGATAGACGGACAGAGACACAGAACTGTTTTATACCGAAAAGCTGGTGAGACATAACTTTTAGATTAGGCACTAGCTCAGGGTGAGGTGGGGATGAAGAGGCAATTGAATATAGTCAGGTACCCAAGTGCCCAGTTACTTCTTGTTAAGTTAACAGGTACTTAACAGTAGTTAATAAGTACTATAATCCAGTACTTATTATGTGCCAGAGCCTGGGCTAAACCCTTTGCAGAGATCATCTCACAAAAATCCTGAGGTCATTATTATTACACCCATAAGAAAACTGAAGCGTGGAGAGGCACGGCTCCAAGTTGCACAGCAAGCGGTTGGCAGAAATAGGACTCAGACTCAGGCTGCTGAAAACTCTAAGCTTCTATTCTTAACTCCTGTGGTCAGGTTCTGTGATTGACCTTTTCTTCACAGAAGATGCTCATCACACCAACTAGGAGTCAGGAAATATTGCCCAGGAAAGGAAACGCCTGTGCTGAGCCTTCAAGGCCAGGAGAAGAAAGGCCTGTCAAGGCAGAAAGAGCAGACAGCCTAGCACTAAAGAGATGTAACAAGTCCTTGCTACATGTGAGAATGAAGCAGGAAAAAAAGACAAGAGTGGAGAGGTAGGCTGGGACCAAATCCCGGGGGGGGGGGAATTGAATGCTATATATAGAATAACTAATAGCAATATTAATAGCGATGAGTACTATGAGTCAAACATACTGCTAAGTACTTTTACTTGTATTATCTCATCTAATCTCCTTAAATATGTGAGATTAGTTGCTATTTATTAGCCTAATTTTCAGCTAAGCATGTGAAAGATGCAGTAACTTGCTGATCATCACACAACTAATAAGTGGCAAAGCCAAGACTTGGACCTAGGTGTCTCTGACTCCAACAATCCCTGCTCTTAACCACCATGCTGCACTGCCCTGTGTGAGCTTGAACTTGATCCATTCCGCAAGGGTCTGGATTTCATCCTGTCCAATGGGAAGCCATTGGAAGCTTTTAAACACAGAGATAACCTCACAAAATGTGTGTATTCAAAATATCCCCTCTGATAACATGCAAGTTGGACAGAGGAAGACAAAACTGGTCTCTTCTGTAAGCCCGCCTTTAATTGGTCTCTTCCCCATGGCCTGTCCAGGTTGCCTAGACAACCTGCATCTTATCTCCCAGGGCCCTGAGCCCATTCCCTGGATGGGAGGCAAAGGAAACTGATTCGCAGCGGGAACTTAAGCAGGCCCTGACCCTCACTGGGCCTCAGATTCTTTTTTTTTTTTTAAGATTTTTATTGGGGAATTGGGGGGATGGGAACAGTGCTGGGGAATTGGGGAAAGGGGAACAGACAAGTTGCTGTCGTTTTGTTCTTCAATCTAGTTGTGGAGGACATTGCTTCACTGGCCCAAGTTGGCACCATCATTGCGCTCTTCCCTGGTGAGGCAGATCAGTCGCCGGCTTCTGGACGGCCGCTCACTGCGGCTGCTGGCCGCTCACGCTGGCTGCTGGCCACACACGGTAGCCCATGGCAACCTACTGCCGCAGGGACTGCAGCCCACGCCGTCGCCGGCGACTCATGGCAGCCCAGCTCCAGGTTGAGCTGTTGTTCAGCATCTTAGCTGTAGAGGGCAGTGTCACTGGCCCTCATATGTGGGATCCGAACCGGGGACTTCTGGCATCCCAAGCGAGTTCTTAACCATCGCGCCACTCGGCCGCGGGCCTCAGATTCTTTATAGGACACAAAGGGGCTGCCTCATCGATCCTTAAGAGCCTCTCCAGCTCTGACGTTGTACTTTCCTCTGATGTTTTCTGGGACTTGTGGCCACATGTGCCACTTTTAGCCACTTATAACAGCCTCGGGAAAGTTGACATCGGCATTTTCCCCCCGCTATCATGACGTTCCAATGGCTCTTCCTCCCAATATAAAAGAGTTATTTTTGCTCACTGTTCAATATAAAGCTTTGTTCTCCTGGCCCTCGGGTATCGTTGCCAGCTTGTCTCAACAGAATCCTCTTCAAGACACCTTTGCCTTCCAGAGTCACTAACTCCAAGGAGGAAGCTATTTATAAGCCTCTGACAGTGTGTAATTACTGATTACATCTAGTTGAGGAGTTGTCAACAAGTAGCTTTATGTCGGAGATTGGTTTCTGAAATGCCAGCAAAGGTGTCAGCTGTCACTTGCTTGAGAACTGAGCAAGGTTTGCGTTATTTAAATGAAGCCCAGGGTCTAAATTGTGGGTTGGGAGTTGAGGGGGAATAGGTGTAAACCAAATGGTGAACATGGCCTCTGGCCCCTGCCCTGAAGAGTATTCAGGGTGAACTGGCCCACTCAGTCTTGGTGGAAGGGCAGCTACTGATGAGCAGTGGGAACTATAGTGAGGTGCTTAGGGGTGTGGGCTTTAGAGCCAGACTGCCTGAGTTCAAAGCCCAGCTCCAGTCCTTATGGGCGATACACCATTGAGCAAGTTACCTAACATCTCTGTTCCTCAGTTTCCTCACGTGGAAAATGGGAATATTGTGGATTTAAGTGACAGTCATTATGTGTGAAGTCATAAGAACAGTATTAAGCACATAGTACCTGCTCAACAAAATGTTAAATATTATTATTATTAGGATTCCAGGGGTAGTGAGAGGTCCTACTGGTCTGAAGAAATAAATATACCATAAGTCTGTGGTCTTCAAAGTGTGGTCTACAGCTTTACCAGGGAACTTGCTAGAAATGTAAATTCTCAGACCCCACCCAGACCCACTGAATCAGATTCTCTAGGGGTGGGGCCATAAATCTGGGTTTTTATAAGCCTTCCAGGTGATGACATCTGAGAACCACTGCCACAGGCATCCCTCCATTCCTCCTAAAACACTCCCAATTGGTCCTGCCTCTAAGATGGATAAAAATGGCAGCAGTAGCTGTGCGACTTAGGACAGACCTTTTCCTTTACCCACTGTGAAGTAGATGAAATGGGAAATAGAGGGCAGTTGTGAGTAGCCAAAGAAATGACGGATATTTCTCAATATTCCAAGCTGGAATGGCCCATCCTACCTCTTTTTTGTCTCCCCAGAAAACCTTAGGAAGATATACTGAGACAAAAAGCAGGACCCAACTGATTTAACAGTTTCATTCTCTGGCTTTAGAAACCCACAGACCTTTACAGTGAGGAGAAAACCAACAGAGAGGCGAGTCTCTGGGTGAGTCAGCAGGTGCTCCCTCTTCTCTGGGCTCCAGGTCCTCCCAGCCATTTGTAATCATGGCAGCTGAGGGCCTTCAGGCCAAATGCCTGGGGGGACAGGAACAGCCTCAGAATGACCAGGACTCAAATCTAGGCTCCAGCTGAGTGACATGACAATTTTCTATACCTCTCTGAACCTTCCTGTAAAATGAAAACAACCATCCTTCCATTCAGGGTTGCTGAGACAAGTAAATGAGATCGCTCGCCTAAGAGATCATTTATTAAGCACCTGCTACATGCAGAACGTGCAGACTCTGTTCTGGCCCGCAGATATAGCGGTGAACAGGACAGGTGTGTGCCTGCCCTCATGGAGCTGCTGTTCTAATGAGGGAGACAAATATTCAGCACCTAATTACAAAGCTAGTTATCTTATTACAATTGTGAGATACAGTGACATAAGAGCGACCCACCCTGATGTGTGGGGTTAAGGATAGGTGATGAGGTGATGTTTGATCTGAGAACAGGAACTCAGTGGGCAAAATTACAGAATCTTAAAGGCCACCTTTACATTTTTGAGCAATAAAAAGCAATAGAGGATTTTCAGCAGGAAAGGAAGCGATCAAATTTGAATTTTTAAAAGAACCCACTTACTAAAAAAACCCCAAAAACGTTGACCATACCAAGTGCTGGTGAGGATTTGGAGCAACTGGAACTCCCATACATTACTGGTGGGAATAAAAAATACAACTACTTTGAAAAAAGTTTGGCAGTCTCATATACGTTTAAAAATACTCTTACTGTAAAAAGTATAACTATTGCACTGTGTTGTATAGCTGAAACTAATTCTAAAAAATGTGTATTTCACAATAAAAAATAATTTAAAAAAAGAAAATAAAAATAAAAATACTCTTACTATCCAGCTCAGTAATCCTACTTCTTGATATTTACCCAGGTGAAATAAACATATGTTCACACACACACACACACACACACACACACACACACACACACCACACAGGAGGTGAATGTTCGTTCCAGCTTTATACATAATCACCCAAAACTGGAAGCAACCCAGATGCCCATTGACTGGTCAAGGGATAAACAAACTGTGTACCTCCCTTAGATGGAGTGCTACTCAGCAGCCAAAAAAAGCAAATTACTGATTCATACAACAACAGGATGAATCGCATAAGAATTTTGCTTGTGAGAGAAGACAGACTCAAAAGAGTATCTACTATGTTATTCTATTTCTATGATATTTTAGAAAAGTGAAACCTACCTGGAAAAAGAAAAAAAAAATACAGATCAGTGGTTGCCAGGGGTCAGGGGGAGAGAAAGGGGTTGATTGTAAAGGGCACAAGGGAACTTCTGGGGATGACTGAACTGTTCTGTGCCATGGTGATGCTGGTGGTTACCTGACTATGTTTGTCAACATTCACAGAGCTGTGCACCACAGAGTCAATTTTCCTGCATGTGAACAATGCCTTTAAAAAAACATGTTTGCTACAGAAAGGAGCATAGGTAAGGTTGGAGGACAATGAATAGGACTTTACATGTAAGAGGTAAGAGATGGCCGTGTCTGTGCTAGGGGTATGGCGGTGGGAATAGAGAAGTGGGCAAGTGAGTACACGCACAAAACGCCACGCAACATAAGGCTGACACCTTGCAGGATCACTCACAGTTGCTCCGTCTGTGTCATTTCTGTGAGCCATATATATACATAGACAACCTTCAAATATCTCTCAGCAACGCCTGCCATCTAGAGCATGCTATGGCCTCACAGTTTCTTAAGGGAAAGGAGACAGGAACGGTTGTCAGCTGAGTGGGCAGAGGTACCATTGGGGACCCAGTGGAACAGACATTCGCAGGAGGACAGCAGGGCAGGCTGGAATCAAGACACACCTAAGGTGTGAACAGGGTCCTGAGTGATAGATGCAGAGGGACCACCAGCCCCCACCCAGGAATAAGGAGAACAATGTAAGGGTGACAAGTGATCCTGATAGGTGTGTTGTGGGCTGCCATGCCCCCATCACCCCCACCCCCTGTACCTGCCTTCTCATCTGAGCCTCAGAGGAGAACCATGAATCACAGGTTAAATCTCGGATCTAATTATTTCTTTGGGTGACATTACCCTGCCTCTCGGCTCATGGACACAGAGTGAACCCTATGCGGTGAGGCCAGGAACGGGAGTCATAAGACCTGAGTCATAATCCCAGTTCTGACTCTGTGACTTTGGGTGACTTAGTTTCACTCTCTGGACTTTGATTTCTATATTTGGAAAATGAGCTGGTTGACCTCTAAGGACTCATCCAGCTTTAAAAAAATAAGTGAATTCTACTGAAAATGTTTTTATTTTAACCTACCCTAATTCCAAAATGTATGTTTAAAAAGTTTACCAAGAGGAATAAAGTAGGATAAAATAAATTGATTAGGAAATTGGCATCAAGGAGGCCAGGGTTAAGAATATAGGCCAATGCTTTGCTAGAGATTGACCTTATCCTTGACCTTGAAGATTGAATTTATCTCAAAGATTTTTAGCAACTAAAGCAAAGAGGTAATCAAGATTCACTAGATCAGAACTGCTTGATAGAAATTTCTGTGATGACAAAAATGTTCTATATCTGCACCATTCTAATATAGTAGCCACTAGCCACATGTCACTATTGGGCACTTGAAGTGTGGCTAATATGACTGAGGACTGGAATTATACATTTTTACTTAATTTTAATTATAATAAACTGCAATAGCCACATATAACAAGTGGCTATCTTACTAGACAGCATTGCATTAGATAACCCACAATGGTTATTTTGCCAGTGTGCCAATTACACATTTAGGGCCTTCCAAATTCACCCCTCATTGCCTGGTCTGCAATAATACAGTTGGGCCTTGTTTCTCCTTTGCCAGCTAGCACACTGGTAAGTCTTGTCAGTAGAGGGAAAAAGGGGACACTGAAGGAGGAAGGGGTTTCTTTTCCTGTTTCCAGTACGCTCCTCTGTGTTGGCTTCTACAGCTCTGCCTGGTGTGTGCATCGCCAGGCTCTGGCAGTGCATGCAACATCTGTAGGTCCAGGCCCAGCAGCACACAGGGCTTCTCCAGCTCCCGGCTCCAGTAACATGAACAGCTCCTCCAACACTCAGCCCTGGAAGAGTAGGCACCAGCCTGCAGTGTGCTGCAGCCAGTAGGGCCCAGAGGCAAGTAGCTTTCCCCAGGGCTTCTTCAGGTGACTTCAGAGTGAAATGTTATAGATGAAGTACATACCTGTAAACAGCCTCCCCTAGCACCCCCTAGGGCAGTTTTACAGCCAGTTCTAAGGCATGGCATCTCCAGATGGATGCCCCCCACCCTGGAACTCTAGAGGGCAGATTTCCAGCAAATCCTGCTGGTGCAATACCTCAGAGACTCATCCACTATCCAATGAGCTACAACCATGCCCTCTCCAGCAAGCTTTGGATCACACCCTGGCGCTGGGGCCCTTCCGTAGGCAGGCACTCTATCTCAGTCCTAAGGGTAGGACTACTCTTAGAGCCTTATATCCACTATTCCTATATGCTTTACAGTCCTTTACTTCTTACTAGCCAATCCCTTGTTACTCCATTCCTCTCTTAATGATTTTTATGCTAAACTTTCTCTGTTCAAATTACTGTGTGTTTTTTATCTTCTGACTGGAGTCTGGCTCATCTAGGAGTAGCCTCAGGAGATAGACCTATACAAATGGGATTTGGGCATTGCTTTGGCTGTGCTCTTGAACTTGAGCTCCTTACCAATGAGAAATGGGATGCTAGTAATCCATTGCGTGCAGTGCCCGTTAAATAAGCTATCATCTGTGGTTCATCGCAATGAAGAGCCAACTGAAACAAGTGTCTAGGGAGCCCAATTAGATGTTTCACTTGAGTGTGATCGCAGTAATAATGACTATAATGATTGTAGTGTGGGATATATTCTTTTGAGTGGACTTGAATGCTTAAAGAGAGAAAACTCCAAGCTCAGTTCAAATCATGACCTGAGAAGTGAAAAGAATATTTTATTTCTTAAAGACACGGTTTATATTGCTGAAAATATAACATAGAATGTAGTTGTGTGAGTTGCTGAATTACAATATCAATTGAATTCACAGCCTTATCAAGTCATTCATGTAAAACTTGATTGGGAAAGAATGGGATCATAAAACTTGATTGGGAAGTAATAGAATCATAAAAGTTGAAAGGGAGACCTCTCATTGGACCCAGATGAAACTGACAATCTTGACCCCCCAAGTTACTCTGAACTTCCCTTATCAGTGACAAGTTCATGGGTCTATGAACAAAGTTGCCATGGTGACATAAATGGAGGCTATGCATGGGATCAACAACATGGTCAACAACCTTAGGGTCTACCCAGCTGAAGCTACTATTGTGTGACTTATCTGTCAAGAGAAGAGGTCAACACTGAGCTCCCAATGGACACCATTCCCCAAGGCGACCAGCTAGCCACCTGGAAGCAGGTTGACTACATTGGCTCTCGTCACATCATGGAGGGTGCAGAGATCTATCCTCACTGAAAAAGACTCATATTCTAGATGTGAATTTGTCTTCTCTGCCCATAATGCATCTGCAAGAACCATCATCTGTAGACTTAGCAGAATGCTTTAGCTACCATCATGGTAGTCCCTGTAGTATTCATTCTGATCAGGAAATTCATTTCACAGCAAAGAAAATGCAGAAATAGAATCATGCCCATGGAATGAATTGTTCTTGCCACATACCCTGTCATCTGGAAGTGGCTGGACTAGTTGAAAGGTAGAATAACTTGCTGAAGACTCAGTTACTGTACCAGTTGTGAGACAACATCCTGAAAGGCCTGGGTTCTGACTTACAGGATAAAGGATGTGCTTCAAGTCAGAGACCACTGATCCTGCTTATGGGGAACCATAGCCAGACTAAATCCATGGGTTTAAGCATAAAGGGGTAGAAGGAAAAGTGTCTCCTTTCACTATTATGCCCAACAACCTACTGCCAGAATTCTTGCTTCCCATCTCAGAAACGTTGAACTCTGATGGTTTGGAGGTCTTAGTCATCAAGGTGAGAACACTTCAACCAGAGGACACAAGAATGACTCCGTTGAATTGGAAGATGAGACTGTCACCTGGCCATTTGGGGCTCCTTATGCCACTGAACCAGTAAGCAGAAAAGAGGGTTATTCACAAGATGAAATTATTGATCCTGATTACTGAGAGGAAATTGGATTGCTGCGAGAAAATGGGGACAAGAAGAACTATGTCTGGAACACAGTGGATTTTCTGGGTCACCTTTTATTGTGTCCATGCCCAATAGTAAATGTTAAGGTAAAACTATAACAAATGAACAAACAAAAAAATAGAATAATTGATGACTCAGACCCTTCAAGAAGGATGGTTCAAGTCACTCCATCAAATAAAGAATCCTAGTAGCCGAAGTTCTGTCTGAAAACAAGGGAAATGCAGAATAGGCAGGGAGAGATGGAAGCCATAGATGCCAACTCTGACTCATGACCAGTTGAATCAATGACTACAGATATGTTCTGCATCTGTCCTCTTTGATTGTTATATGTATGTTCTTATTTTATATGATATTTCATTCTTCTCCTTATTTTTGTCTTATATACAAATTTTTGAAGCTTTAATTTATAATGTAGTTTTGAAATAACAATATTCAGTGGGACTATGACAGGCTTGAGAAATAATTAATATAGCTAGCAATGGATTCGATGACTGTTGGGATGGTGCTTCTCATTTTGAGGAGAGGGTGAGACTTCATTTGTCATAAGCATAGCTTAATCTTATTAGATGGAAAGCTTAACCTCATTGGGGGTTAAGCCATGCTTCAGGGTTATCCCCCAGGGTCAACAGGGATAGAGTATTTGTAGGCAAACTCCCATCAGTCCTTGGTTGAAAGCTGCTGGGGTGGGTGGTCAATGCCCCAGCAGCACTTCCAGCTTTCCAGGCCAATAGCAACAGGAGATTCTTGGGCAAAGAAATGCAGGTGCCAGCTGTTGGAAGTCACTGAGGTGGTAAGGGCAGGAGGATACGGGTGAGGCCCCTAAAGTGTCTGCTCTACCACAGTTTCCTTTTCTCTAAAATGAGGGGGAGAAATCCTGCTCCTCTGCTGCTGAATTTCAAACTCTAGGGGTTATTATTCATAAAGTAAAGGCCCTGAATTGCTGGGAAAATTGAAGGAGATGGTATAGAGAGAGCACCTGCCATAGAGTAGATTCTCAATGAGTCCATTCCTTTTCCCTTTTTATTTTAATAATTGCTTTACCACATCAAAGACTTACTCTGTGCCAGGTATCATGCTGGGTATTACCCACATTTGCCATACAGGTATTCACCATCTTGTGCAGAAAAGGAAACAGAGGCTCGAGGGTGTAAGTCACTTTCTACAGGTCACCGTGTACCTAAGAACCATAACTGACTTCAGAAGCCCTTGCTCTTAACCTCTACATTGCCCTGAGCTGCCAAGGGCTGATTTCTGGCATGCTACCCAATTGTGCTTATTTCAGACCCCAGGTTCCAGATGCCTCAATCAGCATCTTTCTTGTCAGACATGACCCAGATTAGCTTTGGGACAAGCTACTGCCAGGAACTGACATGGCTTCTACTGTTTCTCTTCCTTCTTAATCAGTGTTCCATCAAGATAGCTCAGGTGGGTGGGAGAAAGTTTTCTCCACAGGCATTGGCCTGCTCTGCCCACACATGCCCCAGAGGCAACACATAGTGTTACCTTTTAAGGGCCTTCTGGGGGGAATTACATTTGGGTCCAGGCAGAGACAAGTGACATGGCAAGGCTCTTTGTCCTGTCAAACTGGCTCATTTGAGCACAGAAAAAAAATGGACATGCTGCCCACTTTCTTTCTTTCTACCTTGGAAGGCCGAAGCTGTGGCTGCTAACCTTTTCCTCATTGGATTCTTAGTCTAGTGGGAACCAACTGAGCATGTGCTTAGGACACCAGCAAAGCAAGGGACCAAAAAGTGGCAGTGATAAGTGCAAAATGATGTAGTTAACAGAAAAAGTGGTTCTTATATTTGAGGTGTGTTTCTGACATCATGGATTGGTTATTCAACTTCACTCCACACTTTTGTGCATGTTTTACTGCATGCTAGAAGCTGGAAAACCCAAGTCTACAGACTGGGTCCTTGAGTCGCCTATTTTCCAAAAATGGAAGCACTGTTTGGAAGCTAGAAGTGAGGTGGAGAATGTATTTCCACTCTGTACTGACAAGAATGTTCTAGGAGCATTGGTTTTTTTTTTCTTGCAGCAGTAATAGCGGAGGTCCAGTGATTGGTACCTAGGTTTGTTTTGCTGAGAGGAAGGTCATGGGACATCTGTTTTGTTTCCACCAATCAAGGCAGAGGCAGTTTGGCCCTGGAACAAACAGTGCTAACACAGCTTCCTGACACGTGCATCTCGGCTGAGGCAACATGGTCCTGGAGCCAGCAATTGGGATAGGGACTTCCAGAATCTTCATCTTCCTGATCATAAAGGATTTAGAAGCTTTCTTGGTAGGCTAATCTTGTTGATGTATTTTGGAGACATTCCTGGAAATTCTACCTAGAACCTTCTCCAACAATCCCACAAGCATCTAATGCCCTACATTAAATCTCTTGAATTTACCTGGTCTGAGTGGTTTCCGTTATCTGCCATGGAACCTGACTAATACAGGGTGCTTACAATGACTAGGACCTATGCTAAGTTCTTTACCTTTGATTTTCACATTGGCCTTCTGAGTTCAGTATTGTCAAGAACTTGGTGGCAAGCAACGGAATTGACCTTGACTAATTAAAGCAGAAAATGAACTTGCTGAAAAGATGTCTGTTAGCCCAGTGAATCTGTAACCAAAATCGCAGCTTAAACTGTGCTACAGAACTAGTCTAATGAGAATCCTGCTTCTGTGGCATACAGGACCCTGTGGCTTACACCACTGCCCCAACAGACTGATCATAGGACCCTATTGCAGGCTTGGCACACACTACTGCTCCCCCCAAATAGAGTACTACTATAGTCCTTGCTGCCTCTCCCACCACAGTAAGTTATCTACCCCTCCATCATCCTTGTGAACTAGTCCCTGATTTGAAGTATAGGATACACATTATTGCCTGAGCCAGGTCATGTGTTCTAACCTAGCTAGCTGCCAAAATACCTGAGACCCAGACACTAGCCTTTTGAGCTTTCATCAAGAGAGACAGACTCTGCGTCCCACAGGGTAGCTCTCTTCCACTCAACTATACCTCTCTCACCTCATTCAATAAAGTCTGTTGGTCCCCAGCTGGGATAAGCATTGCCCTTGCCCATTGGTTCTTTAGACATGAAAGTACCTTCAATTTCCTGTTGGCAACTCAGCACAATTCTCATCTTTCTATGCTCTCCCCCATAGCAGGGACAAGAAGCCTAGAAGATACACTCCCCAGAATCTCTTGCCAACAGGTTTCTAGGTTAAATCTGCTAGTGAAAGGCACTCACATAAGAGCTGGGAGGCAGAAGAGAGAGAAAAAGCATCTTTTGCTCCTCTGCACGAGTGGACAGACACATGGGCTTCAGCAGATGGCTGCAAAGGGTTCTGCAGCAGCCTCTAGACATTTTCTCACAAATCACTTACCTTGGAGCTACAGGTAACAAACAGGTCCTATAGTGAAAGAAGTTCTGGGAAACACATGCATTACCTAATTTAATCCTATGATAATCCCTTTTTACAGATAAGTAAGTAGGAGTTCAGAGAGATTAAATAATTGCCCTAGGTCACACAAGTCTGTGTGATTTAAGAGCTCATGTTCACTTTCTCTTACCCCTGACAACCTGCCCTGCTCACCTAATCCTTCATTTGCAAAGAAGACAGGGCAGAAGATGCAGGAAAGGAGAAAGATGGCAGGAAAGAGAAGGACGGAGAAGTTGCCGAGAGCCAGGCGGTGCTCAAAGCACAAACTATCCTTAGAATGTTGGAAAGTTCTTTTGGAAAGTCTTTTGACCCTGAGGTACATTCTTCTAAAGAACTTCCTTTTTTTTTTTAGATTTATTTTAATTGGGGAATTGGGGGGATGGGAACAGCGCTGGGGAATTGGGGGAAGGGGAACAGACAAGTTGCTGTCGTTTTGTTCTTCAATCTAGTTGTGGAGGA
>NW_017731444.1:1143263-1148149 GCF_001890085.2 Hipposideros armiger | reverse complement strand
GATAATCCCAACAAGCCTACTACCTGCCTGACACTGTAGATAGCTGCTATAATACCATTGATTATATTCTCTATGCTGTACTTTACATCCCATGAATATATATATATATATATATATATATATATATATATATATATATATATATATATACTATTTAAGGTATACTCTCTTTTCAATATCAAACCCTTTCTGAGTGCTTACTCTCTAAGCGGGGCACTGTGCTCAGGGTCTGGGCCCCCCACCCTGCTAAGTATACACGCCAGGGGTCTGCTGATATGTGAAATGGCAAACAAATCATGATAGAACTGAATATCAAGCAGATGTTTCTAAGAATAAAATGAATTCTTATGTGCTTATAAGGAAAGATCCAAGATATGTTGTTAAATGAAAAGGCAAGTTTCAACATAACAGGTAGGGTATGATTCCTTTTCCATTAAAAAAAAAAGTATAATAATGAAAATTGAAAGCAATACACTCTTGTGTCCCTGAATTAAATAATACTGGACCCAGATAATAATTTAGCTGCTTTCTCTGGGAAATACCTGCTCTTAAGATAAGATAGAACCAATTAAACAACTTACTTCCAAACCAAAAAATGTGGTTATCTAGGCACACTTCAAGGCTGATGCCCTTCTAGACCCACCAATCCAAACCTCAATGTCATAAATTCTTCCCAGTCCCAACCAGTTACCTGCCTTATCTGACCCACCTTAAAACCACCCAGTGCAGCCTTGAAAACCCTGTATCCTGTTTTAATGTCTTCACTTGGAGATAATACTCAGGCTTTTTCAAGGTGCTGTTTTCCCTTTCTGCAGCAAGTTTAATACACCTAGCTTTGTTTGATCAAATTTTCCTGGTAGCCTTTTAGGGAATTCATGATCAATAATGATAATAATTTAATATGTGCTGGGTACTGAGCTGATTGTTTTATACCTTAATCCTATCCTACTCTGTGAGATTTTTAATATCATTATTCCTATTTTACAGATAAAGAAACTGAGGGTTAGAATTTGAACAACTTGCCAAATATTACATAGAGAATGAAGAGACCACATCAAACCCAGGAAGTCTGACTCCAGAGCCTGAGAGTTTAATCCCCTAATACTGCCTCTCTTCTAGTTTTTATGACTATATAACAAGTTACTCAAAATCCCAGTGGCTTTAAAAAAACAAACAAACATTTATTTTGCTCATGAATCATCAATTTGGGCAGGGTTTGGTGGGGATAAGTGCCTTTGCTCCATGCAGCATCAGCTGAGGTCACTCATGCTGGAAGCCAGAATCATCTGGAGGCTCATTCTTTCACTTATCTGGTAGTTAATGCTGACTGTCAGCTGGGACCTCAGCCGGGCAATCAGCCAGAATGCTTGCATGTGGCCTTTTCATGTGACCTGGGCTTTCTTATAACGTGGTGACTGGGTTCCCAGGGTGAGCATCCTCAGAAAAAGATTTCCAGAAGATGTCATATTGCCTTTTATGACCTAGCCTTCGAAGTCATGCAGCATCACTTCTGCCACATTCTGTCAAGACGATCACAGGGGCCCACCGAGTGGCGTGATGGTTAAGAGCTGGCTTGGGATGCCAGAGGGCCCCAGTTCGGATCCCACATATGAGGGCCAGTGACACTGCCCTCTACAACTAAGATGCTGAACAACAGCTCAACCTGGAGCTGGGCTGCTGTGAGTCGCCGGCAAAGGTATAGGCTGTAGCCCCTGCTGCAGTGGGTTGCTATGGGCAACCACGTGTAGCCAGCAGCCAGCGTGAGCGGCCAGCAGCCACCNCTCACGGCAGCCCAGCTCCAGGTTGAGCTGCTGTTCAGCATCTTAGCTGTGGAGGGCAGTGTCACTGGCCCTCATATGTGGGATCCGAACCGGGGCCTTCTGGCGTCCCAAGCCAGCTCTTAACCAATGTGCCACTTGGCCGGCCCTAAAGAACTTTCTTGATTGGAAAAATCCTGTGCTTTGGGGATGGACTTGAATGTGTGGGAACTGCCAAAGGTCACTGGGTGCCACAGCTGCAGAGTAGGGAAGTGGGTCAAGCTAAGGAACACCATCAGAGATTGAGAGCTGCTGGCGCTCACAAAGACAGGCCCAAAAGGGCAGCCAACACTATAAGAGTCATGGCAGCTTTAATGGAGGAGCTCAGAGGATAAGTTGTCCAAAATCACTCATTAGCTGTGCAACCTTAGCAAGTCACTTTACATCTCTGATACTCAGTTTTCTCATCAACCCTTTGCCTGAAAAGCAGAAAATTATAGTGGTTAGTTAGCATTGCTGACTTTCAAATTGAGCCCCTGTCTCTGCCACTTTCTGCATGGTTTGGGGCAAGTTCTCCAATTGCTCTGTGTTTGTTTCCACATCTGTAAAATGAGGATAAGAGTCTCTATGAGACAGGGTTACTGGGGCAATTAAATGAATTGGCATAGGAAAAGGACTTTGAACTGCACTAGGCCTATAACAAGCACTCAATAAATGTTAGCTATTGGTTTTTCTTACCTTACAGGGAAGTATGAGAATTAAAGGAGACAGTATGTATGAAAGGTGTCACATGCAAGGTCAGACAATTACGTTCACACACTCATCCTAGAAAAAGTGCTACATACCTCATTGCTGAAGATCACTGTGGTCACCTTTGAAGTACTCCTGTTGGGAAGCTATGCACTGATGCCAGTGCCTAGTCCACCCTTCAAAGCAATTTTGGAACTCTTTTTTCTGGAATGGCCATCAGAGCTGTCATCGTATTACCCTTAATGTCCTGAATGTCATCAAAATGTCTCCCTTTCAATATTTCTTTTATCTTCAGGTAAAAAAGGAAGTCACTGGGGGCCAGATCAGATGAGTAGGCAGGGTGTTCCAATACAGTGATTTGTTTACTGGCCAAAAACTCTCTCACAAACAGTGCCGTGTGAGCTGGTGCATTGTCATGATGCAAGAGCCATGAATTATTGGCGAAAAGTTCAGGTCATTTTCATCTAACTTTTTCACGCAACCTTCGCAGCACTTCCAAATAGTAAACTTGGTTAACCGTTTGTCTGGTACCAACTCCCTGTTGGTACAAATTCATAATGAATAGTTCCTCTGATATCAAAAAAGGTTAGCAACATCATTTAACAAATTCACAAACTTCACTATCAGATCTTCGTATAATTTGGCTTGGAGGATCAGCTCAGAAAATGGTGGTGTTTTGGTTATGTAATACTGCATAACAAACCATTCTAAATGTAGTGGCTTAAAATAATAACCATCAATTACTTTGCTCAAAAGTCTTCACTTTGGGCAGGACTTAGCAGGGTTGGCTCATCTCTGCTCCATGCAGCATGAGCTTGGGAAGTTATAATAGGGCTGGAGGATTCACTTCCAAGATGGCTCACACCCATGGGTAGCAAGTTTATGCTAGCGGATGTCTAGCAGTTCAGCTGGAGCTCTCGAACAGGGGCTCTTGACCAGTTATCGCTACATGGGACGCTCCACAGGGCTGCTTGGGCTTCCTCACAGCATGGCAGCTGGATGCTAAGAGCAAGTGTGCCAACAGACAGAATGTGGAGCTTCCAGTCTCTTAAGGTCTTGGCCTGAAAATGGGCACAACTTCACTTCTGCTGTGTTCTATTAGTCAAGCAGTCACTGAGCCTGCCCAGACTCAAAGGGAGGAACATAAATCCCTCCTCTTGAATGAAAAGAATGTCAAAGAATTTACTGCTATCTTTAATCTACTACAGGTAGTTTGTGTTTGCATTTTAGGTACTGGCCCGGGATACACATACACAGACATAGATGTGTAATCTCCTCCTTGCCAAACTACATGTCAACCAAGAAGTAGATCATCAAAGGGGGAAAAAGGGACCTCCTCCAAACTGGGTACATCCTACTTGTTTAAGATTCAGTACAAGAGAGTCTGTAAATCTCCCATCTCCGGAGATCCCTGGGTAAAGTGCCTACTCTGTGTCCCCAATATCCCTGCTTCCCACCACCATTACCTCCCATTGTCAGAGCTGGGCAAGGAGCTGAGAGTTGTATTCAGAGGCTGTAAGTCAGAATGGTGAAGCACACAGGCTGTGGAACCTTGCGGGGTGAGGGGGGCTTCCTAAGCTCCCTCAGCCTTAGGCATCTCATCTGGAAAATGGGGATGATAAGCCCTACATCATCAAATCATTCTGATGATTCCTTGAGGACATGAGTAAGTAGGGTGGAAGCAAATTAACAAGTAATCATCAGGTTCTCCCCCTTTTTTATTTTTTAAAGATTTTATTGGGGAATTGAGGAAGGGAACAGCGTTGGGGAATCGGGGAAGGGGAACAAACAAATTGCTGTCCTTTTGTTCTTCAGTCTAGTTGTGGAGGACGTCACTTCACAGGCCCATGTTGGTATTATCATTGTGCTCTTTCTGGTTGAGGCAGATCAGTTGCCAGCCATTGGACAGCCACTCATGGCAGCTCACAGCAGCTCATGCTGCCCGCCACTCACGCTGGCTGCCGGCCACTCACGGTAGCTCGCGGGCAGCCCACTGCAGCAGGGGCTGCAGTCTACGCCATTGCCAGCTACTCACAGCAGCCCAGCTCCAAGTCAAGCTGTTGTTCACCATCTTAGCTGTAGAGGGCAGTGTCACTGGCCCATGTGGGATCCAAACTGGGGCCCTCCTGCTCAGAGCACCATTCCCAAGCCAGCTCTTAACCAACAAGCCACTTGGCCGGCCCAACTCCCCCTTTTTTTTAATGTGGCATATTTTTCATTTCAGAAACAAATCTCCTCTTGCTCCCTAGCTCCCCACCCTACTGGGATGTGGTGTGGGCAGGGGTCAGGAGATTTTAAGTAACCAATTAAAAATATGCCTTTCTAAGATGGATATATATATATATATATATATATATATATATATATATATATATATAT
>NW_017731444.1:1124720-1139508 GCF_001890085.2 Hipposideros armiger | reverse complement strand
AGCAACTTGTCTGTTCCCCTTCCCCCTAATTCCCCAGCACTGTTCCCATCCCCCCAATTCCCCAATAAAAATCTTGAAAAAAAAAAAAGACAACCACAAAGCCCTCCCCAAGTTAAAGGGGAGGGAAAATAGAATTACCTTGTGATGGGGCGGGGCAAGGTTGGGAAGACCATGGAAGACCAGAAATATTGCTGTGGTCATTCTTTGGAAATACAATCTTCCATAGACCCACATATTCAGTGTGCATGTATATAAAGTATGAAATATTATAGAGCAAATAGTTAGCGATGGTTATTTCTGGGGCTAATAGGGGATTTTTTATTTTCTATGATGTTTGGATTTTTGCAACAAGTGTGTAAAACACTATGGCAACATTACTTTTAAAGACTTAGTGTCCATTCTGAAGACACTTATGCTGAAGGTGAGTATGCTGTTATCTATTTCTTTTCCTATATCCATTTTCTGCCCCTTCCTGCTCTACTTTGTCCCCCAGAAGGTTGACCTCTACAGACCATATCACCTGAACTCCTTTGCCCTTGGACTTCCGGTTAGGTTGATCCAGTGGGAGCTGAAGGAAATCAGAAAGTGAGGGAAGAGAGACAGAGGGGTATTCTCCCCTCCCCATCTGCCCATGGTTCTCATGATGGTTATGTACCCCGACAGCTCATAGTGTCTGGTGAGCAACCCCTGTACAGTTAAGATATGCAAGCAACCTAAGTGTCCATCAATAGGTGAATAGATAAAGAAGAAGTGGTACATATACAATGGAATATTACTCGGCCATAAGAAAAGATGAAATACTGCCATTTGCAGCAACATAGATGGATCTTGAGACTATCATGCTAAGCAAAATAAGTCAGACAGAACAAGTTGAGGACCATATGACTTCACTCATATGTGGTATATAAAACTGAAAGCAACAAACAAACAAACAAAAATCATACGCAGACAACAGTTAGTGGTTACCATAGGGTAAGGGGGCATGGTAGAAGAGGGTAAAGGCCAAATATATGGTGTTGGAAGCAGAACTGACTCTGGGTGGTGAACACAGTATATAGATGATGTGTTATAGAATTGTACACTTGAAACCTATATAATTTTACTAACCAATGTCACCCCAGTAAATTTAATTAAAAAAAACTTATAAAGGAAAAAAGACTTGAACAGGCACCTCTTAGAAGAGGAAATGACCAAAAACACTTGAAAAGGTCATCAGAGAAATGCAAACTAAAAGAACAATAAGATATCACAATTCACTCCCCAGAATAGACAAAATTTAAAAGACTGTCAATATGAAGTGTTAGCAAGAATGTAGAACAGTTGAAAATCTCATACACTTTTGGTGGGAGTGTAAACTGGTTCAACCACTTTGGAAAACTCTTGGGCAGTATGTATGAAAGCTAAAATAGCTATTTATCCTATGACCCAGCAGTTTCACTCCTAAGTGTGTGTGTGTGTGTGTGTGTGTGTATGTGTGTATATATATATATATATATATATATATGATAAATGAGGACATATATCCACCCATATACAGGTACATAGAATGTTCATAGTACCTTTTTTATCATAGTAGCCCCAAACTGAAAATAACTCAAATGTCCACTGACAGGAAATAGATAAATTGTGGTGCCAATGGTACACTACACAGTAATTTTTAAAAAAAGATAAACTACTGATATAAATAAAAACATGAAGGAACTTCAAAAAAATGTGTTGTGCAAAAGAAGTCAAACACAAAAGAGTGTGTACTGTATATGTCCATTATATGAAATTCAAGAACAGGTAAAACACTTATGAGGGTAGGAAGTAGAACAGAAGGTATTGAGTACTGCCTGGAAAGGGGCAGGAGAAAGCCCTCTGCAGTGCTAAAAATGTTCTATATGTTGATCAGTTAGTAGTTACATGAGTATGTACATGCATAAAAATTCGCCAAGCTGTACACCTAAGATTTGTGTACTTTACTGTGTGGAAATTATTCTTCAGGTTTAAAAACGTGCTACCAAGGATTTTCACTTTGCCATCTTCCAGGTATGGACTTGGTCCCGGTATAATAAGATGGCAGCTGCAGTATCCAGGCATCACATATAGTCAAGAATATGTCTGAGGGAAGAGGAGACACTCTTTTCCTGTGTCTCTGAAAAATAAGGAAACATTTCCCAGAAACACACACCACATCCCCAGCAGATGTCTCCTCACATCTTATTGGCCACAATTGTATCACATGGCCTGGCTTACACCAATCACTGGCAAAAGAAATGGGACTGTCCAGATCAGAATTTACCTTTCACATGGTCAAATGGGAAAGAGAGGAACACTTGCTGGGTCAGTAAAAAATTTTAAGCTCATAGCAACAAGTTCCTGAACAGGGAACTTGGCTCTTCCCACAGAGGTTACCCCACAGGGATAAAGCAGTATTTCATCATTTTTCAAAAAAATAAAAATCTGTTTTTCCAAAATGCATATCTCTTCATTGTTTTTATGATAAGGTGATTAATGTTCATTTTAAAAGTTCAACTAGTAAGTGAAAATCAGCTATAATTAATCCCACACCACCCCACACCATGAGAATCACTATGAAAAATTTGATCTATAGTCTTCCAGTCTTGGCATATATGCCATTTTATATATTCTTATAAAAAATAGGAGCACACCATATAGATCATACAGTATCATTTGCTATACAACAAACACTTTCCATCATTTTCTCTGCACCATATCTAAGGCTGATCCCTATCACCTTCAGCTGTCTAGTGGCCAAGTGTTTTGGGGGGAAATAGCCCTTTCCCTAGGCTCAGGAGGTGAATTATGGTTAGTGTAAAAGCATGGTTCTGACCCCTGTTGCCTATCAAAAATACCTAGGAAATTAAAAATATATACAAAGTCCCAGGTCCCATCCCTAGAAATAACAAGCTGTTGGTCTGTTACGGTTCAAGCATCAAGACTTTTCAGGTATTGCTACAATGCAGGTGAGGTTGAGATCTTCTGGTCTACACTTTTGGCAATGCTCCTATTCCCCTTGCCACTGATTAGTTAAGAATGGGTCACATGACCAAGTTCTGGCCATGAACAAGGAGGGAATATCTGATAGAGGTTCTGGGACAATTTCTCTCATGTCTTTTCTGCTTCTATACATGATGGCAGAGTCCGTGTTTATAACCTGACTTTTAACTTAGTTGTTTTTTGGGTTTTCAGTTTGATTTTTTTTTAACTTCTATTACAGTTGTGCATTTATTGGTCATTTGCTCCCAGCCCTTTATATGGTTGCTGAGAGAGATCATCTGTGAGTGGGAGGACGTGAAACTGGTGAGGCAGTTGAGGGGCTCCAGTTGGAAACCTAAAAAGTAGCTTACTCTTTCCAGATTGGGGGTGCTGGGGCACAGAAGAGGGCGATACTAGAATGGGGAAGGCCCAGCTCAGCTGCGAGAATGAGGGGTCCAGGGGCTGTGCCAGATGTGGTCAGGGTTGGGGGCCCTTGCAAGAATAAACATGTGGGCAGATCCTGGGCCCTGGGGGAGGGAAAGGGTAAAATTGGAACTAGGGAACAGTGGAGATAGGGATTGGGCATTGGGCAGTAGGGTCCCCTCCAAGTCCTGGCATATTCCACTTAATATCACTAATTGGGTCCTAAAAAACAGATGTTCTTAATGAAAATGCCAAAGGAAACCTATTCTCATTATAGTAAATAGGGAAAAAATGTATATACATTAGCTCAAAACCTTTAACCAATTTCCTGAAATTTTACTAAAACTTGGTAAAAAATAATATATATGTAATATATGTAAACATATATTTTTATAAATAAATACAAATATATATATATATATATGTTTTTTAAACTGTCATATTAAGATAGGAGAGACTCCTCGTTACTTCCAAATCACCACCAATTAAATTGGTGGTTAAATATTTGCTTAGTGTACAGCAACATGGCCTCTCTTACTGCTAGCAACAGCCACGGTACACAACCCCTTTGTTATTACTCAGCTGATGTTTTATTGCATCTTTTTACTTGATTAATCCAGTTATATTTATTAGTACATGATATATTTTTATCATTTGCTTTTAGAAAGAGAAAGAAGGGAAAATGAAAACAACAACTGTATCAGGGTTGTGTTTGGAAGCATTTGGCAGAAGATAAAAGAGACATAAACAACAAAAGCTTATATGTCTCGTGTAACAAGAAGTCCTGGGCATACCTCCCCCTTCCTCCTTTCCTCTCTGCCAGAGTGCAAAGACCTACATCTCTGGGCTTTGTAGTCTCATAGTTGCATGATGTTTGCTATACCTCTAGGCAACACATCAATGTTCCAGGCAAGAAAGGGCCAAAAGGCCAAAGGAGGCAAGAAAATGGGGTCTGTTCCTTCTGTAAAAGCTTTCCTGCAAGTGTCACCCAGTAACTTCTACGACATTAATCAGCCAGATCGATTGGCACTGGAGGGCCTGGGTCACTCGCTGATGGTTCAGCACTTCTACGTGTAACTCTGACCTACCAATTTTATTTGGGATATAATGTGAAACTTTTTTTTTCTCCCATGTAATTTTGTTTAAAATGTTCTATTGAGCTTTAGGGGTATAAATATATTTTCTTTATATAAGCACTTGCCCCGCAAAAGTATTATTATTGAGAGATACATATACACTACCAAGTTTGGGTATTGCAAACTAAGAGTCATTCTCCTGGGAAAATTCACCATGGAAACATTCTGCAGGGTAGGCCTAAGTAAATGTGGAGGTTTTCCCTTACACCTCGACCTCATCGTGGGCAACAGCTGCACAGTAAACACACCATTCCGTGTGCCATAATGGATGTAAACTGTCCTCTATTGGACATTTAGAGCGTTTCCACTTTTTCACAATTATAAACAAAGCTGCATTGAACATCTCTGTACAAACATCCTTTCCCATTTGTCCAATTACTTCTTTGAGATAAACTAAATCCTTGAAATGAAATTGCTGGGCTGACGGTTCTGCAAATTTAAAATTTTGATACCTATCGCCAAATTGCCCTTCAGAAAGGTTGTACCAACTCCAGTACTGCTCCGTTGCTGGAGCAATGAGCACGCGTCACAGCGGCATGCTGGCCCACCTAGACGGAGGGGAGGATGGATGGCTCTGTTAACGCAGCCTCTGGAAGCAGAGAGCTTCGTAATTCAGGTGCCAATTACATTTGGAAATGAGATTAGCACATGGAATCTTACCATTCATCTCTCTGAGAGTTCCAAGGTTCCTGGGCAGATGAAACAATAAAACAAAACCAGTGAAATGAAGTCAATGTGGACTCAGAACATTTACCCTAATAAATGTTTCCATTTAGAACACAGTTTCCGGGCAGCTTGCTTAGCTCTGACTTGAATGAGCATCAACACCACACTCAGCTCCCAGTTTTCCCCCATTAGTGACCCTTCCTTTCTAAAACATACACGTTGATCCCACCAGCCCCTTTCTTTAAAGTATGTCGTGGTGACCCTCCCCAAACATGTTTTTGACAACGATGCCCAATGCTCTCATAGAACAATTGCCGTTGTTCACTAAATAATAATAATAATAATAATAATAATAACAACATCAATAATAGTATAAAAGTTAGTACTGACATAATGGGGAGTTACCGTTTAAAGGGCACAGAGTTTCAATTTGGGATGATGAGAATGTTCTGAAGATTGATGGTCCTACAACAATGTGAATGCTCTTAATGCACCTGATTTGAACACTTAAGGATAGTTAAAATGATAGGTTTTATGTTATATATGTTTCACTATAATGGAAAAAAACGTTAAAAATAAAAAAATAAAATCACTGACTTCTAGTTTCCAGTTCAGCATGTAAAGAGCTTGGAAGTTGTCAGTCTGTCCTAACAACAAATAAGAAGCTGAGTAAACTGAAAACTCAGCAACTCTTCTTAGATCTGTAAGAGTGAGGACAAAGGGCACACTGCTGTCTCCAAAATTAGAGAGACTGACAGGAGGATATAGAGAATCACAACTTCCTGGAGCAGAAATCGCCACAGGAACCAGTGCCACAGTAGGAAGGCCTGAATTATAATTGATGAATTCCTGAAGGCGTAGTGTGAATAAGACTAAGAGATAAAAACTATAGGAAACCCGGTCATGGGGAACCCCCACACTTTTGAGAGTTTTACCTTCAGGAGCTTGACCAGGTTCTCACAGTGAATATTGGAATCTCAGTTAATATGGGGGGGAAATCTTTTCATGCTTCTGGCAGAGGAACAGGAAATACACCACATATTGAAATATACCACAGCACGCTCTTCTTAACAAGGCCTGCCCTCAGTAGAAACTATTTTACCTATTGGGATTTTATTAGAGCCAAACGGACCAGGAAGGATGGAAGTACCCTTCTCCAGCCTTTTCTAGCCATCCTGTCCCATCTAAGGGAGGGAAAAACTGAGATGCACTTGTGGAAAATGTATGGAAATCATGTTCATAGCTCAGAGACACAGGCTCACTGAAAGGCTGAGACCTAATCATAGGAATAGTGAATGCTTCACCTTCCCCTACATCACATCACTAAAGGCCTATTTACCGAAATTCCTTTATCCAGTCCAGCTTTCAAAAATAAAAAAAAATTACAAGGCATACTAAAAGGTAAAAACACAATTTGAAGAGACAGAGAAAACATCAGAACCAGGCTCAGATATAGCAGGGATATTGGAATTATCAGACTTGGAATTTAGAGTAACTATGATTAATACACTGAGGGCTCTAATGGAAAAAGTAGACAACATGCAAGAACAGATGAGCAATGTAAGCACAGACAGAAATTCTGTTGAAAAAAAATGTTAGCGCTTAAAACCCATTAACAGAAATGAAGTGGTCTCCGCCTCCCATAAAGACTCACAAAATGAGGAATTCTTCAAATATGACAATGGAGTTCAAATGTAGGGTGGCCCCCAAATAACAATATCTATTCCACGGAGCATGTGGGTTAGGGCTGGATCGACTTAGACACTTCACACCCTTCGGCTGACAGATGCTAACACCTGGTTCTGAATCAGAGTCAGGATGTGGCCTTGACCTTGGAGTCCCTTGACCAAGTTCAAGTTCAAGTTCACAGTATTCAGAAAAGCCTCAGTGAGCCCAGCCCTACTAGGTAACCTAAAGACAGAGGCAAAAAGACTTTTAATAATTGCCCTCTCTTCCCCTTTTTCTTTTTCCAGTTAGCTCACTCTGCCTTCCACTGAGCTTTGAAATGTAATTCAAAGGCCTGCGCTGATTTACTTCCAACTACCTACCAGCCCAGTTCTCAGCCCCATTAATAAGCACTCAATCCTGAGACTGGGCAAGCAGGTGCTGCCAGGATATTATCACTTGGCTCTCCAGGCAGGCTGTTGGGAGAAGAGGGTCTTTTGCATCCAGTGGCAGCAGACACATCCCTCTAGAGGAGATGAGGAAGGAGTATAGAGGTCTGGGAAGGCACTGAGAGGCCGCCCAATGCAGATGGAGGTCAGGGTTCAGGGTTTTCCTGGAAAAACAGATATTTCAGATGAGTCTGGAAGGAAGAGTAGATATTAACTCTACCAAAAAGGAAGAGGTGCTCCAGTCCAAGTACTGTGTGTGCAGAGTCCCAGAGGTGTGAGAAGGCAAAATATACTCAGGGAACCAACCCAGGGTGAGAGCTTGGAAATATAGTCAATAAGTGGCTCAGGACTTCTTAGTGCATCTCAGACTCCCCTGGAGAATCTGATGGGTTCAGATTTGAGCTCATTTGCACACATACGCAGAAACTGGCGCCCACCTTGAAGGCATCTCAGGTTAAGAAACCTTTACATAGTTAACCTTTCATTTGCAGATGCCCACATAAGCCAGGAGAAGGCCAAAGTGGCAGTCACAGCAAAGTGTCTCCTCTGCAACATTATTTTCTTTGGTCGCTTATTCTCAGATTGGAAACTTACCTCGAGTGACTAGCGATCTTTATTTCAAAGTGAGGCAAGTGAACGCTGACTGAAAGTTTTGCAAGCATGGAGAGGAGTTGACAACTGATGTGTTTCACTGTAGAGGAACGGACTTCACGAGAAGCCCCCAATGTCACGATTGCAGGCCTTTTCTCTGGGGCAGTTAGGTTTCTTCAGAAAAGGGAGCCCCAGTCTACTGCTGCTTCCTGAGCTTTGATGTAAATATTCTGGAGCTCAGCTGGGAATGGACTGGCTGTCATCATTTGGGATGCAATATTTTAGGCAACCCCTGTGTTTAGTTTAGCCCCCCCATCCAACCCCCCACTTTCCCCTTCTGCTGGGACTGTGATCACTAAATTTGGAACCTCTCTGGTTCAAGTTCTCTTGAGATTAAACCCCTGGTATCCTCTGAGGGGAGAAGTGCCTGACTGCATGGGGTCAAAATGCCCCATAACAAAGATGTTCAGTCAATCCTCCTGTTTTTGCACCCTGCTTTACCCCCACCTCCTGAAATACCCAGTTGTGTGGGTTCCTGAGCCTTCTGGCATTCTGGGGTGAACTAGCTGTTCCTCCATATATGTCCCCTCCTTAGACAGAATGGTTGGCCCGCTTCCACTCTGCCACGTTGTTTGTCATTTCTCAACCCAGTTCCCGTCTTCATTTTTTTTGTTTCAGGGTTAGAGATGTCATCAAAGATGGAGAGAGGTTTTTGCATGTTCCCCTTATTGTCTGGAGTGGATTTAGTGAGAAGAGAATAGGATAGAAACAAAACTCATCTATCCTTGAATATACTTACCACTGCTGAACTATACACTTAAAAGTGGTTAAGATGGTAAATTTAACGTTATGTGTTTTTTTTTACTGTAATTAAAAACACAGCAACACTCAGCCATCTTAAAACCAGAATTCTCCCCATTGAATTTTATTGAAATTTTGGAAAACAAGCACAGCAAGCCATTTTCCTTGAAAATCTATTATGTGTAGACCATGAATATTTTGATTCCTTCTATACAGTTTGTTGAGATAGTTATTGGAACGATCTACGGTGTTGTCAACGTGTGGTCTCCAGGCTAGTAGCATCAGCATCATCTGGAAACTTGTTAGAAACACAAATTCTTGGGTCCTACCCCAGACCTACTAAATCAGAAGTTCTGCAGTCTGTGTTTTAAGAAGGCTTTCATGATTAAATACTGAGTATCAGCTTTGAGTTGGTTGACACATAAAGTTTAAGAACCACTCACCTAGAGCAATGTGGAGGAAAAGAATGAAATCAAGTACAGGCTGAACATCAAAGAAAGGGTCTAACTCCATAACATGGAGAAAAATCATGAAAGGGGGAGAGAAGGTAAATCACTGAGCACCTACCTACCATGTGTCAGGTACGATGCTTGTCCGTTTACATACTTATCTCACAATTTAATCCTCACAGTTTCCTTGAAAAGAATGAATTACTGTTGTCCCCATTTTACAGATAAGAAAACTGAGGCTTAGGGGAGGGAAGTATCATAGCTAGTTAAAAAGGATTTCAACCATGGTCTGCCTGGTTCCTTAGGTCCTTCTCTATTTTCCACACTTCCCTCTTCTTTTTCTTTTTTGGGAGGAGGGGAAGTTGGGGGAGGGGAACAGTGTTGGGGAATTGGGGAAGGGGAACAGCCAAGTTGTTGTCCTTTTGTTCTTCAGTCTAGTTGTGGAGGACGCCGCTTCACTGGCCATGTTGGTGTTATGATCATTGCGCTCTTCCCGGCTGAGGCAGTCGGTCACCGGCCATTGGATGGCCGCTCACAGCAGCTCTCGTTGCCCACTCATGCTGGCTGCCGGCCACTCACGGTAGTTCACAGCAGCCCAGCTCCAGGCCGAGCTGTTGTTCACAATCTTAGTTGTAGAGGGCGCAGTGTCACCGGCCCATGCGGGAATCGAACCGGTGGCCCTGTTGCTCAGAGCTCGTGCTCTTAAACTAACTCTTAACCAACTGAGCCACTCGACCGGCCCAACACTTCCCTCTTTTAAAATTAACCTCATCACTGAGAATATCACTGGCTGTGGAAGATTGTGAAAACAAGATTTCTCCTCTGCTTGGTAAAATTCTATTCATCCTCCAAATGTCACATCCTTTGAAAAGTCTGTCAGAACTGTCTTGCTCAAAGGTAACGTTCCCATAGTACTTTGCATGTACCTGTCTTGGAATACCTTATACACCTATTGTAGAAGTTCTCAAATCTTTGGTTTCAGGATCCCTTAGAAATTATTGACACTCATAGGCAAATGAATGACATACATAGGCAGAGAAACCTTGACCTAAACTTCACAAATTATACAAAAATTAACTCAAACTGAATTAAAGATTAGATGTAAAATGTAACACTATCAAACTTTTAGGAAAAAAATATAGGAGAAAAATCTTCAGATTCTAGGGCTGGGTGAAGAGTATTTAGACTTGACACCAAAAGCATAATCCATAAAAAAAAATAAGTTGAGTCATTCAAAATGAAAACCTTTTGCTGTGAAAAAGACCCTGCAAAGAGGACAAAAACACTGGGAGAAAATAGAGAGAGAGCCAAAAAAAATGTATACACATTTTAAGGAAGGAAAAACTGTATTAAAATTGTAATACTCAATATATTCCAATAACAAAAGATGAATACAAGTCATGTTTGACTTCCGCAGTTACAAGAGGTGCTCAAAGTGGTTACCATCAGTGTGATTTTAATGCAGTTTTTTCCTTTCTTAAAATGTGTATACATTTTTTTGGCACCCTCTGTATTTGCAAACCACATATCTGACAAAGGACTGGTATCTAGAATACATTAAAGAATTCTCAAATCTCAAGAGTGAAAACAAACAATCCAATTAGAAAATGGGCAAAAGACATGAACAGACATGAAAAGGATATACAGTTGGCAAATAAGCGTATGAAAATATTTTCAACATCATTAGCCATCAGGAAATACAAATTAAAATCACAACGAGATATCACTATACAGCTGTCAGAATGTCTAAAAATAAATAATAATAATAATAATAACACCAGATGCTGGTGAGGATGCAGAGAAACTAGATCACTCATAAATTGCTATTAAGAAAGTAATGTGGTACAGCCACTCAGGAAGAGGGTATGGTGACTTCTTACAAAATTAAACATGTACTTATCATGCTACCCAGCAAATGTACTTCAGGGCATTTGACCCAGAGAAGTGAAAATGTACAGAAACCTGTACATAAATTTCCTTAACAAGTTTATTCATTATAGCCAGAAATCAGAAACAATCCAAATGTCCCTGTACAGGAGAATGATTAAACAAAATGTGGTGAATCCATACCACGGAACACTGCCCAGACAGACATTGCAAGGAATGCATTGATAAACGCATGGAGTTGGATGGATCTCAAGGGAATTGTGCTGAGTGAGAAAGCCAATCTCAAAAGGCTATATAATGTATTATTCCATTAATATAACATTCTTGAAATAAAATTATAGAGAGGGAGAACAGGGGTTCGGGAGGGGAGAGGAAAGGAGGTGGCTGTGGCTACAAAAACATAGCATGAGGGAATCCTGTTGATGGAACTGTTCTGTTTCTTGATCTAGTCACACAAATCTACATAAGTAATAAAGTTGCACAGAATTAAACACACACACACACACACACACACACACACAAACACACACAAGCGCATGTAAAACTGGTGAAATCTGGATGAGATGGGTGGATTGCATCACTGCGAATTTCCTGGTTGTGATAGTGTACTGAAGTTATGCAAGATGTCGCCATTGGGAAAAACTGGGTGAAGGGTATGTATACAGAATCTCTCTGTATTACTTCTTGCAACTGCATGTGAACCTACAAAGATCTCAAAATGAAAAAAAAATTTTTAAGTATTAGTATTAAAGATGACAAAGAGATTTAGTTTATGTGTGTAATATCAATCAGTGTTTACTATATTAGAACTCAAAATGAAGGCATTTTTAAAGTATTTAACTTACCTTTAAAACAATAATGATGTGTATTTCATAATAAAAAATTTAAAAAAACAATAATGAACCCATTATGTGTTAATATAAACAGAACATTTTACGAAAAATAAGTACACTTTCAATAAACAGTGAGAAGAATGACAATGTTTTACAAATTTACAAATCTCTTTAATGTTTGGCTTCATAGACAACTGGATCCTCATAGCTGCTTCTGTATTATAATGTGCTGTGATATCACACATCATAGAGCAGCCTCTGGAAAACTCCACTGTACACACATGAAAATTGAGAGTGACAGAGGCAAATAACATCTTAGTATTGTTATGAAGATAATACAGATCCCCTCAAAGGGTCTCAGAGACACCCCACCACCACCACCAGGCATCCTGAGACCACACTTTGGTAACTCCTGCATGATTTTGATATCTGTCCACACCCCTGGTCCTGCACTTAGTGAGTGAATATAGGGGAGAATCCTCTTCATCTTTGTATTCCAAGTGGCGTGTATAGTGCCTGGCATAAGGCTGGTACCCAACAAATATTTGATGAATAAACTGAGTATTAACGGCTTGTTAGCCCAGGAAGGTGGGGATGAGGGAGGGCAGAGAGAGAGGCAGAGAGGGAGGGAGGGAGAGAGAGAGAGAGAAAGAGAGAGAGAGAGATCGCCAATCTGGTTGACAGTATATTGCTTTAGACTTTTAGTTCTGAGTTAGAATAAAGGTCAATGTTCTAGTATAGCTTGGTCCCATGGAACAAACATTACTCTGGGAAGCCAGAAGGTTCTTGGGGCATGAAAAATGAATCTTCGGTGACTGAGTGGCCTTTTGAGAAAGGTCTCGTTGTGTCACAATTTCTCACAAGTCTTGACCTTGAAGCCTCCCCACACCATTCAGACCAAGCACAGGGAGGAAAAGGCTTGATAGGCTGTGCAGTAACATACTAAATTCTTCTCTCCTGGTTTATTATCCTCGTCCTCTTAACTCCTTAGGTCATCCCCAAGGCATGCAGTAGTGGCCAGTCTCAGTTTACTTGGTCCACAGAAGCATCGAGCTACCTTTCCAGGTTAGAAACCGGTTCTCAGTTTTCATCCAAGATATTCATCAAATACCAGAGGCTCTCTTAAAATTGCTGCTGGAAAATGTCTGCCAGTATTGACTCTGGGTCAGACACTGAGCTAGACCTGTGAAACATTCTGACCTGACAAAGCTTGATCCCTGCCTCAAGGAGCTCCCACGCTAGCAGGGAAATGACTCCACGCTGGCTGGCAAAAACAGCGCTGAAGTGAAATGAGCACCTGGTGAGGAGAAATCACCTCGCCTCGGATCAGAGGAAGGAAGTGCATTTGATTTTATCTTTGAAAGGAAGGAGAAGGTCTTTGCCAGGCCAATGGAGGAACAGCACACCTGAAGGTATTGTATTAGGGGGAGACAGAGAGTCAATTGTGTTCACAAGACCTCAAGAAATAGTGGCTAAATAAAACGGAAGTTTATTTCTTTCTACTATCACAGTATAGACTCCTATGGTGACCCCACAATGTCAAGGACCCAGACCCCTTCTCATCCTGATGCTCCACCACACTTGAGGCCCTGCCCTCGCTGGTTTGCATGTTCCAAAACCATCATGCCTACACTCTGGCCAGTGAAAGTGGACAAGCAGAAGAGCAGGCATGCTCCTTCCTCCTGCGGGCCCAATTCAGAAGTTGCAGGCTTCACTTCTGCTCACATCCCATGGGCCAGACCATAGTTACAAAGCAGGCTGGGAAATACAATTTAAACATGTGAGCTTCTATTGCTCTATAAGACATTGGGGGACAACGCTAGGTTTCTGCCCCAAGCACAGAGGTGCGAAAGTGGAGGGAGGTTTGAGAAGAAGCCCGTAGCGAGGTGTGTTTAGAAGTCGTGAGAGGGGGAAGGAAATAGAGTAGGAAAGGAGAGCTGGGACCACATGGGGAAAAGGAGCCACTTCATTCTGTAAGTCAGCGGTTCTCAGCCTCGAGGGCATGTCAGCATCACCTGAGGGCTTGCTGACCCCCACCTCAGTAGGTCTGCAAAGGAGCCCAAAAATGTGCATTTCCTACCAGTTCCCTGGTACTGCTGGTGCTGCTGGTCCAGGATCTCTGAGAAATGTGGAGCCAAAGAAAGTTGTAAAGACAAGAGCGAGATGAGGTCTGTACTTCAGAAAGCTGGTTTTGTTACAGCGATAGGGAACAAGCTGACCTGACGCTTCCCAGAACACTGGAGCTTATCATCTTCTTGATCCTTAATGTTCCTGAGAAATTTCGTGAAGAGAAACAGATGATAAAGAGCCTTCAAGGCAGAGTTCACGTAACTCTAGTGCCCAAAGGTCAACTTCTCATTCCCTGGCAGGGCTGATGGCATCAGTGTCAACATGGACACACCAGTTTTTTTTTCTTTGTGTGCAGAAGCCTGGATAGGGGTGGTTGTGGGCACGTCCCCTCTTCCCTGCACCTAAGTTTCTACATCAATAATAAGAAGAAGGACCGTTTATCTATCTGGAGGCCAATGACTTTCAGACAGCATAGATAAAAAAGTTGGACAATGTCCCCAGGCTGTGAGCACTCATTCACTCACCTACACCACGAATTGGAGAGAAAATTGGCACAGCCCCTGAAAGGCAATTTGACAATCAAATCAGAATTGAAAATGCCCATATCCTTTGCCCCAATAGTTCCATTTCCAGGAATTGAGCCTACAGATACATTTATATTTATGTGCAAAAGACAGGTTATTCAATGCCCATTGTTCATACTGGTTGTTAGGAAACAACCTAAATATCATCTGCAGAGTGCTGGTTGCATCTCAGAAATGGAACAATGGGCAGTCCTTAAGAATAACAAGTTAGATCTCGATAAGCCAGTTTAGAATAAAGATAGATAGATAGAT
>NW_017731444.1:1122172-1123615 GCF_001890085.2 Hipposideros armiger | reverse complement strand
AAAAAATACACGTTTGTACATGTAAATATGCATTTATATGCAGAGCATTTTTCTGGAAGTATTCAGAGAAACCGGCTGACTTTACAGATATAAAGGAATGGAGATCCAGGTGGAGAAGGAAACTTACTTTTCACTATAACTGTTTTTGTTCGTTTGATTTTCCAACCTTTCATATGCGTTACTTATTTAAATAAATAAACATGGAGGCAGTGTCATGTGTTTTATATACTTTAGCTCACTAAATCTTCAGAGTAACCTAGAAGGGAAGTACTCTTACTATTGACAAGGTACAGGGAGGTTAAATTATTTGGGGAAAGGGCAGAGGGGAGTGGAAAGAGCATTGATTTGTAGGGTTTGCCAATTTCCAATGTTCCAATACTCAGACTATGGTTGGTTTCAAGTTACTGAATGTGATGTCACTGGGAAGAGCTGGGAAGAGATGCACACAGTCAGCTCTCATGAGCCCCGAGGAACCAGCTCCAGCACAACCCTGGGAGGGACCAGCACACTCCCAAGGAAGGCACCTGACTCTTTCCACTTCATACCTGAAAGGGTTGCTTTTCAAGAACAAGACAAATGTAAGCAGATATAGCACTTGAGGACCTGAGAGCAGCTCCTGGGAGTCTTTACAGATAGAAGATACCCGGGCATTTATGTATGGTATAAACAACCTGCCTGTTTTGCAATGGATTTGAAACAAAAAACCCAAAATTAATATTAAGCATTTGGGTTTTATATTTGCAAATTGCTTGCTATTCTGTTTATGAAATATTGCACACAGCTATACAAGCATAAGGCAATAAAAGAATAATAAATTAGTGTTAGCGTTCTGTCAACACAGCCTTGCATTCTTAGCAGGGCCAGCAATCTAAATTAGGAAGGTGATTTAGAAACTTTTCCAGTGCTTTAAGGGGAGAGGTGGTAGGTGAGAGGATCAGTCAGACAGACTTGGATTCCAGTTGTATTCCACATCTGTCACTTGCTAGACACCTTGGACTAGTCACTTCTCTTTCTGAGTCTCAACTTACTCATGTGTTAAGTGAGAGCAGTGCCCACTACACAGATTTGTACAGACAGGTTTTTCACACTTAATAGATGAGGTTAACATGTGGTCTATACCTGAATACAAGGTAGATGTTTTTCCCCAAAAATGTCCCTCAGAAGAAAGAGAGGGTTGCCTTATATTTAAGTTCTTATGAAAGCTCACAGAATTTTTCATATTACCTAGTCTCTCTGAATTACTTTATTTTAAACAAGAAAGCATTGTTTATAGAATACAGATTTAGAGAAGTCACATGAAGGAAGTGGTTTTTTAAAAAAGCAAACAATTTTTGTCACAGACCTAGTCACTATACCGGGGGTTGACCTCACACCCCTTATAAAGATGCAAACCTCATAGGAGGACTTTTATTTGTTTATTTAATTTTTTATTGTATTTTATTT
>NW_017731444.1:1115417-1118912 GCF_001890085.2 Hipposideros armiger | reverse complement strand
TGTATGTTCTTAGTTGTACAGCTTTGGTTCATCTAGACTTCAGGTGATTCTCAGTGATGGTTGTTCTGTAGTTTAGTTGTAATTGTGATGTGGTCATGAGAGGAGGCAAGCACAGTGTTTGACTACTCCACCATCTTGACTGGAAATCAAAGGAGGACTTTTAAAAGCAATACATTAAAATGTTAGGATGTTGTGATCACAAATATAAATCAGTAGGACAAGCAAAAAAACAATACTGCCCTATGATTGAGTGAACTGGGATTTTGAGGATAAAATATTTCAGTGACAGCAGCTCAAAAAGTGATGGATCACAAACAAGTTAGATAGGAATAAAATTTATGTGATCTAGAAAGTGAGTGGGTGATTCAGAAATCATCCCCAGTGATAATGAAAATACTGAGGTCAAAGGCGCACAGGAAGAAATGAAATAAAATTGTTTTGTAAAATGTGAGCATGAAAAAAACAACAATATTTATAAAGTAATATATTATTTATTAATATGCATTTAAAATATATATTATTTTAATAATGTATTACTAATCCCAAAAATATGTTCATATGTAAAATATGTTAAATATTCTACATAGACATTTATTTCATCGATAGCCTTAAAAACTTAAATATTTGGCCCCTTCAAATATTTTCTTTTTTGCAACCTTCTCATTGTGAAAAAAGAGGTCACTTTATATTTGGGAACACCTAATATTGAGACACATCTGTGCAAACACTGAAAACTCACAAAGCTTTGCGTGATTTGCAACAGGTACTGTTACAGTTGTTAATACTATTTTTATTATGATCATTTTACCACAAACTGGGCTCTTTGTTGTGCTCTTCTAAGCGCTTAACTTGGGCTGGAATTCCCTGATCTTCCACTTTCTAGCTGTGTGATCTTGGGCAAGTTGCCTAACCTCTCTGTGCCTGTCTCCTCATCTGTAAAATAGAGATAATAAATAAATTAGTATATGTGAGAAGTGTATGAACCAGTGCCTGGTAAGCGCTTCTTCTTCTTCTTTTTTTTAATTGGGGAATTGGGGACGGGAAACAGCCAAGTTGCTGTCCTTCAGTCTTAGTTGTGGACAGTGCAGCAAGCTCAGCTCCAAGTCCAGTCACCCTGCTCAGCTCAAGGTGCTGTGTTCAATCTTAATTGCAGGTGGGCGTAGCCACCAGGCCATGCAGAAGTTGAGCAGGCAACCCTGTTGTTAGGAGCATGTACTCTCACCAGCTGAGCCATCCTGCCACCTGTTGGCAGCTCAGCTCGGGCGCAGCTCATTGGCCCATGTGGGAATCAAACTGACGACCCTGTTGCTCAGAGCTCGCGCTCTTAAGCAAGCTCTTAACCAACTGAGCCATTCGGTGGGCCCTGGTAAGCGCTTCTTAAATGTTAGTTATTATCATTATTTTCATTAATGGGGAACTGTAACTTTATAAACATGGCAATTTTCCTCACAATACCAGATCTTGCCACTAGGGAATTTGTCTTCTTTATTCTGGGATCCCCAACTCACACATAGGGCCAAACACCCAGTAAGTAAATTTTCGGTTGGTTGAACCGAAATTTTTCGGTTGGTTGAACCAGTAGTAAGTTTTATAGACAAAGAAAGGCATTGTATAATGTTCAGGGCCCAGCACAGCGCCTGGTTCCCATTAATTGAAAGAGGCAACACTTTGAGTGTTGATATCTGTGGCGCAGGCTCATTTCTCACTGGCCAATTAACATCTAAAGTAAAATCACAGTGCAATAGAGCCGGAAAAGACAGTGAACTGGATATTTCTTTCTTTGTGTCTTCACTAGACCATGAGTTCCTCCATGACAGGAACTGGGTTTTAGTCACCTCAGGCCCCCAAGCTGGCAAACAGTAGGAGCTTAATCAATACTCATGGAGTAAATGAGCAATGGGGTATAGTCTACATTATTGCACATTATTTTCTTAAATGAATTTTATTGTTTTTTCATATATACAAAAAAGTACTTAAAATAAATACCAAAAAAAGTACATGAAAAGTTCAAAGTTCAAATCATACAAAAATGTTGAAAATGAAAGCATCACCTAGAGAGAATTCTTCTTGGCACCTAGAGTGGTATTTATCCAAATGTCCCTTTATGTGTGCATAAACAAACACGGAAGTACAGAGACTGTATCACGTGAGGGTTTAAGACTACAAGCTTTGGAATTGGGTATGCCTGGACTGGAAACCAAACTCCACTTTCTTAGTGGTATGGCCTTGAGAAAGTCACGTAACATCTCTGTGCTTCAGTTTCTATGGAAAATGGAGATAATAATAAAATCTACCCTATAGGCTTATTGGGATAATACATTAGCCTATATAGAGGACTCAGGACAGTTCCAAACACAGAGACACAACTCAATGAAGGTTACCCATTAGGTATACATATTTAAACAAAATATGAAGTCAAACTAGAGATCCTCATTTACATTTGTTTTTGTATGTGAGAATACATAGTGAATATTTGTTCTGTGGTAGTGATTACAGAGCTAATTCCTTCTTTTTGATGGCTGCATTATATTCAAATGTGTGGTGGTATGTAGCTAATCCTCTGCCTCTGGCGCTTGAGTATTTCTAATAGTTCACTATTACAAATGACTATCAAAATCCTTGTTGCACATATATTGCTCCGCTCTTGGGTAAGTATTTCTATAGGGTAAATTCTAGAAATGGAATTGCTGGATCGAAGCGGATTCATTTTAAAATATATGAACCAACAAGGAATGATCAAATTGCCTTCCTAAAAGGATGTTACCGCTTTACACTTCAATCGAGTATACTTTGTTGCCTTATGGTTGTGTACATTTCAACCACGTTCCCCTATTGTTTATTTTGAAGGTCCCAGTAGTTACAGAATTGAAGACTTTGCCCTGCTAGCGCTATAGTGTATGCCTTTATCTTTTTAAAAACCATAAACAGCTGCTAAGAACTTAGCAACCAATTTTCTGCAGCAAATATAGCCTGATAAAGAATTTTTATGCAATTCCCAGATGAGAGAGGAAGAAATGTTGGAATTTCTGAGGCTTCTCAGTGGCTGATAGGAAGAACCTCTTGAAATCTGAAACAGGGTGGCAGCATTTGCTTCCATCTTTGTTTAATAGACAAGAGGCCCTCTGTGTTGAGTCTTACTGAGTGCACTGTCTCTGGTGCAGTGTCCCTAGGGTGTGATTTAGTTACTTATTACTTGTAACCCTCCAGATGCTTTTAGCTAATGTAAGGACAGCAGGTGAACATCATGGCCAGAAGCTGAACAGCGCCACCAAGCTGACAGGCTGCTTCAGTGGTGGTTAAAGCCATGCCCACCTGTATTTTTAATTTTAATTTTCATCCAAGTAATAAATATATATAATGTTTAAGACTTAGTTACTACTTCAAGTTAGATACTATTACAAGGCTTATAACAAAAATCCTCCTTCCCACTCCCAAACCCCGTCCCATGAAGCAATAAATAATTCTGTGGTTATCTCTCCCATCCTGATTATGATG
>NW_017731444.1:1108938-1113247 GCF_001890085.2 Hipposideros armiger | reverse complement strand
GGCCGGCCCCCATTATGTCTTATTTTCTATGTCAGCCCCTCAGAGGTAGGGGCCTCCTGGAAGGGCCTAAAACCTTACTGCTGCTTTTCCCTTTTCCGCCATTTTTTCTGTCACTAAATATTGCACTTCAGCCATGCGTTTCGCACTGTCTGAGGGTCCAGGGGTATGGAGGTAGGCATGTTTGTTGTAAATATTTAAGAAAATGCTAATCTTGGGGAGGGCTGAGCAAGGTAAGGTGGTGTGAAAAGCCTGGGGTCTCAGTTCAAATCCCAGCTGTGTAACCTGCACCCTCAGTCTCTTCATCTGTAACATAGGGCTAAAGATAGTAACTACCTCACAGGATTAAAATTTCATAGAAGTTGCCTACTAGTCATAAGAAGAAGAATAGGTAACCGCTATCAAAACTTAAGAAAAAACAAAATAAGAAAAAAAAATTGGCCAAGCAATCAACAGTTTTGCAAGTATCCTGGTCCCTCTCACAGCATACAAAAGGATTCACACTCCTTGTGGTTCTCTTAGGACTTCAGATCCAATCTCAATATTCGGGTCGGGAACCTAACCGGAAGAGAGACTCCATTGGCCTCGCTCAACCTGCAGGACCAATGATCCCTCAGCCCTGCCTGAGCTTGATTCTGCCTTCAGTCCTTCAAAGCTCTAAGTAAAGATAAAGGTGTCCCTGGTGGCAGAGTTTTATTTTTTTCACCTATTAAATCAGCTTTATTGCAGTATAACGTACGTACAATAAAATTCCATCACCCAGAAAATTCCCTTGTGTCCCTTAGTAGTCAATTCTTACCCCAAAGATAACCACTTGTATAATTTCTGCCACCATGGATCAGTGTTGCTTGACTTTATATTAACAGAATCGTATAGTATATAATCTTTTCTCCCCATTTTTTTTACAGCTTTATTGGGGTAAAGCTGTAAAATTAATGTACATACACTGTACCTATTTAAAGTATACAATCTGAAGTGTTTTAACATATCCATCCCCCCTTGAAACTATCAACACAAGATAATTTCAAGATAATGAACATATCCATCACCCTGAAAAGTTTCCTCCTGTATCTTTGTATTCCATCCCTCCCTCCCCAGCCCAACTATTGATGTGCTTTCTGTCACTATAAACTACTTCGCATTTTCAAGAATGGTCTATAGAATCATCCAATATGTACACCTTTGTCCCTGGCTTCTTTCACTCAGCATAATTATTTTGATTCAACCATGTTGTATCAATACTTCATTTCCTTTTTGACCTCCTGAGCAGCATTTCATAGTATAGGACTACCACAATCTGGTAGTCCATTTATTTATGAATAAACATTGGCGTGTTTTCTGTTTGGGACACTTATGGAAAAGCCACTATAAACATTCTAATGCAAATGTTATTTTTGAACATAAGTTTTCATTTCTCTTGAGTTACTAGCAAGGCATGGAATTGCTGGGCCATAGGGTAGATGTATATTTAACTTTTGTATAAAACTGCCAAACTTTTTTCCTCCCAAAATGGTTGTATCATTTTACACTCTCACCAATTGGCTGACGTTTAACATCAATCTTGTTCCTGTCGCACAGCTTCTGTACTTGGTCCCTCTTCCTGAAATGCCTTTCCACTAGGCTTTGCATGTCTGGCTTCAGGTCTCAGTCGAATGTTATATTGCAAAGAGGCTGTGATAGACTGAACTGTGTCTGCCCCGCAAAAAACTCCCACCCAAATTCCCATGTTGAATTCACAAGCCCCAGTACCTTAGAATGTATTGGGTCTTTGGAAAAGTCATGACACATTTTGTCTATGTTTTTCAAAGGTCATTTATTTACATAAAGAACAAAGATTAATCAATGATATACTGCCCGTTTTGTTTGATAACTCTTTGCCATCTTTCAGTGAGCTTCATAATTCCTCGTTCATAGAAGGACCTGTCTTTATTGGCGAAAAACTGAACAAGGTGCTGATTTACAGCCTCATTTGAATTGAACATTATACCACGCAAGGAGTTTTGAAGAGAGCAAAACAAATGGAAGTCTGATGGTGCAAGGTCAGGAGAGTATGGTGGGTGTGGCAACACATCCCATCCAAGCTCCAATAATTTTTGACGGGTGATCAAACTTGTGTGTGGTCTCGCATTGTCTCAATGAAAAANCTAATATACCGTTGAGCCCCTCTAATGTATTCTTTATTTAAGTTATTGAATTCTTTATTTCTGACTGGTTCTTTTTTATGTTTTCTATCTCCATTTTTATGTTTCCTATCTCTTTGTTGAGGTTCTCCCTGAGATTATTCAGCATCCTTATAACCAGTGTTTTGAACTCTGCATCTGGTAGATTGCTTGTCTCCATTTTGTTTAGTATTTTTTCTGGAGCTTTGTTCTATTCTTTTATTTGGGACATGTTTCTTTGTCTCCCCATGTTAGCTGCCTCCCTGTGTTTGTTTCTATGTATTAGGTAGGGCTGCTATGCCTCCCAGTCCTAGTAGAGTGGCCTTGTGTAGCAGGTGTGCTGTGGGGCTCAGTGGCGCAGTCTCTCTAGTCACCAGAGCTGGGTGCTCCAGGTGTGTCCCTTGTGTGGGTTGTGTGTGCCTTCAAATTGTAGTTGAGCCTCAGTTGCTGTTTGCATGTCAGTGGCAGGGATTGACGCTCGGCCTGATTGGTCTTGAGAACTGTCTTTGACTACCGTGGAGAAGCTGTTGTGCAGGGACTGACCCTATGGAGCAGGATTCATTTTAGCAGAGCTCTGGTGCCTGCCCAGTCTGCCCTTTGGGTGTGTCGTCCTTGGGCAGCCAGGTGATGCCCCTGCTCAGTCCAAAGCTGGCCACTGAATGTGTTGGTCCTGGGGCCTCCTGGAAGGGGCCACACCACAGGCCAAGTTCAGCTGCATACTGTGCCTTACCCAGGGCTCCTGGCACGAGCCACAGAGCAATCCTCAAGTGGCTGCCACCCATGCTGGGCTTGAAAATGCCTTAAGAGGCCAAGCTGCAAACCGAGGCTGGCCATCACTCGTGCTGGGCTTAGAGCTGCTCAGCCAGAGGTACAGGATACACCAAAGCCAGTTGCTGCTTCTTTAGGTTTTAAGAACCTTTGAGACATTTTAGGAAAGTCCACAGCTTGAGCCAAGACAAGATGTTTATATGGAAAGCACACTGGAAGTAGCTTGGGTGAGTCTGCAAGTTGGGTCTCACAACTTGGGGCAGGATCTCAGGGAATCACCAAGGCAGGGCAAATGGTGTCAGCCAGATTGATGGGGACTCAGATATGGTGGCCACCTGTGTCTGCACGCTGGGAGGAGGGAGGGCTCAACAAAGAAACAATGGCTTCTGCCAGCTCCTCCATCAGGGACAAAGCTGCCCCTCTAGCGCTTGCCCTGAAGCCAGACAATCCTGTTCCTCCCCATATGTCCCAGGAGCCTTCCGATCTGCTGCCCGAGTGCTGGAGCTCAGGGCAAGTGAATCCATCAGTGAGTAAGTCTGTGTTCAGGCCCTTTAAGAACGCCTGAAACCATAGCCTCTCTTGTCTTACTCAGACACACTCTCCACTGGTTCTCACAGCCAGAAGTTATGGGGATGTCTCTACCTGACACTGGAACCCTGGGCTGGGGAACCTGGTGTGGGACTGGGACCCCTTGCTCCCGGGGTGGGGGGTGCTGAGCAGGTGAGATATCTTTCCCAATTTTTAATGGTCATGTATGAGTGTGGGACCACCCTGTTTCATGTCTCTGCCCCTCCTACCAGTTTTGAGGTGGCTTCTTTTGTATGTTCTTAGTTGTACAGCTTTGGTTCATCTAGACTTCAGGTGATTCTCAGTGATGGTTGTTCTGTAGTTTAGTTGTAATTGTGATGTGGTCATGAGAGGAGGCAAGCACAGTGTTTGACTACTCCACCATCTTGACTGGAAATCAAAGGAGGACTTTTAAAAGCAATACATTAAAATGTTAGGATGTTGTGATCACAAATATAAATCAGTAGGACAAGCAAAAAAACAATACTGCCCTATGATTGAGTGAACTGGGATTTTGAGGATAAAATATTTCAGTGACAGCAGCTCAAAAAGTGATGGATCACAAACAAGTTAGATAGGAATAAAATTTATGTGATCTAGAAAGTGAGTGGGTGATTCAGAAATCATCCCCAGTGATAATGAAAATACTGAGGTCAAAGGCGCACAGGAAGAAATGAAATAAAATTGTTTTGTAAAATGTGAGCATGAAAAAAACCACAATATTTATAAAGTAATATATTATTTATTAATATGCATTTAAAATATATATTATTTTAATAATGTATTACTAATCCCAAAAATATGTTCATATGTAAAAT
>NW_017731444.1:1095954-1100918 GCF_001890085.2 Hipposideros armiger | reverse complement strand
ATAGCAATAACATAGATGCGAATGACTCTAGTACTTCCAAAAATGAACTAGTGCCATCTGTCGCAAACATGCATCATGACTTTTCCGAAGACCCAATAACAATTGGAGATAAGATCTTTAAAGAGGAGCCTAAGTTAAAATGAGCCCATTAGAGTGGGGCCCTAAACCAAAATGACTTGTGTCCTTACAGGAGGAAAAGACACGCAAACCGAGGCAAGGCCTTGTGAGGACGCAGCCAGAAGGCAGGCCATCTGTAAGCCAAGGAGAGAGGCCTCAGGAGAAATTAAACCTACCAACACTTTGATTATTGGACTTCTAGCCCCCAGAAATGTGAGAAAATACATTTCTGTTAAGCTACCCAGTCTGTGCCTAGCAGACTAATAGACAGGCCTTTCAATCACCATTTTGCAGCCACTATAATAATAATTGATTCAGGCAAGAATCATCAATGAATGCTAAAAACAGTGGGTGAGAGTCAGGTGGAGAGCAGAATAGTCTCAAAAAATATTTCCACAAGACACTTAATAGTTACAAAGGGAAAAAGTTAACTTTTCTGGGAGACACTACCTTAATCAAATTATCAAAGTTAACATCACCAATATTGAGACAAACCAATGTCATTGTGCCTCCCAGCATGATACACGAAGGACACAATTTTCTTTCTGTATTTTGGTATTTCTGCCAAAAATGCATAGTCTGAATCTAATCATGAGAAAATATCAGACAAATCCAAATTTAGGGACATCTACAAAATACCTCACCAGTACTATTCAAAAATGTTAAGGTCATAAAAAAACAAAGAAAGGCTGAGTAACTAATTGCCTTTAAAGATTAAATTAAACTAAAGAGATAACTAAATGCATCAAGTGATCCTGATGGGATTCTAGCTATAAAGGACATTATTGGGACAATTAGCAAAATTTAAATATGGAAGGTGTATTAAATAAAAGAATTATATCGTTGTTAAATTCCTGATTTTGATACTTGTACTGAGATTATGCAAGAGAATGTCTTAGGAAATACACACAGGAGTATATGGTGCTAAAGGGACATGATGCCTGAAACTTAAAGACGATTTAGGAAAAAACAAAATACATGTTTTATACACACACACACATACACACATAAATACAAGAAAAAATATAATGAAAATGCAGCAAAGTATATTGGGCTGTCGGAAAACTCATGACATTTTTTTTATGGTTTTCGTTGCAAAAAGGCGTCATGACTTTTCCGACAACCCAATAATAATTTGTTATTCTGGTTGAAAAGTATATGAAAATTGTTTACTATTCTTGCAATTTATATGAAAATTTGAAATTTTACATATTAAAAAATTTTTTCAGTGACCACACTATTAGCAGTGGCCTGTCCCCAACCCCCGGAACGCTTTAGCTCATTCTTTTTCTTCGCACTGCCAAAAGTTATGCTGTGTATTTATTGTATTTAATAATAATACCTAACATTTATTGTGTGCAAGGCCCTGTCCTGTTCTAAGTGCTTTAATTGTACAAACTCAGTGAATCCTCCTACTGTTCTTCCCATTTTACAGATGAGGAATAAAGACAGAAGAAAGTTAATTAACTTGCTCACGGTGACAGACAGGATTGTCTCTTCTCATGGCACAGAACCTCAACTAAGGCAGAGACTGTCTTGTTCACTGCTTTCCCCAGCGACTTAGAAGGGTGCCTAGCACATTTTAAGAATTCAATATGTATCTGTAGATTCAGTTAACAAATATTGGGTATCTCCAAGGAATTGGGGTACAAAGCAGTGAACAAAATACTCAAAAACCCATGCAACCCTAGGAGGTAAGGCCCAATCTACCCATTTTGCAGAAGAGGAAAATGAGGCTCTGATGGGAGCAATGATTTATCCAAGATCAAGGGGCTAATTGGAGGCAAGCTGTAGATTCCAACCCAGTCCCGGCGGTTCCCAGGAACGAGCTATGAATCAATCAAACCGACCAATCCAGTCAACCAATCAGTATTTATTAGGCGCCTACTGCGTCCAGTTCCTCCTCACGCAGCGCTGACGCGGAGATCGGAGATTGCGGCGCGCACGCGGCTGTGGCAGGAGGCCGAAGCGGATCGCGGGAATTTGGCGCCTGCTTTTTGTAGGTTGGGTGTTCTCAACTGTGATTGGGCCCCAGCTGCGGCTGCTCGGTCGGCTGTGGCAGGGCCGGGGCGGCTAGGTACGCGACCGGCCTCCCGAGGAATGGGGCACCAGGAGCCTCCGCTGGCCCGAATGCCCGCGGGAGGTGCGGCTTATATAAAAAGGTTATGTAAAAGAATCAGCTGGCGCGAACACGTGGAGAGCCGCAGGAGTCTGGACGCCCGGTTCTCACCCGCGTGCGGCGCTGCGACTCCCGGTGCAGCAGCAGACTGCGGCGAACACCCGTCGCAGGCCAGTGCCTCTCGCGCAGCTCGGTACCCAAGGAGGCCCTGGCCGGGAGCCGACCATCCCCAGCCTGAGGCTCCAGGGGGTAAACGGGCCGCCCGGAAGTGGAGGGGCGCCCGCCAGGTAAGGGCGCAGTCGGCAGAGTAAAAGTAAGCGCTGAAACTAGAGCTGCCCACACCGCCTCGGGAGCTTGGGGAGGGCGACTGGGCCCTGGATTTGGCGCGCTCGGGGACGCTGAACTTTTAAGCCTACCCCCTCCACCCGCCACCCTCTAGCATTTGGGTGAGTCCGCTAGGCTCCGCTCGAGCTTAATTCAATGGACTGTTTACACCCTGGAGAACACAAGGCGGGACGCGGGGAGGGGGAATCCCACAAGGGGGCGGGCAGAACTAAAGATTTCCGTAGGACTAAAGATTGCCACAGTCCGAATTGCTTCTTAAGGCGATGTTAATAAATCATGAAGTATCCTGGTCCTTGTTTTTCCTATTCCTACACGGTAAATTAACTGAGAAGGCGGGAGTTTTTTGCTTTGCTTTCCGGTTTCCCCTCTGAGCCACTGCCCGTGGTTTCGTCTTTCCCGCTTTCCCCTCCTTTCTCTAGTTCTCTGAGCAGCGGTGGCTTCTGTCTTAAAGGGGCCGTGGCGGCTGGAGGAGGAGGAGGAGGAGGAGAAGGAGAAGGGGGTGGGGCGCTCTGCGGCCTGCGCTCCTTGCCTCCCCGCCTCGGCCTGGTCGTTTAACCGATTCTTTAACCCGCAGGTCACAATCCAAGCTCCCGCTCCTCCGCGTCCTGGGGTCGGACGGAGGGATGTGGCAGGGGGGCGCCAGGCAGCGCCGTTGCTGCTCCCCCCACCGCCCGCAGCCATGGAAACGGGGAAGGAGGACGGCGCCCGCAGAGGTACACAAAGCCCCGAGCGGAAAAGGCGAAGCCCAGTGCCGCGAGCGCCCAGCGCGAAGCTGAGGCCGGCGGCAGCGGCCCAGGCCATGGATCCGGCGGCGGCCGAGGCCCCGGGCGAGGCCTGTCTGGCGCGGCGGCGGCCTGAGGGAGGCGGTGGGTCCGCGCGGCCGCGCTACAGCCTGTTGGCGGAGATCGGGCGCGGCAGCTACGGCGTGGTTTACGAGGCAGTGGCCGGGCGGAGCGGGGCCAGGGTGGCGGTCAAGAAGATCCGCTGCGACGCCCCGGAAAACGTGGAGCTGGCGCTGGCCGAATTCTGGGCCCTGACCAGCCTCAAGCGGCGCCATCAGAACGTGGTGCAGTTTGAGGAGTGCGTCCTCCAGCGGAACGGGCTAGCCCAGCGCATGAGCCACGGTAACAAGAGCTCGCAGCTTTACCTGCGCCTGGTGGAGACCTCGCTCAAAGGTAGGAGCCCTGCGGCCCGTGGCCCCTTACGGAGGGCCTGGACCCACTGCTGTGGACGGCTCGGCTCCAACTGACCTCGGAAACCCTAGGCCCTGGTCCTGTCACCCTCGGCCCAGACACACCCTCCTTTCCAGGGCCCAGGCTTTCGTGTCCACCTTTCAGCTCAGGACCCAGGGTCAGTTCCTGGCGCACGGATTAGCCGGTATTTTCATAACAAGCGCTCATTAAGGGCCAATCATTGTCTTAGTAAGTGCTCAATACGTGCGATCCATTATTGTGAAAAACATCTAGTACTTTTCATCGGTCTGGGAGTGGAGGGGGTTGGGTTCAAAATTGGTGCAAGAACTTCAGAAGCCCCCTCACTCTCTTTCCCTCCCAAAGCAAACAAAAAGGAAAGACTTGACTGAACCCGCCCTCACCCCCTCCCTGTCTGGTTCCAAATATCCTGACACCCTCCCAGCTCCACCCCCACCCCATCCCCCCAACTCACACTTCCTCGTTTTCCTTTTCCTCTGAGACCCCCAGCCCTTCATCCCAGGACAGTGAAGCAAACTCTTTTTCTGGCTAAGTCCCTGGGGGTCTGCAGAATAATAACCCTGTCACATAACTACACTTAGCGTCTTTTTCATCCTTGTTTGCGTTCTTAATCTTGTCCTGAATCCTCTGAGGCTGGCTTGGAAGTGATTTTATTGGTAGGGAAGCTGGGGTTCGGTGAGGCATGGGGGCTTTGTAGTCCTTGGGAGGGCCAATCCTAGTTTCCGGTTTTTCCCTGCCGTGTGTTCATCCTGAGTGTTCAGTGCTGACAGTTCTTGTGCATAGGACACCTAGCCATGGATTTGCTCAGAGAGAAGAGGGCCAGTGGGCTAGAAGGATCTGAGGAGACTTTCTCAGGGGGGAGGTTACTAAACTTGAGTCCCAACTCCATCCTAGATGTCATACGGAAGTGACTTGAGATAAAAGTTCTAAGTTAATCCTCACCTTTCTATAAATGGAGAAACTAAGGATTAGGCTTTCCAGTAGATTCTTCCAGCTCGCCTGTATTTTACAGGGTCTTCGTTTCATTTTCAGACTGTCGTCTCTGCTATGGTTAATGAATGATCTAGACTTCAGTATTACACGACTGCCTTGGGTTATAGGAATTTGCCAAACACTCTCCTTCTACCCCTCAGTTCATTAATACCAGGCTTGAAACCAGCCTGGGTTTGAAG
>NW_017731444.1:1083924-1087459 GCF_001890085.2 Hipposideros armiger | reverse complement strand
TGCTTTTTATTCCCATGAGTAATGAAATCTTGTTACTGTGAGACACCTGCTTGATTTTTCCCCGTTTTCTCTGTCTCCCCGTGAACTTATGACATAGGATATGTTTTGAAATACAGAGCTTATTTCATGGTCTCCTGGCTAATGGACTTGGGGGTGGGAGGGATGGTAATAAACCCATCCTGAAGGTGGGCCTGCCTTTCTGTAATCAGAGTGCATCTCTTAGCCCCCTGTGACCTGGGAGATAGCATTGTCTGGTGGAAGGACTAGGCTGTAGAGACTCATATCGTACCCAACCACTCATGGCAGTGGTCTTGGGCAAGTTGCTTAGCCTGTGTCTTAATTTTCCTACCTCAAAAACAGTGTCCAGTGAGGTGAGACAGCTCACATAATGAGCCTTTAAAATAGTGCCTGGAACGCAGTGGACTCTCAGAGGTCAATTTACCTCAAATTGTTACCACCCCCAAATAACACTCTCACTCTTCTCCCCCTCTTGGAGGCGAAATTTTTAACTCATTAACCTAGAACTGTCAGATGATACCAAACAAGGGAATTATAAAACTTAACTAAAGTTTATTTGTTTCTATCCATTCAAAAAACTATAAATTTCATTTGGATAGTCTACTAGTGGCTGCATGTGTCTGTTCCAATTATACATTCTGAAACTGAGGAAGTAACAACAGGCTGGCTTCCAGGACCCACTGGGCCTACTGTGTGATGGACCTGAGCTAAAAGGCCATTGATCACCTGACCTCCGGAAGCCCCTTCTCTGACTTGCAAACCACGGGGACATTTTGGGTCTCCAGGAATTCGCGTCATTTCAGAACCAGTGTTTGGTAATCTCTTAAAGTGTGACCATTTTCCCTTCTCCAATTCACAGTAACCTTGGTAAATTATAAGACTAGGGCCTTGGATGCTTAGAAGAGGGAAGTTACCTGGGAGATCAGGCAAGTGGTACTAGATTGGCATTCAAGTGGGGCCCTAAGGTACACATTCAGAGGCACCTGTGGAGATTGGGGGAGTGAGGGGTGCTTTTTAGATAGAGCGATCACGCAAAAAAAAAATAAATAAATATTGACCTGGTCTGGCTAGAACATGTGTTTTAGCTGTAACAGCCAGAGAAATGTGATGTGTAATCATTCACTTTCATTTTCTGACCTGTTCCATCTTTTGCCTAATAGCTGAGAACTTTATTCTGTGGCACTGGGATTTATGGAAATCGGTGATTTCCTAGGACTTGGATGAGGTCCGGTGGAAACGATGAAGTCAGTGATGGTCAGGATGTGATGCCCTCAAAGTGCCTTATACTTGGCAAGGTATATTCCATGCCTGTGCCCTAACTCATAGTAATATGTGGGGAAGGTGTCATTCTCCTTTGGTAGATTACAAGACTCAGGCTCAGAGGGGCTCAGGGATTTGCCCAGAGTTCTAGCCATCTTGATATCATACCTTAGTCTCTTCGTGTTTTCCTTTGAATTCAGAAACCACCCAGTAAACCCGGTGGCAGAGCTGGGGCCTGAACCCAGACTTGCCTCCTGGTCTGTGCTCTTCCTGTTATTTCACCCTGGCCTGCTTCTTGAGAGAAATGCATTCATTGAGTTCGCGTCCCCTCCCTCCATCTTGCTGTGAGGTAGCTGAGAGGCCCAGGTAGGCAATCTGCCTGAAGGGCAGGACTGGAGTTCTAACATGCCTCTTATGTTTTTTAGGGGGCAGCTGGGATTCCTGTGTGAAAACCTAAGCTGTAGCTTCTCCTGAAATAAGCCCAAGGCCCCTGCTTGTGCAAAGAAGTATTTTTTGTCTCTGGGAAAAGTAACTATGTTTCCCAGTTTTCCATTCTGTCATGCTCACTGCTGCTGTGCCTCTGATTCTGAGAATGTTTTTTTCCTGTCCAGTGCTTTCCTCTCAACAAACAACCCCCTCCTGTAGCATCTCCTGAGCTCAGCTCACCTCCCCAGAGCAAACTTCAGTCCTGGGTCCCATCTACCCCACCCACTCACTACCTTTGGGCACTTTTTACTGTTAACTTTTTTCCCTGGATTCTCATAACCTGGACTTACATTGTAGTCTGTTTTGCAGACTTGTTTTCTTTTGACTTCAGTTGCCATAGCTCCCAACTTTGTATATAAAATAATCACCATTCCCCACCCTCTATTTCCCCACTGTTTGAGTGAAAAAGTTGCAGTTTTCTGATGTGGCCTTTGCAGAGGGATTGATGGCTTTTTAATAGTTTCCTTTCTGGCTCTACCACCAGCAGACATTTCTTGCTTTCCTTTTTATGGGTCTTGACTCTGGAGTCTAGATTGATTCAGGATTCAGATCACCAGTTCATTTTGTAGTGTTTTTAGATAAAGAGCCTCAGCCCACTAGAACCGATGACCTAGAAAGAGGATTATGAGATGGGAAACAACTTTTTTTTTTAAAAAAAAAAACCCTTCTGCCCTAAACTGGTTCTACCTGTATTACTTTGATTGTGAGTAATATAAACAAATTATATAATTATGGGGCAAGTGAGGCCTGCCAGATCGTGGTCAGAAACCTAAGGCTTTTGACGTGTCCTTCTTCTTGCCTTAACCTAGAACTCCGAAACCACTGGCTTTGGTAGACTATGTGCCTTGGTCGTTTCGGAGCCATTTGGGTTAGTAGGGTATCCCGGATAATAGAGTAAATGACTGGTAAAAGGAACCTTGTGGGAGAGCTGTGTGAAGAGATGCGGTCCTTATTTTTGGCAGACTGGCGACACCATAATGGGGATAAGAGGACTTGTCTTCAGGTCCTGGCTCAGCTGTAAATGGTCCATGTGACTACCCAGGGCAGGCCTCCCCTCAGCAGCTAGGTAAGACATCTATCATGCTTCGCTTTTGGGGCGCTGGTAGTTATCAAATACCTTCATGTAAGGGCTCAGTGTGCCATGAATTGCTTTATAAAGAATATTGGTTCCCAGGCAAGGCAGGAAAAAAAAAAAGAATATTGGGATTTGTTTGGAGATGCCAATCACCAGCTTTCCTGGAGTTTCTGTGGCTCAAAAGGAAAGACTTGGAAAGGCAGAGCTGGAGTTTCAAGCCAGCACAACTTGATTCTACCTTATACATCCACTTTGTTCCCACCAGACTTCCTATTTACGCCTCTAGTCCATTTGTTCCTTTGTTCCATTATCCTTCCATCTTAGTCTAGAATTCCCATCTTGCTTCTCCCTGCTGATACTGCCTGTTCTTTAGTGGTAACTTAAGTCTTGTCCCCTCTAATTTCTTTAGATCTGGCAAGCTCTGCCCGCCCTTCACTGTTCATAAAACGACCTTGATACAGATGCACAGCTTATGATGGTTGCTATTTTAGATACCTGTTATTGCCTCTAAACTAAGCTTCAAAGAGACAGGCATGTTATGTACTCACTGTGCTGGGCATCTGGTGGGCTAGCAGAAAACACTGATGAATTAGAGTGTGCCTCTAAACAAAATCATACTGCCATACTAGATGCATTGAGAAGAATCGTAGGGCCGGCCGAGTGGCTCAGTTGGTTAAGAGCTCGCTCAAGAGGGCA
>NW_017731444.1:1072754-1077684 GCF_001890085.2 Hipposideros armiger | reverse complement strand
GGGGGAAGGGTGAGTTGTAAGAGGGTACATCTCAAGCGATCCTGGCAAGAGGTAAGGCCTGGGTATGTGGCACCGCTGTTGCATATGGAGAGAGGAACAAGCGGGACTGCCGTGGGTGACGCCTCACTCTGCCTGGCTGTTGGAAGCTACATGTTAACAAGATCCCCGTAATGTTTAAGTACCAATAGCTAGCCTTTCATAGTATTTTCATATTCATTCTCTCATTTAATCCTCTGTACTTTAAGTTGTGTTTTTGTAACCTGGTCTTACACATGAGAAAAGCAAGATCCATCAAGATCAAGTCATTTGTCCAGTACCGCACCAGTGAAGGGTCCGGCTCTAGTTTACATCCAGACATGCTTTCCAATTTCCATGTTCTTGATGTGCTGCCTTATGAGCATATCGGACAGCTGCCAGTGGTGTTCAGACACGTGAACATAATTAACACTCAACAGTTGTCTGCTCGCATGTCCAGGTACCATGCAGAGATGCTTCCTATGTCACAATGAAGTCTTACAACAGCCCAGTGAGGTAGGTGTCTCTTCCCGATTTATGGAAAATAAAGCAGATTCATAGGGTTTTAAGACATTTGCCCAGGTCACATAGCCATGTTGGTGGAAAAATGAGGATGTCAGTGACCCCAAGCCTGGCTGGTTCCTTGTCCTTTCTGCTAGGCCTGCTGGGTCATAATTGGCCTCTGTAGGACCCTGTATGTTGCCCGGCAGCCACCCTAGGGGCCCAGTTCTCTAGTGCACAGTGACTGACTAATCTTAGGAAGTACTATGAATCCATCCTGCGGTGTTGACACCAGACCCAGCCTCTTATAGTGACTTAGCCCAAGGTCATTGAGACTGGAACCAGAGCTTGGTCTGTATGCTTATCTCTCCTTGGGAAGACGTCCTGGATGGGTCCTTGTCATCAACAGCTTCTCAGGACTGATCTGCAGATGAACCACTTCATTAAAATAGATTAGTTAAGAGCTGTATATTAATCAAAAACAAGGATGACTGTAGTCAACGGATTCAAATGTCATTTTTCTAGATTTCTAATCCTTTTTCTTCAACTTTATAATTTTTTCTTTTCTTTTACTTCACATTAAACTTGCTTAGGATGTGTTTTTGGTTTTTTTATTTAAGTAAATTTTGTTGAAGTATAACATGGTCTTTTAAAGCATTCAACCAGTGGCAATACTATAATTAACCATTAACTACTCTTGGATAATTACTAAGTCATTTCCAACTCTTTAACTTTTTCTGTGTTGTATGAAATACCAGTTCTGGGTGTTATTGGTGCTCAGTGTGTCTTTTTTGTTGCTGTTGGGTTGGTGGTAGGGTTTTTTTGTTTTGTTTTTTGTCTTTTGGGTACTCTTCTCTTGGACTAAAATGCTAGAGTGGGATTTTTATGTCAAATGAATTGAGCATTTTTAAGATCTGTGATACATGTTGCTGAATTATCATCTCAGCATATTTAAGTCAAAATCATATTTAGTCCTTGACTGAAGAATGAACCTGCATGTCGTGTGGTTGAACTGTCAGCACCAGGGACTGAATGAACATTAAACTCCTCGGGGGCATATCTGTATGTGAGTGTACTTAACACTTAACAGGGAGCTTGGGTCAAAGTGGAAATATTATAAAACATCTAGGTGTTCAGTTCTGCCGCTGGCGCTAAGAGACAACAGTGGAGCCTCACAGTTAGAAATCAAACTGTAGAGACTCGGGGTCCTGCCCCTAATGAGCTGTGAGGCCATAGGCAAGTCATTTAATCTTTTGAGCCTTGTGAAAGGGGATGTAATTATCATCTGAGTAGACAGGTTTGGACTAAGAAGAGCGGACTGGCTAGAGCACTTCTGACTTCTTCCTGTCCACCACACTTGACTGGTGATAAGTTATTAAGTTCTGTTGCTTCTCAGCCTCCCAGACCTCTTTCCCCTATCCCCTTCTTGCCACTCCCTTGCCAGCCCTCACTTCTTTGGCTTTCAAAACCTCCTGGTGAACCTCTGGGCCACTAGTCAGTTTTCCACCTCCAACTCCTCATGTCTCCAGGGGGCACTTATTTCATCAATTATCATAAATGCTCTTTCTCATGTTAACATCTCTGAAGTCAGAACTCAGCTTAGTCAATGGCATACCAGTGTGTTGTCAGCAGCCTGTAGATCTTACTTAAATGGTATGTCTTAAAATCGATGTCTTAGTCAATAAGCAGTATATCTTTCTAAATAGATAAAAAACTTGTAGTTACTTCCCGTTTCTTAGAGTGGAAGTTCAAATCCTTTTTGTCTGCCAGACACCACTTCTCATGCCCTGACTCCAGCTTCTTCATCTCCAGCCTCATTTGTACCCGTCTCCTACTGCATCTCTTCCGTGATTATTATCCCAGATGACTTGGGTCCCTCGCAGCAAGGTCATCCCTGCTGTGCTGCGTGCTCACTGTCTTCATGGGAGGCACAGCTCAAGGGCCAGGCTTGCAGTGATTCTCAGCTGGCCTTTGTCTCATCCTCACTACCTTCCCTACTCCTCAGGCAGAACCAGCCGTGCCTTCCTCCTCCTTGTTCTCAGCTGTAGTCATTCTACTTTAATGACTGGTAACCTTTATAATATAAGGGCAGAGACCAGCCACTTNGGACCTGAAGAAAACTTAAATGCTAATGAAGGTCACAGGAGGAAAAGGCAAGTTGGCTCATTAACAAGGCCTTTGTAATAAGGTGTTGAACAGAATTAACAAGAATGAGAATCAGAAGCTGACAGAGAAGGTGGGCTTGAAAGAAGGGAACCTAGGACCGTGTGGATAGGTAGGGGAGAGATAGGGGAGAGAGACGGTGGAATCATTTATTTCACAATTGGGCCAAATAGAAAATAGTGTTTTTTTCCTCCATCAGTATCAACTCAAGTAAATGCTCAAAGGTATTTCTATAGTCTTAACAAATTATTTGATGTATGAATAATTGATTAGCCAAAAGAAAAGGGAAACTTCTTAATGCAGTTCTTGGTCTTCTCCAACTTTTTTTAATAGACTTCTGTCTCTGTCCTTTCTTTCTGGACAGAGACCAAACAAGTCCTACCCAGAGCATTATGTAGCGAACAGAGGCCTCAGCAAGTCTATAGCGGTCTTAGATGTCTGATCTGGCCTTCTGTTTCACTGAAGCCCAGAAAAGGGACAGACAGGACTTGCCCCAAAGGAGTTAGTGGCAGCATTCAAACCAGCCTCCTGGGATTTCGGGGATTTTTAAAACCAGTTTAACAATCCTATAAACTATTTGGTTGATGGATTGGTGTCTGTTTAACTTTTAAATACTTCTCACAAAAAGGAATTAAGGCATCAACAGTTTGCTCTTATCTCCTTGTTTCTGTTGCTAAAGGAGCCTGTCCTGAATGCACCTAAAACTAAGTTCAAGGTCACTGCCAACTTAGAAGACAGCAGCAAGCCTGAGCTCATTGGTGAACTCAGCAGTTCTGGTGTTCTCTCCAAAGCACACACTGATCCTAAGGACAAAAAAGAACAGAAAAGGAAAAAAAAGGAAAAACTCTCAAGGCTCATGAAACCGAGTAATAAGAAGTTTGGAAAAGCTGGGAGCCTAGCTTATCCCAACTTGGAGATAAACAGTAGCTCTGCTTTACCAATTATTTAAAGTTTGCTGTACACAAGATACTTTTAGGTGGCTTGACATGGACGGGAATCTGAAGCCCTTGGTGGGTAGTTTTGTCTGTTCATCAGTGCCCAGTGCTGACTGAGCCAGGTGCTACAATAGAAGAGGCTACGCAGAGTTTTCTTCATGAGGCATACAGAAGAGACATGCCCAAGCAACCAGTGCAAGCTCACAAGTCAGTGGTGGGTATCCTAGAAGATGGTAGAGGCTCCCTCTGGGAGTGTAAGAGGCATGGAGAAGCAGGGAAGGAAGTAGACTTCAGTAAGCTGAGCGGGGAGCAGTGTGGGGAGAGAGACCAGGGTCTTCGCAGTGGAATGGTTGTCAGTCAGGAAGTTGCCCCCGCCTGCTGAGTATCTAGGGAAACCTTAGGCTCAGCTCCGGGCCACCCCTGCCCAGGCCTCTAGAAAGCAACTCGGAATTTTCTGCTGTAGCTTGAGGCCTCAGAGTTTAGAAATCCCCCTGGTGAAAGCATAGAGCTGAATGATGATCTTTGGCTACTGTGACAGTGACATAGATAAAAGAAGGCCTTAGGGGCCCTGGAAATTAATGGGATACCATAGAACACTGGTATTGACTTGGAGTCAGGAGGTATTAGTCTCAGTTTCACCCTGTTAATAAGAGCTAAAACTTAATGATTGCAATGTGCCAGGTCTGTTCTAAAGGCTTTATACCTATTAACTGATTCAGTCCTTAAAATCATCTTTGGAAGTCAGTACTGTAATTATCCCTATTTTACAGGTAAGACATCTGAGGCACTCGGGTTAATGAAATTGCCCAGTGTAAAACAGCTAAGCAAATAACCAAGCCAGGATCCAAACCTCAGGCGTTCTAGATTGAGTCTGAGTTCTTGTGTGCTGCACTCTTGGGACAAGTGGCTTAAGTTCTGGGTGGTTCAGTTTTTCTGGGTTGTTAAATGGGCATTATCATTTTACATGGAAACTAATAGCTACTCTTTATTAACTACGTATAATCAGTGTTTGTGGCACTGCTGATTTCTATTGGTGCCTTCCCGTTATGCCTCAGCTGCCAGGGACCCTTTACCTCCTTTCTGGTCTACTCTTGAATGTCTTGGGACAACCACGCAGACTTCTCTCCTGCTACCCACTGACTGCCTTCCTTCTGTGTGCCTTGGGGATTTTAGATACCAGCCCCAGGAGATAGGAACAACCCTTACTTAATTGAGAGCTTTGGTTAATTGGGGTTGCATTGGGTAGGGCTTTTTATAGTGTGTAAACTCTCAAGGAGAGCTTAGCTTCCTAATAGAACAGTTAATTTTCAACTCCA
>NW_017731444.1:1041221-1067680 GCF_001890085.2 Hipposideros armiger | reverse complement strand
TGGAGTAGCAGACATTTGACATGCTTTACCTTGTCTCCTCAGCAGCCCTAGGAGGCGTGGGTGGGATGATTCTGCCTATTTGGAGACAGTATAACGGAGTGCAATGGCTTTGCAAGTCAAATGGATTTGACTCTAAGTCTCTTCAACTCTAAGTCTCTTTAACTCTAAGTCTCTATGAGCCACAGGTTCTTCATTTTATAAGATGGGGCTGTTTCCTCCTACCTCCTTGGGTGGTGGTAAATATTAAATTAATGTCAAGTGCTAGTTTAGGCACTCTGTAAGTGGTTACATGTTGCCATTTACGGGTGAAGAAGCCGAAGTAAAAACTTGGGAAGGTGAACTAAGTTGTCTCCTGGCTGTTCATTAAGTCAGCAGTAGACCAGCGTTGCTACCCAGGCACTCTTAACCCCAAACCCAGGTGCTTGACGCCAGCCCCAGCAGCCTGTGTCATACCATGTCTTGTTATCCCTTGATTCATCCTGTGTGTGAGTTGAGACGGGCGGCTTGTGTAGAGTTGGCTCGTGCCAATTGTGCTGGTCCTCTTGGATTGGAGAGATTGTCCCCACTGTCACTCTGACTTTAATACGCTGTATTCCTGTAGTCTAAAAGTCGTGTGAATGTGCCCATCTCACTCAAGCTCTTTCCGGTCTTCCTTTGATTTAGGAGAAAGAATCCTGGGTTATGCTGAGGAGCCCTGTTATCTCTGGTTTGTCATGGAGTTCTGTGAAGGTGGAGACCTGAATCAGTACGTCCTGTCCCGGAGGCCGGACCCAGCCACCAACAAAAGCTTCATGCTACAGCTCACGAGCGCCATTGCCTTCCTGCACAAAAACCACATCGTGCACAGGGACCTAAAGCCAGACAACATCCTTATCACGGAGCGGTCTGGCACCCCCATCCTCAAGGTGGCAGACTTTGGACTAAGCAAGGTCTGTGCTGGGCTGGCCCCCCGAGGCAAAGAGGGCAATCAAGACAACAAAAATGTGAATGTGAATAAATACTGGCTGTCCTCAGCCTGTGGCTCAGACTTCTACATGGCCCCTGAAGTCTGGGAGGGACACTACACAGCCAAGGCTGACATCTTTGCCCTGGGCATTATCATCTGGGCAATGATAGAAAGAATCACTTTCATTGACTCTGAGACCAAGAAGGAGCTCCTGGGGACCTATATCAAACAGGGAACTGAGATCGTCCCTGTTGGTGAGGCGCTGCTAGAAAACCCAAAGATGGAGTTGCACATCCCCCAGAAACGCAGGACTTCCATGTCTGAGGGGATCAAGCAGCTCTTGAAAGATATGTTAGCTGCTAACCCACAGGACCGGCCTGATGCCTTTGAACTTGAAACCAGAATGGACCAGGTCACATGTGCTGCTTAAAATTCAGGGCAAAGCATCTTGGGTGTTTTTAAACTAGGTGAGTGTACCCTTCTTGTTGTGCATGCACTCTTCCTGGAGTGGAATTTTCAGCCTGGGCCCTGGGGTGGGCCCTAAGGAGTTGGGGGGAAATGCAAGGTTGTAAGATCCCCCCAAGTCTCGAGGAGATATGTGGGATTATTTGAGTATGAGTGGAAAGTCCAGAGAAGTTTTCTGAGGGGGGTTGAATTTGAGCTCAGTCTCTTCAGTTTTTTAGAAACATTTTTTCTTATCAATTAATAAATGCTTACTGTAGGAAATGTGCAAAAGAGGTACAGGCAATTTTTTCCAGAGAACAGACTGCTATCCCTAATTGCATCCCTCCACACACATCCAGTTCTACATAGTTTCAATCTTGCTGTAGTTAGATACAGTTTTGCTTCCTGCTCTTTCAGTCAACACCAATCTGAGCATTTCCTCATGTCATGCTTTGAAAGTATGGCTTTCAATAGTTGACATTTCATTATATGTACCATATTGTAGCCATTCTCCTACTTTAGCTATCAGATCGTTTCTCCATTTTTAGATACTATATAGTGTGTGAGTGAATATTCTTATCTGAAAGTCTTCGCTTATTTAACAGATTCATCGTAGGCTTTCATTTGTCAAGTATGGTGCTAGGCTCTGGAATAACAGTGGTAAGCAGAATCCGAAACTTGCCTCATCTTCATGAATTCTGCTGCGTAGACTGGGAGAGAAACAATATTTATCGTAGTTGCAACAAAGGAGAAGAGGTATTAAGGGAAATTGACCTTTCACGAGATGGTGCCCAGAGGCAAGGGTGGGAAATAGGGGAAAAAGGGAGCATTCCAGGTAGGACTAGCTTCTGCAAAGGACCTGAAGCCAAAGGGACCCTAACACACTTGAGAGAAGACCAGTTTGGGTTAGTGAAGAATATAGACGTGGTAATCAGGGAGAACAGCGACCTGCCAGTAGACTGCACAGAGCTGAGGTGGAAAACCCAAAAGTGTGTACCGGGAACAGCAGGTTCAACTGGACCAGTCTGAGGTGCGAGCAAGGGAAATAAGATCACAAATTAGGTGAAACCTGGGACCCTGGAATTTGATCTTGACTTAGCAGGCTTTGAAGCCATCTGCGGACCAGAGCAGAAACAGTACAGCGTCGAAAACTTCAGCATGTGCAAGTTGAACAAAAGACTGGAGACTGGGAGACCAATAGGCTCAGTTGTTTTATTCACACTAGTGAGGGATGTTGTTGAACCTGAAATTGAGTAGTAGCACTGAGGATAGAGTGTCTTGATCTTCAGGGCAGAGAATTGGCAAGACAACTGGCCAGATGTGGAAGCAGACGAAAGTAATATAGGAGATTCATGGCAGTAGGTACAAATGCTGGCTAATATATTATTCAGATTTGAATCCCTTTCCTTAACAGAAATCCCTAACTGCCTTTTGTGGGAAGGGAAAATAACATTGACCACCATATTTGCTACATATATTTGTATACATATTTGCTACACCATATGTATCATTTTGTTTCGCCTTTGCAACCCTGTAAGGGGTTAAGTCATTTACTCAATATCCTGGTAATCAAAGGGCAGGTATAACTTACTCATGCCCATCCCCCCACTCCTTATTTCTTAATGTCAATATGGCAGGCTGGATCTAAGGTGCTCTTATATTTTGCTGAAGCCTTGAGATGAAGTGATGGGGATGGTGCTGGTCCCAGTGGCCATGAGGAAGGCGCCTCAGCACATCGGGCAAGGAGCCCGCCATCTCCTGGGTGGGTTCTCAGTCCCCTCCTTCCCTTCCTCACCTTCAGATTTCTAGTTGGAGTTGATGAGTACTGAGTTGAGCCTGGTTGTATCTGTCATGTTTTCAGAGAATTTATTTCTGGAGTGAGTCACTAGGTTTAATTCTTCCATTCCACAGACATTTCTTGAGCACCTTCCAGGTGCCAGGCCAGTTTGTCCCACTGCCCAATGAGTAAGAGAATAGTGTTCCCTAAAGTTAGGTTTGGGCTAATACCACGTTAGAGCCCCCCAAAGGGTTGGTTAGACAGTGTTCTAATTGTATTTCATGCTGTCACTTCCCATTTCCATCTCATCTTTTCCACTTTTAAAAAACCTCTTAGAATTCAAGTTTGCCCTGGGATAGGAAGAAGGTTGTTATTAGAAAAGGGACCTGAATTTGGGTTAGGATTATGGGGTTGTCACAACTAATTGAGATCATGGCTCACATCTGGGTGTCCATGCTTGGGATTTGTGCTGTTTTGCAGGGCAGAGTTTTAGCTAAAGAGGAGTCATTCCCGCAGGTAGGAGAAATAGGTGACCTTGAGAGGAGAAGAGATTAGGACATAGTGACTGCCCAGTGTTCCAGCTCTGACAGCTAATGAGGACAATACAGTACTTGGTCTTTTGGTGCCTGTTTGACCATAGCTTCTCCTGCCCGTCCTTAGAATTATGGGCCTGGGCCCAGGTCTACATGACCAGGAACTGAGCCTTGTGTCAAAAGTTTCAAATCAGTTGTGGTATAAATGAGCTCTATCTGTCTGGTTAGAGAATCAGAGGCTCGAACTGAGAAGAACTATTGGGTCCAAACACCCTTCCCTCCCACCAGGCTTTATAGATGGAGAAGCTGATTCAAATGTTCATTTGACATATTTATTGGGAAACTATTTAGCAGGGACTATTAGACACAGAAGATACATTAGTGAACAAAACAGACAAATTCATGAAGTTGTGGAGACATTCTATTAAGGAAACAGAGAAACATAGGGCATATGTTAGAAAGTGCTAAGTGCTGTTGGGAAATGTGGAGCAGGATAAGAGATCAAAACGCTGGGAGGTCGGGAGTGGGGATGTACTTCTGGCTTTAAGTAGCAGAGATTAGGGTGGGTCTCCTTGAGACAGTGACATTTGAGCAAAGGTTAGAAGGAGTTGAGGGAGTGAGTCATGAGGATTTCTGGAGAAAGCATCCCAGACAGGGAACAGCCAGCATAAAGGCTTGAAAGCCATAGAGAGTGAGCAGGGAGGAGAGTGGAGGAAAAGAGGCCAGAGAGGTCATAGGAGTCAACAAGAAGGGGCCTTACTGGGCATTGTAAGGATTTGGGAAGATGGAAAGCCAATGGTGTGTTTTCAGCTCTGCGATATCTGACCTTTCGAAAGGATCTGTGACTTCTGTGCTAAAAGTAAACTATAGGGGAGCAAGTGAGGGGATAAGATGGGAAGTTCCTGTAATAACCCAGGTGAGAGGTAATGGTAGCGTTAAACAGTGGAGCAGGGGAGGTGATGATTAGATTTGGGATGAATTTTGAAGTCAGCCAACAAGCTTTCCTGTTGGATAGAATGTAAGGTATGAGAGAGGAATTAAGGATGACTGGTTTTGGCCTTGGAAGCCATTGGAAGCCGTCTCAAATGAGATGGGGAAGACATTGGGAGGAACAGGTTTACTGGAGCAAGTTAGGTTTTCGTCATCTGAAAGTTTGGAAGGCCTAGAATCCAACTACAAAGGCAGAGTGGACAGTTTGAGTGAGTCTGGAGTTCAGGGGAGATACCTGGTCTAAGATGGCCAGCGTAGGGTATAGAGAAGATTTCAAAGAATGACTGAGCTCTGGGCCATCCAGCACTGAGGTTGGCGAAAGAAAGGAGTCAGAGATTGGAGACCTGCAGGTAAGGAAAAGACCTCAAGAGGGAGAAGTAATCAGACACGGCGTAGATGCCTGTCATTTGAGTGAGAGGATGACCGAGGATTGACCACTGGATTCAGCCATGGGGAAGTCCTCAGTGCTTATGAACAATTTGGGTGGCACATAATGAGCGAAAACCCTTAACTAGAGTAGGTTTGAGAGGGAATGAAAGAATTGGAGACAGTGAGAGAGCAGACCAATGATTCTTAGTTTGTGGTCTGAAGACCCTATTATACTCTTGAAACCAAGGACTCCAGAGAGCTTTTGTTTTAGGTTTTATCTATGGATATTTGCGGTATTAGAAATTAAAACTGAGAAATGTTTTACATGTTCCTTTTAAATGAATACATAATCATGAATTGGTTGCATATTAGCATAGGTATCATAAAATTTATAAAAAATAACTTTTCAAAAAGAAATAATGAGTAGAACGGCACTGTTTTATATTTTTGCAAATCTCTTTAATATCTGCCTCAATAGTCAGCTGGATTCTCATATTTGCTTCTGCATTGTAACCTGGTGCCATGTCTCTCATTATGGGACTTCTGGAAAACTCCACTAGGAGAGAATGAAAGTGGAAAAGGCAAATAATGTCCCAGTGTTATTTATGAAGAGGTTTGGCTTCAGGATTCTTGAACTCTAGACCATACTTTGGGAGCCAATGGTATATAGATCAGGGGTCGGCAAACTGCGGCTCGTGAGCCACATGCGACTCTTTTGGTACATACACGTGGCTCTGAAGTAAAATTGAAAATGAAAATAAAACTATCATAGTTCATTTATAAAAGTTTTAAAGGATACTATTCACATAATGGTGATTTCATTTGTTTTATGGCTCTTGAATAATTTTTAAATTGTGAGGGACAGGATTGGCTCTTCAGTCTCAAAAGTTTGCCGACCCCTGGTATAGATGACTGTTCCTGAGGAATTTTACTGGGGAGGGGAGCTGAGAAGTAGGGGGCAGCGGGCGATCTAGAAAGAAGGGAATTATATTTGGGGTCCCAATTGAAGGGACGGAGCTTGTGTGTCCTGATTCCTAGCCAACTTGCCTGTTAGGCCTATTGTCATGGCCCCAACTCTAGCTGAAAATAGGAAACCCACTTGTCCCCAGTACCAAGCATGATAAAGAAACGCCTCAGTAATCTAGCTTTGTAGATTTCACAGTAATGTTTAAATCAGGGCTAAATGGTTTTAGTTTTTTGCAACAATGAATGAAAACGCACTTGGGTTGCAAACATTGGGATTCCTCCGAAAGTAGTGTTGCCTAATAGACTATCTATGATTGAGCCCCATTTCTGTGGTTTACTGGCTGTGTGACCTCAAGCAGGTTATTTCACCTCTCTGGGGTTTATTATCCATAAAGTAGTAGAGTGGATCATATTTATCTTATTGAGTTTTTATTATCCATAAAATAGAATAGATCATATTTATCTTATTAAGGTTGTTGAGAATCATGAGAGGTTGTGAAAGTGCCCTGTATAAACTGTCTAAATGGTAGAATTTTATATACACACTTTGGCTTGAGGTACTATTGTCTTGTCTTTTGTTTTTTTTTTCTGAAGACAGTCATTTTTCGTAGTGGCCTTGCTTCTGATGATTACCAAATAACTTTTTATTTTTTAATTTTTTTACTTTAAACAAGGCTGTACTCAAGGCAACTCTGTCCAATTACTTGTTCCATAAATATCATCTATTTTTAAAGATTACTCAATGATGGATTCCGTCCTTCCTTTATTTGTTACTTTTTGAAGATATTTAATAATTCCTAATGGCTCCTACCAGCCAGCCACAAGCCTTACCCAAAGCAGGAAGCCAGCCAAACAGATGTCCCAGGTGCCACTGCCCCTGTGTTACCAGGGTGTTGTGGGATGAGGGAATCTGCATTCACGGCCAAGTTTGCTGTCTAATATGCAAACCTCAGTTGCTAGGGCCTTTTGAAGCCAAGGCCCTTGAATGACATTTATTTGGAGGAGGCAGCTCAAGCCTGCTGAAAGAAATCAGATGTTGCTGTGACCTGAGGGGTCATAGCATATTCTTTGTTCTGTATGCAATTTTGGCAGCTGCCTAACACCAAAGAAGTCAGGCCTGATTTCTTGCTGAAGTAATAAATAATATCTTTATCCTTAGCCTGGGGTCCAAAGATGTGGCTCTGGCCTAACAAGCTAAGTGACCTGGGTTGGCCCATTAATGTGAGCTTCAGATTTTGCCTCTTTTTTACAAGATTCGAGGGGTTTTTTAACATGGGGGTCCTCAAACCTCTAGTTGGGTCCCTAATGGTCATCTGAGGACTCTCAAGTTTTTCAGCTCATCTAATAGGCAGTAGCACGTTTGCTCACAGTGAAGCTGTAGAAGCCAATTTGGCTGGAATTATACCTCAAACTGTCATAAGTATCAAGTTAATCAGAAGTGATGCTAAAAACTAAAAATGGAAAAGAAATGCTTAACTAATGTGGTTTGTTTTAAACAGCATAGTCTTCAAAATAGAGTCCCTTGGGGGGAAACTAAAAAGATGATTTTAGATGAGAAACTGGGAACCGAGGATTAGATAGGTCTCCAAGTCCTTTCTCTGTGTGGCTTCTTGGCCCAGCCAGCAGGGTGGTCATGAACTAACCCAGGAGCCCCTGAGACATGTTCTTCCCTCACAGGACTGCTCTCTCTGAGGGAGGGGACAGGATGAGACTTCGCTTCTAGGGCTGCAAGACCCCCACCTACAGCCTCGCCTGGTGGGTGTAGAGGGCTAAGGAGTTAGGCTTTGAAGGAGGTGACAGTGCCAAAGATGACCAAAGACGATAATAATTAATGGTCATCCCTGGGCTAAGTGCTTTATGATCATTATTTTATTTGCTTCTTTTTAAGTAACTTCCTGAAGGTCAGAGCTAACAAAGGGCAAAACCCAGATTTGCACCCAGCCTTAAGCCCATCGCTTTACCCAATATGGTGTATTACCTCATTGAGTCATCTTTAAACTCAAATGTTTTTATAACTAAATTCAAACATCTGAGCCCCAAGTAGATTGAATTTGCTGTCCTCCTAGCACCACGTATTAAGATGAGTAACATGGCTGGGAGGAGCCTGGTGTAAGCAAGGAAGGCTTCGTGGAGAAGGCATAACTGCCAGAAGGACCAACGTCAGAAATTTGATACTTCCACCCAGAGACTTGTCCCACTTAGTCTCTGGTGGAGCCTTGACCTGCCCAACGGGAGGGTGGGAGGGGGGAAACACCAACCTTACCCTGAAGTGGATGAGTAGGTCCTTAAAGAATGGCGGTTTCCGCTAAAGTAGAGAGATCGTCGGGAGGGGAGTGTATTTAGCCAGTGATATTAATTCTTTGACACAAGTAGACCTGGAACCTCTGAGCCTCTTTTGAGTCCCTGTTTATAAAGTAGAAGTCTGCGCCTTGCCTTACCCTGTCTCAGACTTCACAGAGCTATGCATGAGTGGAGGGGCTGTGAGTGAACAGAGGGTTTGTGTCTCTTTTCTCCAGGGACTTAAAAGCTCAACCTTCACTGTGAAGACGTGGCAGCCCTAGGAACTAGCATAGAAGGAGCCGTCTCCTGGGGCCTGGTCTGTCTACCGGTGTTTTCTGGGAGTTCCTCCGAGTGTTTGTAAAGCCAGTCAGCTCCTTCAAGCCGCTTTTGTCCCTGCTCTAGGTTATGTAATGGGGCTGGTGGCCCCCAGGGATTATCTGTCCCTTAAAGCTCTGCAGGACCTCACAACATCTGTGAGGGGAAAGGCCTGCCCCAGGGCTGTTGCCGTTCGCTCTCCTCCTCCCTGGCATCCTTGGCTCCTCCTAGCCTAGACAGCATCCCTTTCGGCAAATCAAAGCAGCTCTTGCAATCGTCTTATCTATGAGTATAGCTGCCTGGTGGCTGGAGTCCTTCCAAGTTCCATGGCCTCTTACCCCAGGGACAGACACGCAGACACTCCCACCACCACTAACAGCTCCTGGTTATAGAAACCTGCTTTGAGGGGCTCCCTGACTTGTGCAGGGCAAAGGCCCTGCCCTTTTAGCTCCAGCTTGAGTTCAGTACTTTCCATGTATTACTATCATCTCTGTTATCTGTCATCCTGCAGATGGAGGAAGTTGAGAATCACTTTCCTAAGATTTTGAGAGTCAGGATTTGAAACAAGTTACCTGACTGGAAATTCCACTGTTCCATTCTGCCGCCTGCAGCCTCTTTAAAAGCTTTTGATGGATTCATACTTTGAGGCAGACGGTGGGTTCCCCTGCAGAAAGCACCACACAGGTGGCCCCTTAGGTGTTAGTGGGCAGTGCTGCCCGCGGGCATCCTTCATCTGACGACTGATTTGAGCCCAGGCATCCGCTCCTTCAGGTCAGGTCACCTGTGTGTGGATTCCTCTTGAGTCACCCTGATACAGCCTGAAGCGTGGGCAGGGGAGGAGGCGTGGCTGGGATAACCAAGGGTTGGGCAACAGTAAGCAGAAGCCACATAAGCAGGCAGACGTTAGAATGACCAAGAGATTGGAAGGTGGGAGACCCAAAGCACACTCCATGGAATGGCAGCTAGGAAAGCCCTGGCACCGAGGGAATGGAGACAGAACAGTCTGTGGCACCTGTACAAGGAAAGGGCTCTGATGTGACCCACAGGTACCTGTTGTCTCTGCTCCCCAGGACCCCAGCAGAAGTCGGCTCCAAGTGAACTTAGCTTGGGCATTTGAGGTTGATGAGGACCCAAAGCAAAATGGCAGGGGTGGCTGGGTTCCTCCCAACAAATGGAGCCCATTTACTGAATCGTGACCAAAGCGAGGGATTTCATCATTTGTGCCTATCGTTGGTGTTGGCTGCCTGCAGTCCTGTGTGGAAATACTCTGGGGCCAAGGCAGGTTTGGTGAGCAGGAGCCCTCCTGGCGTATGGCAGGCACTTGCCTAGTGGTGGTGTTGGTAGTGTAGACCCTCAGTTTAGCAGTGGTGATGACACACGGACCCTTCATTGTAGTAGGTGGGAGAGAGACATGGGAAGGCTGGAGCAAGGGGAGGGAAAGCTTCCTGGAGGAGGTGGCGCCTTGGGCTGCTTCTTGAAGGTAGTTTTAGGTTAAAGGGCACCTTGTCAGCCAGGTGATAAGTAATAAGTGAGGAGGTCACATGTCAGAGTTTGTCAGAAACTCTCCTTGGCATAGTGAGGCTTTTTTGGGTTATAGGACTCAGCGGGCAAGGGGCAAGGGTATTGTCCTAGTAGTGAAATTCTCAAGCAGAGATGCATTCTAGGCACAGGACTTGGGGAGACTGCCCAGGGTTCTGTCTTGATAAACTAGGGCAGCAGTAGACAAGCTCCCGGCCCTTCGTTTCATTTCCACTAGTGAGTCCTCAGTGGTGTTACAAAATCAGGAAATGGAGACCTCCTGCAGCATTTCTAGGCTTCAGAAACATGGCAGGCCTTAAAACTGCCAGCCGAATTTAAAATAAATCAACACCGTAAAATGCTGCAATGAATTTCCAACTTAAAGGAATTTCGCTTTCCGTTAGAGGCGCCAGGGGAAAGCTATAACTCAGCCTGCGTCGTACACAGGTCAGAATTCTGTATTTTGTTTCTTTGTAAAAGAAAGTGATGTCTAGGGACTCAGGAAGAATGGGTTAGGGCCATCCAGACACACCACCGGGCATAGTGAGGAAGATGAAGGTGCTGCTTTCCCCAGCCGCCAGAGGAGCTGGATGTGGGGCCTCAGCAGGTCATCTTAGGAATGATCACCTTGATTTTTCATAATTCCGAGGTGTGGTACTGGCACAGGAAGGGAAGGCTGGTTGGCTTTGGAATATCATGTTAGATTTTAGCGTTGAACATCTGTTCCAATGGGAAAGTCACAGAGATGATGTGAGCCTGTTGACTCATTCTGCATTTACTTCCATCCTTTTAGAAAAACAAAACTCTAAAATGTCATGTACTGTCCCCTTTTGTTTTTTCCTTTCTGCTTTATTCAGACATGTCTAAGACATGTCCTCCCAAAAGGCCTCAGTCTGGGGCAAGTCTAAGGCACGGAGTGGAAGTGTAGTGCTGTCAGATCTTGGCACGGGGCGTGGGCCTTTCCAGCACAGCCCAGCCTCGTACCAGACGGGACTGGAAGTTACAAGTAAAGACTCATTTGTTGTTAGTAACCAGATTGCATGCTTGACTTTGATGAATGTTTGGAAGGAACCCTTAGTTTGCATGGGGAAGCAGAAATGAGCGAGTATTCCACACCCCAGACAAACAACAGGGTGACTTTTTTACCTTTAAAAAAAGTTACTTGGGAGTTTAGGCCAACTGCCTAAACTGAAATCCAGATGTCACCACTGATGTGATCCAGAGATCCTTCTGCCTCGCCTGCCCCGACATCTCAGGGCATGGGCACCAACCAGGTGTATCTCTGAGAGCCTTGGGAGAGCAAGCACTGCAGCCCAGTGTTTTGGAAGCCCTGTGACAGTGGGACAGCTGTCCCTGGAACTCCGGTTTCCCACCTACTCTTAGGATTTCATTAATTCGGGCCATAGCGGTGCCACAGGCAGACCCAGATGGGAGCCTTCAGGACCTGAAGCCTAATGACGTGGCCTGGGTGAAGTTTAACTGGTTAGAAAGACTACTTGCATTTTATCAGTGGAAGGAACTGAGGATGTCATACGTTGTCTGCTTAATAGATCAAGCTTCTATCCTGTGGACTTGAAGCTATCGACAAGCTATTGCCACGCTCTTCCTCGCGAGCCCCCACCCCCCAACACACACTGCCAGCGACAAACCTTAGCAGCAGTGGCTCTCAAAGCGTGGTTCCCAGACTGACAAGCATCCCCTGGGAACTTGTTTGAAATGCATATTTCCGGCCCCACCTCAGACCTGCAGGGTTGGAATGCATGGGGAGGGTGTTCAAACCCCCCCCCCCCCCCCCAGTGATGCTACTGCACACTGTGGTTTGAAAACTGGCAGAGTGTAAAGGCACCATCCATCACCTTATCACGTGTTAAACACACAGCCCACTGCCTCGCCTCTTACCCTTTGCCCTCAGAAACCTTGGATCCAGGCCTGAGAGCCAGGAGGGCCTGCCAATTTCTCCTCCTGGCTCTGTCTTCTATAATTACCAGCATTGGGACTTAGGGCAGGTCACTTCTCTGTGGGCCATGGTTTCCTCATCCAGAAAACCAGGGTACCTAAAGGACCACTCTTGGTCCCTCTCTACTCCATCCGTCCTGGCATGCTCACGGTTCCACAGTGGATGTGATCTAGGACTGGGGACTCTTGCCTAGTTCCTCCCTTAGTGCATGTGCCTTGAAGGTGGGGTGAGGTCCTGTGGCCTGTGGCTCCTTAAAGAGGAAGAGGAAAGCAATTAAACTTCTCTCCGTGGACTTCCCTGTCCCAGAAGCAGTGGACTTCTGAGCCGTAGCAACAGTGAGCATCTTGGGATGCTCTCAGGCAAGTACCATCAGGGGAATTAACAGACCCCTGTGAGGTCTTGATGGTAGGACAGGAGATCACCCTTAGAGAAAGGGGAGTTTGCAAGGCAGTAAGGCACCGGGAATAGAGAAGCAATGGGACACACAGGTAGGGCTTAGTTCTCCACGTGGAGTCTTTGACATGGCTTTGAACTGGACTAGAAAACTTCACGTGTTGGTTTCATAGGCATGTATTGAGCACCTGCAGCGTGCCAGGTGTGAGGTGAAGATAGCCCCTGACCTCAGTACGTCTAAACCTTAGGCGTCTCTCTCAGCCTTGGAGTCCTCATTTATCAAATAGGGTTGCTAACGCTTACCCGTTGGATTTTTATGAGGAGTCAGTGGAAAATGTGAAGCTAGCCTAGGTGTGCCATAGGCACTCCAGCTGTTGAGCCCTGCTGTCCTTTCATACCAGCTCTGGGCTGCGCTGGTAACAGAGCTAGAAGTAGGATCTCGGTGTGTGCAGGTTCCTGTGCTTTCCGCCCCATCCCCCACTGACAAAAAGGAAAACACACCCCAGAAGGCCTATTAATTTTTTACTGATTACCTGTGTGTGTTCCAGGCACTGTGGTCAGTGCTCATAGTACATCATTGAAAAAACAGACATGGTCCCCACCCTTGAGGCACTTACACCTCAGTCCACACGTTATACAGGAAAACTACAGATCCAATTTCAGGTGTGTATGGATGGAGGAAATAGAAAACAGGAGACCTGCCCAAGACAGAGAAAGTCTTTCTGAGGAGGTGGCATTGAAACTAAGACCTGAAGGGTGAGGCCTCTGCCAAGAAGGAGCACAAGGAGCTGGCAGGAGTGCGGTGGACAAGAACCTGACCAGGCCCGGCTTTGTGGATCATGATAAATCGTTGCACAGCAGCTTCACCCGTCCAGTTTGCATGTTTACACGATCACTCTGGCTCTGTGACCAGTAGCATTGGAGAGAGGCAAGCATGGAGGCCAGGAGCCCAGTTAGGAAGCTGCAGTTTTCCAAGTTGGGGTGCATGGTACGACAGATGGAGAGGAGTGAATTCAACGTACATTTTGGAGAGCTCTAAAGGGTTCGCAGGTGGACTGAATTAGGGCGGCAAAGGAAGGGTGCTCAAGGGTAACTCCAGTATCTGGCTTGAGTCACTGGGCAATGGGACAGCCATTTAAGAAATAACACTGCAGGAGGAGAGGAGTTTAGGGGGTGGGGCATACACAAATGTATCTTGGGAGTATGGATATAAACCCACCCCTCTGTTCTCTAGATGGGTATTTGGTAAGTTGTGAGTGATTATCTGGGTCTTGGAGGGCTATTGAGTCCCGAATTGGGGGCTGAACATTGGGTAACTTCACGGGCACGGAGTGTCCTTCTTAACCCGGGGCTGTTTATAACCTTCACTTGATGGCTGAGTCTTGCTGTGTTTTGTTCTTCCCTTTGTAATCAGCTTCTCATTAGGGGACTGATGTGTCTGGCTCTTCTCTGTCTTCATTTGCATATGCACTCGGCTGTAATTATGTCTCAAGAACATAGCGTTTTGTTGTTTTGGTATTTACTTTTGCTTTTTAGGGTTGAAAACCTGTGCAGAGTCCTGTCACATGGACAGGCTGGTGTTTCTGCCAGGGCAGCTTTCTAGCCCCACATCTCTTGGTTTTTGTTTTTAATACTTACATAACATCAGGACCATGAGTGCTGGCTATAAAACTGATTTTGAGAGCCACTGTAACTTATAAATTGGGAAATACTTCCTATTTTCGGTTAAGAAAAGGAGCACAGGGGAAGGAGGTGGGGTGGAGAACACCTGATCTAATTGCCTTCAGCTTTCTAAGGGCAAGGACCAGGAGCACAGCGGCGGCCCTACAGCCTCAACTTGACATCAGCTAGCGGAGTAGGGGCCTCAAAGCCAGTCCTGCAGCTGTCCTTTCCCAGCTTGGTTTGAATTTTACAGAGGGCCTTGGGTGGAGGCTGGCCCCACCTGCCTATTCACCATATCCCCTTTCCTGGAACCTAGGAGAGTCTAGGTCATTTCTGTACTGGTTTAGCAAATGCTTACTGAGAGCTTCTGCAGCTTGCTGTTAGTCTTGTATTGACTGTTATTTGCTTCTGGATAGGAAAAATCATGGTGCAGCCTGGAGTCTTTATCATCATAAGACATGTGGGCGAACGGGGTGGGGAACACCTTCTAGAAGTCACTCACCTGAAGGTACTGAGCACAGGCCATTTGCCAGACTTCATACTCTCCCCGTTTATTATCTTGTTAAATCCTTATGTGTGTCCTGGGTATGGTGTCTTTCCACTCCAGAGAGGCAGTGATTTGCCTCACAGGCCACATGGCTGGAGTTCTGGTGCCATGGTCTTTTCCATAAGCTTCCACAGATAGGTCACATTAGCAAGTCTGTAGTGGACTGTCTCAGTGCTCCCAGGAGCTCAGAGGAGCGAGTGTGGGCTTTTTGTTGAATAAATAGCGGCAACATGTAGGACGTGACTTAAGATGACCCTGGAAGAAAGGAGAGCAGACAAGGAGATTCTAAGCAGGGGACACAGTGTGAGCAAAGGCAGACACTGGGAATTTGTGCAAAGAGCAGACCTTTAGGTTGGTTCCCACAGAGGCTAAAGTGGGAGAGCAAGATAGCACTAAGTTGCCAAGAGCCTTGAATGTCATCCTAAGGAGAATGAACTTCATCCTGTAAAAAAGGTGGGGATGGATGGGGAAGGGGGGCGGGGCATGTACAGGCTGTATTTTTGGCAGGTGAGTGGGTCACAGTGAGGAGAGAACTTGTTAGCCCCCTAGTGGGGGGTACTGGGGAGATGAGATGCTACCCCTGCCAGGTGTGAGACTGCACGGACACCTTCCCCAGCATGTGAAGTAAGAAAGGGTGACAACTGACTAGGGCATTTAGAAACCCTGTGCTTCAGTGTTGGTGCCAGGACATTAGGAGACTTGCTTTTGAACCTGATATGCTGATGAATCTGGGCTTAGATCACAGCTCTATCGCTTACTGGCTGGGTGACTTTGGGCAAGTCACCTAACTTCTGCACCCCCATTTCGTTGTCCATTAAATGATGCTCACTTAACACTGAAGCTCACTGTACACTGTTGTAAAGACTCAATGTGCAGAAACGTAAAGGCCCCAGTGCAATTCCTAGCCCACAGTGAGAGTTTAGTAATGGTGGCTCTGTGTGCTGTCCCTGTCCTGTTTGTTTTTGCCAAATCCTCATAGGCTAATCATTCGTTTCCCCTTCATTTCTCATGAACAATTTGCTGTGCCCGTCTTTTCCCTAAGAGAGCGCCCAACCCCTTAGCAAGTGCCCCCAGAGCTCCCCTGGGCATAGGGGGCTGTGGGCTGCTTGCTGCCACTAGCAGTCCATATGGTCTCCTGTTGCCCAGGCCACTGTGGGCATGACCTTTTCTAACCACACATGGTCCTGTCCGCATCTGGAAGAGCGACGCCTCCCCTGTGGCCCTAGCTGCGCCACGGACGTCTTCCTCCTGGCAGAGGGCCCACGAGGACTCACGCAGGAGCCCAGCGGCTCCCTTGCGCTCTCTGCTCCTCGCAGCAGCCACAGCTGAACCTCCATCTCTTTGGGGGCCAATTGAGGCAGTTGGCAGCTTTCATTTCATCCCCACACTTAATAAGTTGAGGAAGGGAATTAGTTAGGGCATCCCCGTGGCCTGCTGCTAATCACTAGGGCTGTTTCTGGGGACAGAAAGTTCCCCCTTACGTTGTTTTGAGTGAGTTCCACCCGGTACCTGTTTACCAGCTGAGGTGCTTGGGGGAAATCACCAACCCCAGTCCCCTCAGGGCTGCTGTATGTGACTTCCCAAAGCCAGAGAGTCCAGGTTTAAATGGTCTTTAAATAGGGGTGATGGCTCCTGCTGACTGCTGGTCACCACAGAGACCTCCAAGCCTCTTAGGTCTTGCCCAGTGATTCTTATTTTTGTGCATTTGGCAAACTTTTAAATACTAGCATTTTGGCAGCACGCTCCAAGCATCGAAAAGTTGAAAACAATATTAAGCAAGTCGGCAGTGGTGACAACACAGTCGCTGGCGTAATGTGACCAAGGCTCTGTGTGTGAGGGCCTCCACAGTAGCTGCTTGCTGCAGTCGGTGTGGAGCCCCTCACTGCCCTGCCCGAGCTGTCAGACGTGCCTGAGGGAAAGCTGGCCTGTTTGCGTGGCTTTAAGCCCTGCGCGTCCCCTTTTCTCTCAGTCGGCCAGGCCCTGCCGTCCAGTGGGCATGCCATTTGTTGCTGCAAGAGTGTGTGTGTCCTCATTGTGGTAAGTGGACCAAGCGCACCTAACATGGCATAGAGCCCGTCTCCTCTCAGTGGCATTCGTCTGCTCTGAGGGAGTCTCAGATTCTGCTCAACCTGGAGGAGAGGGCCCTCCCTGGGCCGCTGTTAAGAAGGGCTCTGGTGCAGTGAGCGGAGGTCGGCCTCCCCCCAGCACTCCCCTCACCACCCTGAGCCCAGCCACACACAGGCAGCACCACCACCTTTGCGTGGGAAGCCCCACGTAGCCCCCCTGTGCTGCTTTCTGCTTGGAGTTTTTGCCTTTATACATAAGGAGCCTAGAAAGGCCCTCTGTTCTCAGTATACTTTGTGTTGTGGACTATTCTGGGGATCTGAATGTTGGGGATAGTCTCCCAGAAAAATGTATGTGACTTACACACAGTGGGACTTCATGTGCCATCAGGAGGTTTGCAGAACCTGTGCGTCCTTGGAGCTAAAAGGACCCCAGCGTGAGACCCCCTGCTCTGGTCCTAAGCCTCTTGTGGGCACGTGGAGCAATGATGTCCCCAGAGAGAGTAGGGAGAGCTAGATGAGCCCGGAAGCCAGGTTGCCCACCCCTGCACTCGTCACCAGGCAAGATCCTATATCATTTGCCTGCATTTTACGTCATTGTCTCCGAATAAGTTGCCACCCAGCCATACATTCCTCCTCGTGTATTTATGCTGTCACAGCCTGGGCAACAGTCTGTCTTTCTGAGAACTCATGGGCTGCTTCCTCTGGACACGCCTTAAGTAGGTGAAGAGGATGTGGAAGATGGGAGTGGTGACTTCTTTGGCAAAGGGCGGACCCCTGGCCGCCCAAGGGCTGGTGCTCAGTTCCTAGTAGGGCTGCCCTGCCCCCACCACGTAGCTCAGCAGTCCATGTATTTTGAATGTGGAGTAGGAGAGGCAGCCACTCCTGGCCAGGTCTCCACCACCACCTCTTGAACCACTTGTCAGCCAAGGAGAGTTGTTGGGCGATTTTTCCATTTTACAGGATGCCACGGTGGGTCTTTAAGACCTGAAGAAGTCCACCGAGTTGCGGCCAAGCCCAAGCCTTCCAGTCCAACTGCCCCTCTTATTAACCTCTAACTGTGACTGACATAGACCCAGGGTTGTACTCTGAAGCCGGGCCAGCTCCACCTCGCTGCGGCTGGGGGTCAGGCTCATCTCCAGATGAAGCGGCCTGCGTTTGCAGACAGTCTGGCTGCGTTCTTCCCCTCTGAGGGTGGGCGGCCTCGTAGGAGCTTCCTGGTTCTCTAGGCGGTAGGCTGTGCCGTGGCAGGAAGACCCTTCACCCCTGTGTGCCTCGTTGCCCCCGCCCAGCTCTGAAGGTGTGGCGAGGGGAACGGCACGGTGCAGTGCGCGAGAAAAGTAACAGACAAAACCCTGACTCCCCGCTTGCCCGCTGCTGGAGCCCAGTGAAGTGAGTGGCCTGGCCTTCTCTCCCCCTGGCTGCTTGGGGTGTTCAGTGAGAACTCAACCAAAGGCAGCGATTTTTATAACCAAATTTTTATATTAAAATCCTGTCGTACTGAATGAATGATTCTGCGAAGTTGGTAAATTAGTTTTTTATTGCTCTACACCAGCTCCCAGTTTCTGTCGATCACCCAGTATTTGAGTTCCTCCTGTGTTTGGCAGCCTGAAGGCTTAAGACAAGCGGGAGACTGTCCCCACCTCTAAGGGAGCTTGTGGTGAGGAAGGGGTAAGAAAGGCACACACAGTATGGTTGTTGGGGCGTCTGTGGTTATTCCCGGACTGCTCACTGGAGGACAGGACACTGCTCCTCTGGGACCGGTTCCTGGGAAGAGGCATGTGGAGGGGGCCTGGGAGGGTGAGTGCCACCTGAGCGTCCGCACAGTGAGGGGACCGGTTGGGGAAGTGGAGTGGGTGGCGTGCGCAGCCAGAGCAGCAGTTGCTGAGGCCCAGAGCAGGAAGGAGGCTGTCACCTTAGAGAAGACTGGAGGCTGAGTCGTCTTGTCTGGAATTTTTGCTTGAGCCAGTGATGATTGTGAGCTTTTGTTTTTGTTGTTATTTTTTGGCTGTGATTTAAAGCTGCCATCTCAGCTTATTAAGTACCTCCGTGGGTGCCTCATTGTACCCATTACAAATACCGTCACTGGACTTCGCACCCTGCAAGGTAGACATTTCCACATTGTAAGGTGAGAAAACTGAGGCTCAGAGGGCCTTGACGTGGTCAGGATCAAAGCTAGTGATTGATAGAGCTGGGGTATGCGTTTTAGGTCTGCCTACTCTAAAGCGCGCGTCCTTGACAGCACCAGCCCGTTGCCATTCTGTAACACACGCTCTCCGAATGATGCTCCTCCCACCCCCATATTTGGGACCTGCTCCTGAATTTCCACCTGGCTTTGCTCTCCTGGCCAGGGCTCAAAGACCACATCGTATAAGCATGGCGCCCCCGGCCTTCTGGAGCTCGTGGCTGCCGAGGAGCCTGGTGCGATGCTTCGATAATCTCCAGCCTCTTGTTCCCTTTTCCCATCATCATCCACGCCCGTCTGTAGACCTGAAGACTGAAAACGTTGTTGCCCCATGTGTCGTCTCTCCCTCCATTTTTTCAACCCTGACAACAGGACCCCCACGTACTACCCCGGGGCCTGCTCACGGCATAGTCATTCCTGGTTTTGCCCTACTCTTAACACCACTGTTGCCAGCTAAGGCTTACAGGAATGATGCGTCAGAAAGCTCGGCCTCAGCCCCTCTGACAGATTGGAATTGACAGTAGTGCTGGGGCCACTGAACCCCCCCAGGGCTGGCGTGTTGATCACTGAGTATGAAAAGCCAGCTGCTTTGTTTGGTGTATTAAACAAGTGAAGAATGACTCATTTTGAAGCTAATCCTATTGAGAAGGAGAGGCCTGCCCTCTGTGACCCTGAGAGATTACCTTCCCACTGTGCCTCCCACAGCATGACATGCCAAAAATTAATCCCGGAGCCTCAGTGTGCTCATCTGTAAAATGGAGAGAATTCCTACATGGTCCTTGGTTTGCAAATTAAGCCTTGCATGGTGTCTAGCATATTCAAAGGTATCATTAGTTACAGTGATAATAGCACCACACAGGACGCACAGGACTGCAGGGAGGATTTAGGTAAGGGTGAGTTCTTGGCTCCCCACCCAGTTAACACCTCAATTTGAGTTTATACTGTGCTTTGGTCTGTGAGCACGCAACCCGGATGACTTTCTTTTCTGTATGTGGGCCCATTCAGCCCCTGGCCCCATCATCACTTGTTCTCACCACAGCTCTCCCCAGCTTCTGCCCTCCACACTGCTAGTGGCCATAATGGGAGCCGTTGGGTTTCCCAGTCTCCTTGAACAGGCCAGACAACTGCTTGGCTGGCGGAAGAATTTGCCAGAAAGCTCCTCACTGCCTAGTTGACACCACACCCGCCATTGTGCTCTGGCCGCCAGACCTGTGCAGAGGTGCCTACACCAAGCCTCCTGTGAGCCTTTTTCGGAGTGAATCTGTTTATAAATGAAAGGCTTAAATAGGTTAGACACTGCGCTGAAGCTCTCCTTGTCTCTGGAGGAGGGGATCTTGCATCACAAAGTTACATGTTGAAAGCAGACTCTTGGGAGCGGGACAGGCCTAGGTTCAACCCCTTTTGTCTACCACTTCTTAGCCGGGCAGGCCTTCTCCCTGAGCTTGTTGCCTCATCTCTAAACCCGGATGACCAGCTCCTCCCTCACACAGTTGTCGGATGAAACGAGGCGGTGGGTGTAAGACACTTGGTCCACTTCGGGACGCGGTGAGTGGAAAGCAGTGGAGGAGCATTGACAGTAGCCCGACGAAGCTGTCACGTAGAAAGGGTTCTTCCTAGATAGATGCCCGGCACACGTGAAATGCTTGACAAGTCACTGATGTGATGGTAATTGTAGAGAAATAAGGTCTGGGGTGCTGAGGGAACTTACTCCGCGAGCTGAAATAAGAAAGGGGAGAATGTGCCAACACACCTTCCCCGATGACTGGCACCTTCCCCGCCCTCAAGACCATATCGAATGCAGGCTATTAGAGCCACTGGCTGAGCAGCTCTGAAAGCACCGGTGAAGACTCATAGTGGGGTGACTTGGGGCTGCGAAAGTTGGGAGTAAGTGCTGGTTCTGCTCAGCAGCTCTGTGATGTGAGTGGGCTAAGTTGTTCCATCTCTCTGGGCCTACTCCCTCCTCAACACAGGGCAAATACATCCTCACAAGGTGAGGTGATGAGGAAGGTGATGGATGGAGTGCACTACAGATGTCATCTGCAGGTTTATCACACCATTTTTCATTTTTCTCAGCGGGTATGGCTTTGCCCTCCAGGGAGGGCTCTGGTCAGAGGTGGCGGTTCCACTGAAAGGGGCAAGGCAAGCCCTGGTTGAAGCTGGTAACTGAGCAGTCAAGCCACAGCCTGGGCATTCAGGGAGCTGAGGCATGGCCCCTCCAGGATGAATTTTGAGGACCCACCAGGGCTGGGACCTACACCATTGACTGTTCCATTAAGTGCCTTGGGAGGGTCTGCAATCCAGAACTGTACAGTCTGAGCCATTCGGCCATAGAAAGGGGCCCCACTGTCTCCCAGTGAGGTTGTTGCCATTGGCTCCCTGGGAAAAGGTGTACTTTCTCTAGTGGGGATGGGAGAAGGATTCAAACTCCGGGTGCTCTCCACAGAAGAGCGCGCCCTCTCATTTTCCTGTCGCTGCACAAGGGAGAAGCCCGCAGACTTGTGGGCCGTCCCGAGGCATCCTACCAGCCGGGCCAGAGCCAGGGCGAAAGCTGGAAGGAGGGTGGAGGAGCCTGTGGGAAATGTCAGCCTCGCTTCCTGGCAAGTCCAGTGATGACAGCGGTCATTACACGCTGGTGTGCCAGGAGCTCTTACAGGGCACTGCGGTATTGGCTTGACCTTCTGCGGTCACACTCTGCTCCACCAGGTTATTATGTACAAAGGGACTGGCTTCTGAATCTCTCTGCCTCCATGGCCACACCACCGCTTTTCAGCTGCCATGGGCCACTTTCCTGCTGCCAATCATCCTGTTGAGGAGGAGGTCCTCAGTGTGGGTCCTACCAGAGGAAGGAGGAAAGCGGTGCTGGAAAGGTCATTACTGGTCCCAGATATTGTCTCAGCGGATCACACATGAGCATACAGCTTCCTGGGCTTTTCTTGTCATACTTCACAAGGACTTAGAGTGTCTTGGATGGTAAGGTCCCCACTAGCTTTGCCTTCCCCCCTTCTTCTGATTGCTTTGTCTACTGAAAGCACGAGGAGAAGGCAAGAGGTATGCTCAAGAAAGCTGCATTTGAGATGGCTACCGGAGCGTCACGGGACGTGCGTATGCTAACTTGATTTTTCCAAGTCAAAAGCTGAGACACAAGACCCACTATTGGGCTTTTGTTGAAAGCACTGAATAGGCAAGGAAACAAACAGTGGAGGGAAAGGTTGGGCCTGAAAAATCCTGTATTTTCTTTCCAGGTCAAATACCTTTCCGGTTCTTTTATCATCCATCCCCACTTGACACACAGAAGCTGGGTCACCTCACCTGTACTGCGGAGGAGGGAACCGTGGTCTCACCTCTCATCTGACAGGCATGGGAAGCTCTCCATGTGCACCGCATGTGGAAGAGCCCAGGTCTGGTTTCTTGGACCACCTGCTACTCCAAGGACCTTTCTGTCAGAGCTGCCAGCTTTTCTTGTTGATTAGAGTACGCTGTTTTTCCCATTGCAAAGTAGAGTGTGACATGTGATGTGTACTCAATACTAAAAATACAGAGGAAAAGGGGGGGAGAAGAAAACACACGACAAGTACAACATTGAGATGTCTTTTTTTGCCACATTTTCCTGTAGTTGGAGGATTTTGTGTTTTGCATAGTTATGGTCATATACTACATGCCACAGAACTTGGTAGCTACTTTTTCACAATAACCCAGGACGTACTTCTGCCATCATGTTGTTCAAAATGCCACACAGCCTTCTCATTTCCTCTGTAAATATCACTGGATGGATCATTTGCTTAGGTCTCCTATTTTTTGATTTATGAGTTGTTGCCTCATAATTTAAATATACTTTAATGAACATCTTTATTCATTAAGCCCTTTTCATATTTAGGATTATCGGTTCATCTACATTTCCAGAAGTGGAATTGCAGGGTCTACAGGTCAGAACACTTCTGTAGCTCTGAAAACGCATCGCCAAATTGCTCTCCAAAAGGCTTTGTTACTTACCCCCTCCCGGTGGGGTGTGTGCCCTTTGCGTGGCACCCTCACCCAGCTACGAGCAGTGTTAATGGCTAAATGGCTGAGACCATGGCCTGTTGAAATCTGTTGGGTTTTCGGAAAAGTCATGACGCATTTTTGCAATTGGAAAACATAGAAAAAATACGTCATGACTTTTCCAACAACCCAATAACACGCTCATCACTCCTGGTGGGGACAAATGGCTGGCGAGGATGGACTCAGAGAGTATGTCAGTTCCAGTTGTGGGGCAGGTACTCTTTAGTTATTAGAGCCCCACCCCCCACCAACCTCAGAGAAGAAAACTGAGGCTGACGGATAGGAAGTAAATGGTCCAGCGTCGCCGTACCCCACTGCCTCTCGTGAGGACTAGCCAGGCGTCTCCCCAGGACCTGAGGACAATGGGCCAGTGTTGTCAGACTGCACATGTGGCACGTAATGGTGAGGAGGGCACTGGGCTGGGAGGGGGCACCTTTCACGCTGCAGAGAGCTTATAGAGCCAGTGGGGGGACTTCAAGCCCACAGGGAAAGACTTGTCTGATTCAGTCGTTCAGGGTGAGAGCGGGCACTGTGAAGCTCTTAGGTGACTTAGGTGCAGTGCAGATGGGGCGCTGCTGCCCTGCCTAGCATAGGGCTGTACTTAGTTCTGATCAGGCCCAGACTCGGAGAACCAGTCTGGAGTAGGGGGTGGCCCAAGGCTAATCTCTGCAGGTGCTTGTATTCTAGGCCTCCCCTGGAACAGGTCCCTGAAGGGCGGGGTGCTTTGTCTTGTCCCGGAGGCCCAGCACCAAGGCGATTACCAAGTAATAATAGTGCCAGGTACTATTCTAAGTTTTACATGTATTAATTCATTTGGTCCTCATGAGAACCTGTGATTTAGACCGAGGAACAGAGGACTTCAGTTTGCCCACAGTCAAGTGGCAGAGCCTGTTGACTGAGCCACAAGCTCTGGCTCCAGAACCTTGTACCTGACCACAGCGGTGCGTCACTGCAGTGATGGGCTGAGCAGGTGGCTCTGCACCCAACACTGTCCCTAGCTGTGGGACTTGGGCCCTCGACTGCAGAAGAACCCTGGCTACCTAGCACTAGATAAATAAACTTGAGAGTTGCTTTGAACTTGCAGGATAGCACCATTAGTCAGAGAGGGTGGGGACGGAAGTATGAGGAGAACTGGGGCTGCCTGGCCCTGCGGGGACCGTAGGCTAGGGTTCAGTGGCATTTTTCCTAACAGTACAGGAAGCCTTTAGAGAGGGGCGGGATTCGCGACCGGATCTGTAGCTGGTGCCAGCATGCCTGGGTCCCCAGCCCTTCAGTCCATGCGACCTTAGGCACATTTCTTAACCTGCACCTCCGTTTCCTTATCTGAAAAGTAAGCATCATGTGTGTCTACAGCAGGGGGTAGTAACTAATAAAGCCAGATTTACTCCAGATAAAGTATTTAGAAACCTCCTCAGACCCCAGCACATCACAGCTCCTGATTTCATTCGGGTTGGGTTCTGGCACCTAGTGGGGACCTAGAGCTTGGAGACAGGGCACCTCAAGCTCACTGACCATTGTCCACTTGTTCCCTGCCTTCTGTCTTCCAGACTGATCCTCGGGACCCACAGTCTCATCCTGTCTCGCACAGAGGACGGCAGAGGGTACAGGTGGTGGCTTGACCGGTTGGCAATCTCCCGACAGCTGGACATCCAGCAATGTGAAGCTTTTGTTTGGATTTTCCCCCTTCTTTTGTTTTGCTTAATTTTTTTTATCTTCCTCTTTTTTTCCTCTTGTTTTCTTTTTTAATTTAAACAATTGAAACTTCAAAAGAGCAGAAGCTGTGCTATGGACAGGCACCCATTTCTTTAAAGAAATTCAATATGGACAAAGCATATGTATAAATTTCATTTTTAATTTTTATAAGGGGTTAGGGAGCTATTTTGTTTTTGTCCTTTATTTTTCCCTGTCGTTTACCCATTTCTCAGCTCTGCTTTTAACACCTCACTTGCCCAGAGAAGGCCTGCCTTCCCATGGAGAATTTGGGGATTTCTCCTGGAACGGGGACATGAAGGCAGAAGGAGGCCTCGGGGCCACCTCCCCACCAGACGCAGGCGCTGCCGGACTCTCTGGTGGGCTGCTCCTGGCCAGCCCTTGGGCCTTGGAAATGAACAGAGGTGAAGAACCACCTGGAAGAGGAAGACCAGGGTTTGGCCAGGAAAACTCAAGAAAGCAACTCTAAACTGTGGGTGTGTTCTCTTTAAGCTGTTGGAAGCCCCAGGTCACACCAGGACTTACAGTGGTGGGAATCTGTTCCCTCTACTGCCCTTTATAACCCAGCGCTCTGAGAGGGAGGGACAGAAGGTAGCCATCTCCCACTTCCAGCAGTTGAGCAGCCAGCCCACCCCAGCTCCACAAGCCTACCTTTCTGTTAGTGATATTCCTCCCAGAGGAGGATCCCCAGGAAAAAATTCGTGCCAAACTTCTGCCTGGGACACTGCTGGCTCTTCAGCAGGCCTCTGTCACTCTTGTAAGCTCCGCACCCATCACCTGCTGGCTCCTGCATCGTCTTCTTCCCAGTGGTGTCACCAAACATCCAGGTTGTCACAGAGACTGCATGAGTCCGTGAGATCCAGTTGTGACCATTGCCGTAAGGACAGGGTGCCCTGGACTCTATGCCACTGTTGTCTCCTCTCAGTGGAAGGTGTGTCCTATGTGCCGGGTCCCATGGTGTCACTTGTGGTGACAGCATCAAAGCTCTGTCTCCCTCACTCACCCCAAGGACGTACTGTTCGTTGCCAACCTTCAGTGTAAGTGTGTCTGATGGGGAAAAGGCAGACCTGCTGAGAGTAGGGAGGTGACTGGGCAGACCCCTGTGGCCTTCAGGTGCCCGACTGTGGGCTTGCCATCTCAGCTTCCCCAGCCGTGAGCCCTTGGGCCCCCCACCACTGTCTGTCAGTGTAGCGAGCCGTTCTCCCACCCTCCGACGACACTCGCGCAGCCGCGCTCTTCTCGGGCTTCTGAACCTGGGGCCCGCTCCCCCTGCGAGGAGAGGGGAACCCTTCCCGTGCTGGTCCTCTCACCTGGACACTCCTTTCACTACTCCACAGGCTTTTCGCCCCATGATAGCCAAGCAGAAAGGATCTTTATGGAGGGGGAGAAATTCTTCTTGTGTTTATTTTTGTTTTTTTGTTTTCTCTAAACCAGCATAGGATCAATAGGGGCGATAACTGGAGGCCTTTTAAGTTGGTGTGTGACCAATGGGGACTTTCCCCGCCACAGCAATAGTCCTGGCCCGGTGGCCGTAGGGGTTTGGGAGAGGCCAGCACAACATCCGCCCGACCTTGGCAGTACTTTTGCCCACATTCTTTCAGCCTTTTCTGAAGCCCCTCGGATACCAAGACTGCTTCCTCCTCGGCACAGTGGGCTGTGGTTAGCAGGATCCGGCGGGGCTGCAGGTGGTACCAGGCCCTTCCCTTGGCTGAAATCCTTTGTGATCGCCTGTCTCTTCTGACTTCTCAGGCGACCTCCTGTGTGGA
>NW_017731444.1:982084-1040236 GCF_001890085.2 Hipposideros armiger | reverse complement strand
CACACACACACACACACACACACACACACGCACCCTGCCTGGCTTCCCTTGGGGCAGCTGTCTCACTGCACATGAGCAAATGGGAAAAACAGTCTCCAAACTCCACACCCCAACACTCCCCGCCTGCAGCCCATCCTGTAAAGTCCCTAGTGAGGGCGCAAGCCTAGCGAGTTTCTTCCTTCTGCTTTTTCTTCTGCCCTCCCCAGGTCTCTCAGCTTTGTCTGAATAAGGTCTTGGAGCTACAGTCTCCCCCTTTGTTATTTGTCTTGGCACCAGAGTATGCCCTGTAGGCCACAGGATGTCCATCCCCTTGGGCGAGGTGGGCAGCCTGGAAGGGATAGCTTCCACGCACCCTTATCTTGCAAGACTCCCAGCCTGCCCTGCTTGGTGCTGGGACCTCCTTCCCTCGGTAGCCCCAAGTGCCTGTCCTCCCTGTTTCTCCCTCCCCTGCTCTCCACGTTGTCCACCAGAGGCACCAGGCCGCGAGGTGGAAGTCCGCCCTCAGTAAACGCTGGCTCCACCCAGTCCATGGACTGGCCTCGGGAGCAGGCCTGGCTAGCTCCTGCTGTCGTTCCCAGCCACTGGCCACCTCTTCCCACCGTGTCAGCTTCCTCGCCCCTCCTGCCTTTGCACGCACTCCACCTGGGGCTCAGGCCAGGCAGCAGCCCGGCGGTGCATCATCACAGCACCACCAAGTTGGTTAGGCCTGTCCCAAGTTCTAGACATTTCCTAACCTTGAAATAGCAGTTATTCTCTCCTTGGATCTATGAAAAGTGTGGCCTGTTGGAGGGAGGGTCAGGGCCTCAGCCCTGTGGGTCTGAGCTCAGTTTCCCCCTCAGCGAGAGGAATCAGCGAGACCGATCATAGTGCCTTACTCCATTGCCTTCCTCTGACCAGACCCCCGGCCTCCCTTGGAGTGTGGTGGTTCTTTTCTCCCTATCTGTGTCCATGTAAACTCCCGTTCCCATTCACAGATACCCGCCTGAGAAGGATCACCCTCCCGTCACCCCCCTCCCCCAACCCCTTTCTGAGGGCTGCAGCCAGGCACACGTCTCCCACCTCCACCAGGGCACTCCCTAGCAGCTTTAGCCCAGGACAGAAAAGCTGTGCTTCAGACAGGTGCACTGTCTGCCCCTTACTACCCAGCAGGCCCCTGCCTCTCAACCTGTAGCTAGGAGGATGTCCCGGTCCGTTACGATAGACTGGCTTCTTCTGGGCACCAGGGACTGACGACGGTTGCAGGCCTCAGCCTCTTATCATCCCAGAAGCACTGGGACAGGAGGATGGGGATTCTGTGCTCCCGTCCAGATGCTCGAGGCTGCCTGTCAAGGGAGCGTATTAAATGTTTACTTGAGAAATCACCTGTTTACAGCCAGAGGAGAAATGTGCCCAACACCAGGTGGAGACTGCCCCTCTGGACAGGGCCTGGCCGCCTCCTGGCATTGCCATCGGTGGCCCAGAGTGAGTCAAGGCAGAGATGCCCGGGGCAGGGGCACAGCCCTGCACTCCCTCTGCTTCCTGACCTGCGGTGCTAAGACCACTCGCCCCCTCCCGCAGCCTTGCCCCTGGACATTCCCCGCCTCTCAGCCCCTTCCCCCAAGATTCTCAGCTCCTTGACATACCAGTTGCCTCCTAGAGAACCAGTGTTTGGAGCAATAAGATGATTCTTTTTGCTTGAGTCTTTTTCTATGAAAAGAAGAGCTAGCATTGTGGGACTCTATGATACTGACTGTTGGCCTTCCTACAAGACAAATCTTACTAGGATGGATGTCCGGGTTTCAGCCTCGGGGTGTCGGAAGCTTGGAGAAGCAGGAGTTGGGCTTCCACCCCCGAAGGAGGGGACCCTAGCTGCCCTGGCCTTGTTCCATTCCACCTGGGCTTCCATCCCGCCCACCAAGTATGCCTCCCACCCTTGATCATGCTCCTGCAACCCCCCATCTGGGGCACTGGTGGCTGGGGCTCTAGTGGGGCTCTTGCATTATTGTCCCCCATGACTCCTTTCCCCTTCCCAGGTCTGTCTGGGGTCCCCAGACAGACACAGCTGCTGGAGTCTCCTAGGAACTAGCAACCTGACAACAGCCAAGCTTGAACTACTCAGCTCTTCAGACGGAGGGGCTTGGGGCTGAGGTCCAGAGACACTACCTCGGCCATCCTCCCACCCTGGGCTGAGGCACAGCCTTCAGAACCACACAGGCCCACCTCTGGCTTGGAGGGCAGCGACTCTTGTCTGAAGAGATGGCCCTTACAGGGAAACCGGGAGGTGTGACTAATGTAAGCTTCCACAGCCGTCACTGAGAGATGACCCCACTGCCACTGGTTGCCCGGAGCGCCCCTAAGATTGCAGAGGGCAACAAAAGCGAGGCCTAGACATCTTTTGTGCCCCAGGGGCCCCTTCCTATCAGCAGGGGAGTATGTTGTGATAATTAATAGTCGTGTGGGGCTGACTTGGATGTGAGAGAGGTTTTAACCCAGGCACAAAGTTCGTTTCAAATACTAGTTCATCTATTTTCCTTTTCTTTTTTTGCACAGAAGCTGGTAATCTAGGACCTATGTGTGAACAACTTTATATGAATATTTTTTGTACTTGGTTTACTTGGGTTGGTATGATACATTATATTTAAGTTCCTTGAACACTGTGGATTCCCCTAATGTGTATGAATGATTGAGGCTTTGTAAATTAAGGGACGTTTGTGTGAATAAAGTTATTTGACGGGGTCAGAGAAGCCATATGTGATTTGAAAATGAGTGTTTGTGGTTTTGTTGCCACCTGTTTGGGAGGGAGGAGAAGCCAACCCATGCCACCGTTCCCCAGTCCCCTGTCCCTGGACCCAGTGGGTGAGCAGCGTGAGAGAAAAGGACACTCAGCTGCTTGATGAGAAAATTGCCTGGAGACCTTCGACTGGCATTCCCACCCCACCACACCTGGGAACAGACGCTCAGCAGTGAGGAGCCTGCACTTAGGAATCCACCCCCTACCAGGTCTGCCCTTCGCAGGGGTCCAGGACCTCAGCCAATATGGCGGCCCCCTCCGAACATCTCAAAGGCTCTTTCAGCCCCAGCACTGTGCTGCTGCAAATTCTGTCCTCAGGGATTTTTAATGTAGGGATCAGAAGGATCTCCAAACCACAGCAACAAGGGGACGGGGACGTTCTTGAAAAGCTCAAAGGAGCAGGGTGGAACCACTCCGGGCTGAGGAGGCAGCACACATGTCCAGAGAGAGGAGGGTTCTAATTAAGCCAGGCCATAGTGGTGGGTCTGGGAGGTGGCAGAAAGTGCATGTAGCCAATCTCCGTCTGCCTGACCAACACAAGGCACATTCCCTGAGAAATGAGGACTGGCACTCCTTAAAAGCCAGGCACTTCTGATACCTCCAGTGGCCTGCAGAGTAGGTGTAGTGTGAGCCCCTCTGCTGATGAGAAAATAAAGCCCAGAGAAGTCCCGGCCACTGGATGAGTGGTGCTCTGGGAAGAACGGGCACTTCTGCCACTCGCCCCTAGGCAGGCGCTCTCCTCTCGCTGCACACCCCCTTTCTCGTGTGAAATGGAGGTGATTATAGCTACCTTCAGAGCAGCGGACGGCCCAGCACTTAGTAGGCTCTCAGCAAATGGTTCCATAGTTTCCTTTTCCCAAACACAGGTTTGGGACTCTCCCAGAGTCTGCTGAACACTCAGCCCTGACTCCTGGCACCACAGCCTCAGGAAAACTCATCCACCTGGTTAGGGTGGGTGTTTGACATGGGACCCACCACTCCGGCCTTTCTGAGAAGACCTGGTAAACCGGGGAAACATCAAACGGTAGGAAGACAGAGTCAGGACTTTGGAATGTGTGTTTCAGGGAAAGATTAGACAGGCTGGCTGCCTAATCTGAGAATGAACAAGTTGCATTCCAGGCCCGGGCTTTGTCTCGCGCCTGCTGCCGATGAAGCTTCTTGCAGTGGATACTTTGGTGCTTCGCCCCGGGGACAGCAGCCTGGAGCTTGGAGAAGGACGGACCCAGAAGTTTGTTTGTTTTTTTTAACAACTTTGTTGAGCTAGTTCACCCTTTTGAAGTGTTCGTGCCAGTGGTTTTTAGTTTATTCAGAGTTGTGCAATCATCATCACTATCTAATTCCAGAACACTTTTATCACGTCAACCAGAAATCCATACCCATTAGCAGTCACTTCTCATTGCCTCGGAAACACGCACTCCCAGCCCCCAGCAACCACTGATCCTACTACCTTTGGTCTCCATGGATTTGCCTTTTCTGGACATTCAGTATAAATGGAATATAGTACATGGACTTTTGTGTCTAGCTTCTCTCATTTCAATGTTTTCAAGGCTTACCCATGACGTGGCACCTATCGGTGCTTCATTCTTTTTCGTTGCCAAATAGTATTCCATTGTATAGAAATACCACATTTTATTTATCCATGTATCAGTTGATGGACATCTGAGTTGTTTCCATCTGGGGACTACTATGAATAATGCTGTGAACATTTGTATACAAGCTTTTGCATAGACTGTGTTTTTAATAACCCTTTGGCACATGTATACCTAGCAGTCCAATTGCTGGGTCATATGGTAACTATAATTTTTTGAGGAACTGCCAAATGGTTTTCTAAAGGGACTGTACCATTTTACATTTCCACCAGGAATGTGTGAGGGTTCCACGTTCTCCGCATCCTTGGCCAACACTTGTTACTATCTTTTTTATGGTGGGCGTTACAGATGTCTACACCATTGTACTACTGTGCTTCCCCGAAAATAAGACCTAACCGGAAAATAAGCCCTAGCATGATTTTTCAGGTTGCTCGTAACATAAGCCCTTCCCCAAAATAAGCCCCAGTTAAGATCGTCAGCCAGACATGACCGTTTTTGAATAAATGTAGATTTTTGTACATGAATAAAATGCGTCTTTTGGAGCAAAAATATAAGACCCAGTCTTATTTTCGGGGAAACACGGTATCAATGGCAGATAAGAAGAGAAGAGCAAATTGGTGCTTTAGATGTTTGATTCATCACTGATCCAGCAAGTACTGGGTGCCTAGCAGAGCTCAGAGAACAGGGGCTGGCTCTACTATTGACTGGCTCTCCGACCTTGAGACACATCACCTTTCTGACTTCATTTTCTCACCTGCAAAGTTGTCCAAATCCACTTCATAGGATGGTTGGCAGGACTGAAGATTTTCATACAAAATACACGGTGGGCACTCGTTCATAAGCATTTCCTTCTCTGTGCTTGGCAGCCATGGAGTTAATGAGGGCAGGGTTCAGAAATCAGGGGGCTTTGAGGAGCTCTGCATTGGGTTTGGGTGTGGGTGATGAGAAACCTGAGACGCATCACTGTGACACAAGCCTGCGGAGTGCCAGACTGTACACAGATGAGAGATGTCGCCGAGGCCCTGGAGAGAAGGGTCTAGCATCCCTGGAGCGGGCCAGTGTCCACTCCAGTGGAAGAAGTTCAACGTCCAGGCCTCCCTCGCTGACCTTCCCCTCCCGACCTGCTCCCACCTGCTCATCGGACTCCAGCCTCTGGCTTAGTCGTTTGGTAAATTCACGCTCCCAGCCACCTATTTAGTGCTCATGAGCCAGACAGTCCCCACCAGCGAGGAGCTCCAGGTTCAGAGGGAGAAGGAGTCAGGAAAGTCAGAGACATCGTCCTGGCGTGCTGGGTCTGAAAGAGGGGGACGCTCCAGGGGTGAGGAGTGGGGGCGCAGCTGAGACTTGCCGGAGGAGGTGAGGCCTGAGAGCCTCACTCGGTCCAGCCGGCTGCCTGACCTGGGCCCCCGGCCTGGTGTAGGCCATGCTGTGGCCCCATTAGTCTGCAGCAGGCCCAGCACCCTCATCCCACCAAGAGGACCCAAAGGAGAGTCTATGGCATGGAGACCCCGTGCCTCAATTCAGCCCCCACACAGCAGATTTCCTTTTAACTCATCAGAGCAGGTCATGGTGCAAAACCCTCTATATATTTCCATTGTACTTAGGGTGTTACCCAGACCCTCTCCTTGGCCTGTCAGTCTCTTCACCTTCTTCCTGCTTTCTCCCCAGGCCCTGCCCTCCAGCCATCTTGGCCTTATTGCTATCCTTTAACCGCACACAGGACAGTTCCATCTCAGAGCCTTTGCACTGGCTGTTTTCTCTTCCTGGAATGCATGACTTCATTGCTTCATATAGGCCTCTGCTCATACACCTGAGTGATCTTTCCTGGATCCCTTATTTAAAAAAACACCTCATCACCATCACTGTCTCTTTACCATGCTTTATTTGTCTGGATAGCATTTATCACTAACAGAATATTTTATATATTACATAAATACATATATACACAAGTGCACGTACGAGTATGCTCCTTGATTTACAATGGGGTTATGTCCTGCTAAATCCACTGTAAATTTAAAATGTCGTAAGTCAAATGCATTTAATCTACTTAACCTACCGACCATCGTAGCTTAGCCTACCCTACCTTAAACGTGCTCAGAGCACTCAACATTAGCCTACAGTTCGGCAAAACCATCTAACGCAAAGCCTGTAATGTATTGAATACTGTACTGAAAGTGAAAAACAGGATGGTTATATGGGTATCGCTTTCACATCATGGTGAAGTAAAAAAAATCACAAGTTGAGCCATCATAAATCAGGATGTAATATGTATGTAAATAATCTATATGTAAATAATCTCTACATTCTTACGCAGTGCCTGACATGGCCCATACATAGTAGGCGTTCAATACGTATTTATTAAGTAGATGGATGGGAGCACATTATGTCAGTAGGAACATGGCCCCAGTGGAAGGCCCTTGCTCAGGAGCCTACAGGGTAGGGGCAGCCCCAGGCCATGAACCCTGGGCTCCTGGGCTCCTGAGCCATGCATGGCCCACCCTCTTTGCTTGGCCTGCAACTTCTCTCCATTTCTAAGGTTTAGTCTCAGTCCATTTCATTCCGGCTACCCCTGAGAGGCAGGAATGAAACCAGCTACTTGAGAAGGAATCGCCAGATGTGGATGAAGATACTACTGGGGTTTGATTTCATTCACCAGAAACAGAGATCAGCAGACTTTCTGTCAAGGACCAAAAAGTAAATACTCAAGGCTTTGCAGGCCGTGGGCCCCTCTCGTAGCGATTCGCCTCTGTCATTATAACACACAAGCAGCCATAGATAATATGGAAACAAATGAGCGTGGCTGTGTGCCAATAAAGCTTTATGTATGGACACAGAAATCTGGATTTCACATCATTTTCACCAGAATGTCACAAAATGCTGTTTTTCTGCAACCATTTAAAAATGGGAAAACCAGACACCCAGAGCAGCCCAGGGCATGCTCCTGTGAGCAGGACCTATGGTGGACAGCATGGCCTATGACTGATGGGACCATTTCAGGGATGTGTCCCTGTATCGTGTGTCAGGTTCGTAACGGTGAATGAGAAGGCACTGTGGCATGTTGGTGATGGGGCAAGAGCCAGCCAGAAGCTCCACTTCACCTCCAGCTGGTCTCTTGGCCACAGCTCTGGGTGTGTGGGAGGAAACTGCAGTGTAGGGAGACGGATGTCCCCCACCAACTGACATATGTTCATGAATCTAGAAGCAGCAAAGAATGAAAAAAACAATCGGAATAGGAGTCGAGAAACCTGAACCCAGATCCAGCAGCGCGACGTCCGCCCACCGTGTGGGACGTGGCAAATTCCTCTCCGAGCTGAATAGCGTGGTGGATGGTGGAATCGCACAGAAGGGGTTGGGACAACTGCTTACCATTTACCGTCTTGTGACCTCGGCACGTTACTCTCTGAGCCTCCGTTTTCTCACCTATAGTATGACAGCAATATCATACCCACTTCACAGATTATTCTGAGAATTAATGTGATCGTGCATATATAATCCATAGCACAGTGCCTGGCATGCAATAAATTATCTATTGATAATATTTTTAAGGGGAAAAACATACTTTGAGATAGAGACGCCTCAAAAAAAAAGGGCTCAAAGTTCAAATACTGTTAAGGAACACTGTATATTTCATTCCCCTCCAGGAGTGTCCCAATGCATGAAAGGCTCTGAGGAGTCCCGTAATAAGTCCTATTTCTCAAGCTTCTTGGATCTCCGATGCTTCTACATTGAACGCCTGTCAACATCTCCCGATACCAGTGTTCTATGGCAAATGCTTTGGAGCCCACTTTGGGAGATGCTGAATGAGGTCACCTTTCTAGCTCTCAGATCCTAATTCCCTGTCGGGGAACTTCAGCCACCTCATCCTGTTTCACATGGAGCTGAAATCACTTACTTCTTGCAGAAGCCTTCAATGGTTCCCTCTGCTTGATCTACTGGCTCCTTGAGGGCAGATCAGAATATGAGGAATGTAATAACCACGATCTGGGTCCCCCGCCAAAATGCTGTCGGGCCCTGGCCCAGACAACGCAAATGTGGTGAGAACAGAGAGCAGTTGCCCCGCCAGCAGACCAAGGCCACTGCCAAAACCCTCACATTCCTGGTTCCCACGTTGGCAGAGCCCAGCCACCCTCCAGCTAGTGTTTACCCAGCGCAGTGAGCAATTAGCGTTCTGCTGGGAGGCACCTGCAGGCTAGTGGTTCTGCACACGGGCCCACCGTGAGACAGCCTGGGTTCAAGTCAGTTTCCTTATGTGTAAAATGGGGTAGCGACTGAATCTGTGTCTGTGATGATTAGATATCACTGCCTACACAGGAGATCCCAAATAGCAGCAGCTGAAACAAGAGAGAAGTAGGTTTCTCTCTCAATGAAAATGTGAGGGGGCAATCCAGGGTTATTGTACTGGTTATCTCCTTCTGTCTTCCTGCTCCAACATCTTCAGCAAGTGGCTTTTATCTTCAAGGTCCCCCCCAGTCCAGGATGCTTTAAGCATGTTCTCTTTATCCCAGGCAACAGCAAAAAGGGAAGGAGGAAGACAGCCTGCCCTCTATTTTTGTGGAGCTGTCCCTGAAGCCCCCCCCCACCACCCTTTCACTTACATCTCTCTCACTGGCTAGAACTTAGCACACGGCCACATCTGGCACCAAGGAGGCTGGGAAACAAAAGGGGCAGTGGTCCTATTACTAAGATTGAGGGGAGACTTGGAATTGGGTAAGACAAGTAGCTACTCTGGCCCACGAGTGTGCTTCTGGCTCATTCTACTAAAGGTTAGGTATCATTATCAATAATAGCTCTGCAGACCTGGATTGGGGAAAAAAAGAAAGAAATCAAGAAAGCAAGAAAGAAAGGTGGGAGGAAGGGAGGGAGGGAGAGAGGGCGAGGGCGAGAGAGAGAGAGAGAGAGAGAGAGAGAGAGAGAGAGAGAGAGAGAGAGAGAGGGAGAGAGAGAGAGAGAGAGAGAGAGAGAGAGAGAGAGAGGAAGGAAGAGAGGAAGAAAGAAAAAGAAAGCAAGAAAGAAAGGTGGGAGGAAGGGAGGGAGGGAGAGAGGGAGAGGGAGAGGGTGGGGGGGGAATGGAAGGAAGGAAGGAAGGAAAGAAAGGAAGGAAGGAAGGAAGGAAGGAAGGAAGGAAGGAAAGAAGGAAGGAAGGAAGGAAGGAAGGAAAGGTGGAAGGAAGGAAGGAAGGAAGGAAGGAAAGAAGGAAGGAAGGAAGGAAGGAAGGAAGGAAGGAAGGAAGGAAGGAAGAGAAGGAAAGAAAGAAAGAAAGAAAGAAACCAAATTAGCCAGAGGGAATCCAGGCTGCCTTATTCCGATAATGACCACCTATGTTGTGCAACCAGTGGAACTACCTGATGCTGGGAGAGCTGCAGACTCTGCTTCCTGTCTGTTGACATGTCATCTGTTCAATAAATATGTATAGTGTGCCATCCATACATCAGCACTCTATGGCTGGAGATATGGAAGAGATGTGTGAAAAGCTATTTTATGATGATTAAGAGAGTTGGGTCCAAAATGCAGTGCCTGGTTAGAATCCCAGGTCTGGCATTTGCTGTGTGATCTTGGGCAATTTATTTAACCTCTCTCGATTTCATTGTCTCCATCTCTAAGATAGAAAAGATGACAAACACCATCACAAGATTATTCTGAGGGTTAAATGAATTTATACAAATAAAGTGCTTTGAACACTGATAAAAATAGCCCCGATCTCTTCAATGGACCCATGGAGCTCCTCGACCCCTACTTTGGTTTCTTAATGCCTGCCTTGAGCATTCACTGAGCACCCACTATGCTAGGCACTGGAGATTCAAAGATGAAATACATCTGGACCTGTTTCCCTCATCATAGGGATATTTTATCAGCCTGTACTATGTGCCAAGCTCTGTGTCACAAGCTGACAACCCTGAAGGAGACTAGGCAGAGATGTGGAGTCAGGGGTGGGACACACAGAAGACACATCCTGAGATCTTTGGCTCAAACAAGATGGATCTAAGAGGCTAAGAGACTTGGAGCCTGGTCCCACCTCTGTTGGTGAGATGCAGCTTGTAGATATCTGTGTCTCATAATTCTGGACAGGCAGCAAGGGAGAGGAGGCCACCCACTTCCAGCAAAGAAAAGTAGTCCTTTGTTTTCCTGGGTCATCAGATGAGTAGTGATCTGGGAACAAAAGACAATTAGCCATGGATGTCTGTAGAGCCAAGCCAGCTGTCCTCACCCTAGAGCCTAGCCAGTTCTCTGCTTTCAGGGCCCCAAACTTGCTTCCCGGGACTGTTCCCTTGATCCCGTCCCTACCTCTACCCTATTCTTGAGATCACACTCCCTCTGCAGCCAGCTTTGGAGAGTGGTTAAAATAGTACATCCTGCCCCCTGTTATTAATTTATGGCCTCAGTTCCAAGTGCCTCTTCAACATGTACTCAATGATAAGCAACAGATTTCCTTTAAACATTTCTCCTTTCAAGTGAACATGATTTTAAGCTCTCAGTAGAGGACTCTGGAGGGACAGTGCAGAAGGAAAAGGCTTCCTACAATTTCCAGCTCTTGACGAGGGGTTTGCGGTGGATTCCTACCCCAGCCACCGGCACAGGATGCCATCAGCCTGTGGCCCTGCAGCCTCAGCCCAGTGATAACCTTTCTACACCCTCCTGAAACCAAAGTCCCTGTGTGACCTGCACACAGTTGTCTATGGCCTGGGGAATCTCACATAGCCAGCGGTGTTCCCTCTACAAGCCCATGTGTGACCCTGGTAGTCTGAAGACCACCTGCCCCACCAGTGCTCAGTCTCCCAGTACCCATGACACCTTTTGCTGAGGGTCTGCTTCCCCGCTACACATATACTCCAGAAGGTTGCCGATTGCTTGCCCAGAAATTCCAGGCCAGCTCCAGCCTGGCTAAACCATCAAACCGTCAAACTTCACTGCTAACTGAAGGGTGGTTGAACTACACCCTTTCCAAGCTTAGATCCCTTCCAATTTTGTCCTTCCTTGGGCATTTATGATAAAACTACAGTTAACATCATACTTAATAGTAAAACACTGAATGCTTTCCCCTAACTTTAGGGAACAAAAAGGATATCCACTCTTACCATTGTACTGGAGCATTCTACTGGAGTTTCTAGCCAGTATAAACAGGCAAAAATAAAATTAAAGAAATTAAAGATAGGGGATTAGAAAGAAGTGAAACTGCATTTATTTGCAGATGACATGATCATCTATGTAGAAAATCCACTGGAATATACAAAGAAAACCTATTAGACTTAATTGTGTTTAGTAATGCTGCTGGATACAAGATCAATATACAATTGTATTTCTATATGCTAGCAATGAATAATCGGGAATTGAAATAGAAAAAAATAATACCATTTACAATATAAAAAATACCAGCTACTTACGGATAAATCTTGCAAACGTTATGAAAGATTTATACAATGGAAACTATAAAATATTGCTGAGATACATGAAAGAAAACCTAAATAAATGAAGAGGTATAAGTTGATTTTCATTATTTGTGGATTCTGCATTTGTGAATTCACATACTAGCTAGAATTTATTTGTAACCCCAAAATCAATAATAGCAGTGCTGTTGAGGTCACTCACAGACATGCACAAGGCAGCAGACAGCACAAAATTTGAGTAGCCTGATGCACCCTTTCCCAGCTCAGGTCAGACAAGGTGATACTCTGCCTTTTTATTTCAGCTCTCATACGGTGAGCAAGTGTTCTTTCTGCAGTCTATTTAGTACCACATTTTTCACATTTGTATTTTTCTTGGTGATTTTAAAATGGCTCCCAAGCACAGAGCTGAACTTCTGTCTAGTGTCTCTTTGTGCAAGAAGGCTGTGATGTACTTTAGTGAGAAAATTTGTACGTTAGATAAACTTCATTCACGTGTGAGTTATAGTGCTGTTGGCTGTGAGTTAAATGTTAATAAATCAACAGTAGATATTATATAAGGTGACTTTAAACAGAAACACACATTAAACAAAATTATGTATGCTTCAGAACCACAAAGACCCTGAATATTTAAAACAAGCTTGAGAAAGAAGAACAAAGTTGGAGGTACCATGCTACCTGATATCAAACTATACTACTAGGCCATATTAATCAAAACAGCTTGTTACTGGCATAAAAACAGACACACAGAGAGCCCAGAAATAAACCCACACCTATAGGGTCAATTAATCTATGACAAATGAGGCAAGAATATACAGTGGGGTAAAGACAGGCTCTTCAATAAATGATGTTGAAAAACTAGACAGATACATGCAAAAAAAATGAAAACTAAACTACTTTCCTACACTGTACACAAGAATAAATTCAACATAGGTTAAAGACTTAAATGTAAGACCCAAAACCATAAAACTCCTAGAGAAAAACATAGGCAGCATACTCTCTGACATTTTTCTTAGTAATAATTTTTCAGACATGTCTCTTCATGCAAGGGAAACAAGAAAAATAAACAGATGGGACTACAGCAAACTAAAAAGTTTTTGCACAGCAAAGGAAATCATCAACAAAACAGAAAGACAACCTACTGAATAAGAGAAGATATTTGCCAATGATACATCTGATAAGGGGTTAATATCCATAATATATAAGGAACTCATACAACTTAACACCAAAAAAAAAAAACACCCAACAATCCAATTGAAAAATGGGCAGAGCACCTAAATAGACTTTTCTCCAAAGAGGACATACAGATGGCCAATAGACTGAGAAGATGCTCAGTGTCACTAACCACCAGAGAAATGCAAATTAAAACCACAATGAGATATGATCTCATACCTGTCAGAATGGCTATCATCAAAAAATCAAGAAACAAGTGCTGGCAAGGATGTGGGGAAAAGGGAACCCTCATGCACTGTTGGTGGGATTGCAAATTAGTGCAGCCACTATGAAAAAGAGTAGGGAGGTTCCTCAAAAAATTAAAAATAGAACTCCCATATGACTCAGCAATGCCACTTCTTGGTATTTATCCAAAGAAATCCAAAACACTAATTTGAAAAGATATATGCATCCTTTTGTTCATTGAAGCATTATTTACAATAGCCAAGATAGGGAAGTAACCTAAGTTATCATCGATAGATGACTGGATAAAGAAGATGTGGTTCATATATACAATGAAATATTACTCGGTCATAAAAAAGAATGAAATCTTACCATTTGCAACAACATCAATGAACCTAGAGGGTATTATGCTAAGTGAAATAAGTCAGACAGAGAAAGACAAATACCACATGATTTTACTTACATGTGAAATCTAAAAACTAAAATAACTGAATAATCAAAACAGAGACAAACTCATATATAGAGAACAAACTGATGGTTGCCAGGGGGGAGAGGGTTTGGGGGGGGCTGGATAAAAAAATGTGAAGGGATTAAGAAGTACAAAATGGCAGTTACAAAATAGTCACAGGAATGTAAATTACAGCATAGGGAATATAGTCAATAATATTGTAATGATTATGTATGGTGCTGGGTGGCTACTAGACTTATTGGAGGGATCACCAATAAGTTATAAAAATGTCTAATCACTGGGCCAACCGAGTGGCGAGATGGTTAAGAACTGGCTTGGGACGCCAGAGGGCCCCGGTTCGGATCCCACATATGAGGGCCAGTGACACTGCTCTCTACAGCTAAGATGCTGAACAACAGCTCAACCTGGAGCTGGGCTGACAGCGACCACTAGGCTGCAGCCCCTGCTGCAGTGGGTTGCCATGGGCTACCGTGTGTAGCCAGCAGCCAGCGTGAGCGGCCAGCAGCCGCAGTGAGCGGCCATCCAGAAGCCGGCAACTGATCTGCCTCGCCTGGGAAGAGCGCAATGATGGTGCCAACTTGGGCCAGTGAAGCAACGTCCTCCACAACTAGACTGAAGAACAAAGGACAGCAACTTGTCTGTTCCCCTTCTCCCGATTCCCCAGTGCTGTTCCCCTCCCCCAATTTCCCAATAAAATATTTTTTAAAAATTATTAAATTGTACACTTCAAATATGTGCAATTAGTCCTATGTCAACTGTGCCTCAATAAAATTATTTTATTTTAAAAAGTGGGGGACATAAGAGTCAGCTTGAAGGGATTCCCACAGGCCAAAGTTGAAACATCAAAAAGAACAATGATGGGGGCGGCTGGGTGGCTCAGTTAGAGCACGTGCTGTTAATAATAAGGTTGCCGGTTCGACTCCCACATGGGATGGTGGGCTGCGCCCTCCACAACTAGATTGAAAACGGCAACTGGACTTGGAGCTGAGCTGCACCCTCTACAACTAAGACTGAAGGGCAACAACTTGACTTGGAGCTGATGGATCCTGGGAAAAACACACTGTTCCCCAATAAAGTTAAAAAACAAAAAACAAAACAAAAGAGAAGCCATGAGATTCTTTAAAAAAAAAAAAGAAAGAACAATGATGGCCCTGGATTTTTATACATTGACTAGCAATAATAATAAGAGAATTTATGAAGGGAAAGGAAACGTTTCTTTTACAAAGAATGTAGAAAGGATAATAGAATCAGAAAAAAATCTCCATTTTGCAGCAACCAATGAAATAATTGATTCAGAAAAAGTATCCATAGCTGCTAAAAGTCTCGGTAAAAATTTGTGGGGGAATTCACACAAGATAGTCACACAGCCTCAAAAATACAATTCATTACACCGATGAACTGCCATTTACAAAGGGGAAGATTCACTTTACAATGGAGAGATCTACTGGAGCCACTTTAATCAAATGACCACATTTAGCATCACTAATGACAGGACAAACTGGCATGATGCCCCCTTATATAATGCACTGGGGAGGACACAACCTCACTTCTGTGGTGTTACTGCCCTAAATGTTCCATTCGAACCTAATCACGAGGAAACAATCAGATACGCCCAAATGGAGGGACATTCAACAAGGCAACTGGGCTGTCTCAAAAAAATGTCAATGTTATAAAAGAAAAGAAAAATGGCACGGGTAGTACCATGGGCATTATGCATTCTAGATCAGACGCTAAAGGGATGTACCAGCCAAATGAAGTGTCTAATCCTTGATGGAGTCCTGGACTGGGAAAAAAAAGTCAAAATAAAACAGCTATAAAAGACATTATTATACATTTGGGGAACTCAGAATATGGGCTATATGATGATAGACTGTATGCTGACAGTATTGTAACACTGTTAAACATTTTGATTATTTTAGTGTTTGGTGTTTTTGTGGTACAGAAGAATGCCCTTGTTTGGGGGTGATACATGGGTATATGCTGAAGTATTTAGAGGTGAAATGGCATAATAGCTAAACCTATACCTCTTCTCTCTCTCTCTCTCTCTCTCTCTCTCTCTCTCTCTCTCTCTCTCTCTCTCTCTCTCTCTCCATCTCTCCCCCCCCTACCCCCCCTTCATCTCTTCCTCTCCTCTTCCTTCTCTCCCTGGAGAAAGGTGGGAGAGAGGGAGAAAGGGAGTATACAGGTAAAGAGTATATAGGGTGTTCATTGCACGATTCTTTTAACTTTCCTGTTGGTATAAAAATACTCCAGTTAAAAGTTAAAGGAGAAAGTGTGTTGGTAGTTGGCCCAGAAGGGTCCTTCCAGCTTAGGTCTCAGACCTTTGACCACCAGGCAGCACCTGGGCCTCTGCAGGCCTACTGCCCACCCTGCAGTGTCTTTCTCCTCTCAGCAGCCATATAACCGTGTCTGGCCTAAGCCACTGATAGCAGGAAGGTTGTCTCCTCCTGCCTGGGTCCTCTTCCTGCATCTTCCCTCCTAAAGCCCCCCTGGAGTGGAGCTCAGAAGAAAACAGAGGGAGGGAGCGAATATGGAGAAGCCGTGCAATGACAGGGTGCTGCTGCTGACCTCTCGGCCTCCTGCAACGGCCTCAAGAGGTCCGAGGCCATCGGCTCCGTGTGAAGATGACTGACGTGGTGTATGTTTACAGGGCAGGTTCTTCCTGCAGTGACTTCCACCTCACTGAAGGTAACAATTGAAATCCTACCATGGCATACGTGCACACTGCTAGTCTGCCACTGTCCCCTTCCTGGCTCATCTGTTCTCACCTCACTCACTGTTCCAGCCCCATCAGCTGTTGTGTTATCTGGATGACACACATCGTAGGACATCTGCCTCAGGGCTGATGCACTTGTCTATTCTGAAATGCTTCTCCCCGCTTCCCACCCGTATCTATTCAGCTCCCTCCCTCTCCTCTTATCTTTCTTGCTGACCTTAATTTTATTTTTCTCCTGTGCACACATCACCAGCTCATGTACCATCTATTTGTCCTGTTTATTGGCCATCGCTCTCACTAGAAAGCCAGTCTCTATCCTGTTTACTGCTGTATTCCCAGCACATACAAGAGTGCCTGGCACATAGTAGGTGCTCAATAAAGATTTCTTGAGTGACTGACTCCAAAGCCCAGTGTCTGCTTTCCTTTGGATAGTGGTGTGTGTGTGTGTGTGAGTGTGTGTGTATGAATGTGTGTGTGTGAGTGTGTGTGTGTGAGTGTGTGTGTGTGTATGAATGTGTGTGTGTGTGTGTGTGTGTGTGTGTGTGTGTGCGCGCGCTAGGCAGGCTGGGATGAGAGGTGGTGAGCCAGCTGGGCCATCCTCCTGAGACTCATTTCCTGGGGTGTGTAGGCAGAGTTCTCAGAGCCTTGGGTGGATGCCACTTGCAGCATCAACATGTTATATAATCTGGCACTGGGCAGGGGTGAGAGGGGCTGGCAGGGCCTCTGTTCTGTGTTTGCCCGGAGAAGCATCCCTAGGCCACATCTCAGACTGCCAGCCTTTCAGCTTTGTGCTCCCTAATTGCCTGGACAGGACCCACAGCCCATTCACCCAGCCCACTTGTTCTGAAAGAAGCTGCTCGCACAGACGCTCAGGGCCTGGGAGGAGCTCGGGCGCTGGTACATCCTGGATACTGGCTGCTGCTTGGGGCCGAGGCCCCACCTGGGCATGGATGACCCTAGGAGGCGGAGCCGACCTGTCCACCTGCCCACACGTGCCTGGGGCTCTATTGGGCCTCTGCCTCTCGGCCTGCTGACCTTTCCTGAGCTGGGACTTACAGCCTGAGCTTCATCGAAAGGCACAACCCAGTGCCGCAGAGTAACCCAGAGCAGGTCACGGGGCTATGCCAGCCTCAGCGGCCTCCACTGTCTGCCAGGGAGTCACGCTGGTAACTGCCCTCACATGGTTATAGGATGTAACACACAGTAGGGGCTTGGCTCCCTCTCAGAGGTCAGCAGTAAGGGCTACTGTTATGGTCCCGGTCACAGAGGGGCCACTCTGAGCTAGGCCCAGGCCGACTGCTGGGTCATCCATTCATTACACATCTGCTCTCTTGGTACTCAGAGCCCAGCACAGGGAGACAGGTATAAATAAACCAACAACAATATGAAGCAGGCGGCGAGTGCTTTGAAGAAGAGAAATCGGGGCAATGGGATAGGGAGGGTCAGGGTGGCAGGGTAGGACTTCCTGCGGAGGTGACATTTGAGCAGGGGTCTGACTGAAGTGAGGGGTGAGCCAGGCAGACAGCTGAGAGGAGGGTCTGGATGGTTGGAGGCAGCCGATCACGCAGGACCTGTAGGCCACTGCAAGCTCTTTGACTTTTCCTCCAAGTGGTCGAGGGCGACTTGGGAGGGTTGTGAGCCAAGTGATGGGATCCAGTGACCATTTTCGAAGGGTCCTCTGACTTCCATGTTGGGAATAGATTTGTGGTGGGGGCAGTTGGAGAAGGAGGGAGGGGGCCGGGAGGCCAGCACCATAACCCTGGGAGAGGTGGCCATGCTGGGCTAGGATGGCAGAGGCAGAGGTGTGGGAGGTGGCCAGAGCCTGGGGAGATGCTGAAGGTAGAGCCACCAGGATTGGCTGACACATTGGATGAGGCGGAAGAAGAGAGTGGAGTGTCCGGATGGATGCAATAATGACAACTGTGGGCTCCTAACACCTTCAGGGGTCCTAATGATCACAGCACCCTGAGAGCTGCACATTATTGTCCTCATTTTAAAGATAGAGGAACTGGGGCCCAATGAGAGGGGGGTGACTTGAAGCAAGGGCTGTCTGGCTCAGCCTAGGTATGGACACAGAAGTTTATCACTACCTTTCTTAGAGATGTTCCCTTCACAGAGAGATTGTGGCCCATGCCGGGGATCACTCACCTGCATCTTAAACTCTTCCTCTGGGTGCACACGGTGCTTTCCTCTAGGAGAATGATGCGAGACACCCATTCCCCATTTCACATAACAGGGCTACTGAAGTCTCCATGACTTCTAGCCATCTGTGCCACAGGCACCTGCCCAGGGCCTTACCCATGCTCGTAAGTGTGCCCATATCTCCACTCACCCATCCAAGGGCACCTCAAAGTCAACAGGCTAGAAGTGGAGCTGACCTCTCCTCCATGCCCAGCCCCCTTCATACTCTTCCTCCCACCTCTGGGGGTAAGGACACCACTACCTCCCTTAGCACTCAGCAGGTACTCACTTAATTGCTCCTGGCACCTGCTCTACGAGGTAGGCACCCTGGATAGCCCCTTGTACAGGTGAGAAAACCAAGGCACAAAGAAGTAGTGACTTGCCTAAGTCAGCCAGCTGATGTTATAAAGACTGAACTTGGTCATTCTTGTTGCTGAGCCGAGTGTCATGACAGAGACAAGTGCTAAGAGCTGGGATTTGAAACCAGACAGTCCTATTCCAGACCCTAACTACACCCTCGCTACCCACCAGTCAGCACTGTGGGGAGGCTGAGGCCCAAGAAACAGAAAATGCTTGACAAACATCCATTCCCTCACCTCTGCCTCCGTACACAGTCCTGCCACCAGGAATGACGCTGTTGCACTCAACTCTGTGATGTCCCGTTCTTGTGTCCATTTCACAGACGAGCAAACCAAGGTCAAGAGCTGTTGTTGCATCATGAGCTAATTATGCACAACTAGGAAGTGGCAGAATGGGATTGAACTGAGGTCTGTCTGACATCAGAGCTCATGCTGACCTAGAGGAAGACAGTTTCTTCAATGCCTTTTCTATGCAATCATGAAATGTGTGTGGCAGGGGAAGAGGTGCCGGGAAACCCCGGTCTATGGCAGAGAAACCAAATCCAAGTCTTATGTGACACTTTGGGGTTTTCTTCTGGATGGAAAAGCAGTTCATTATTGAGATGGCCACTGCGTTCCGCCACCCAAAACATCAATAGCCAAGGTAATTGGGGGCCTCTGTCGGCGGCTCAGTCCCTGAAAAGAATTTTCAGGTGGATTTCAGCCAGGAGCCCTGAATTCTACTTAGAATGTAAAATGCATGTGTGAAGAAGTGTTTTCTCTGAAGTGGGAATAGGTAATTGATTTTTTTTTTAAAGGAGACAACCTTTCTGGGCCCTAGAAAACGCTTTCAGGTCCCTTTCTTATTTTCCTGTGCATGAAGACAATTATTTCAGGTCAGCACTCCACGAAGGAAATGGGACTCGCTAATTCTGCACAACAAATGGCTCACTGTAGCTTTTTCTTGTTGCAAGAAGAATTAATGTATCAGCTTGATTCATATCAGAGAGAACAACCAGGCCCTGCCTTCAGCAGTGGACTGAGGTAGGAGATTCCAGAGGGCTTGGAAAGCCCCCACTCTGCCTCTACCCACAGTGTGCTGCTTGGGAGGGTCGCTTTCCTTCTCCGTGCCTCCATTACCTGTCTGGACAATAGTGACCACCACAGCCCCCTCCTCCAACAATCCCCTCCCGTGGTAAGTGGTGAAAATGGCCACACATTATCCCCTCCCTCCATCCATCCATGCCCTTTGGTGGTCTCCCCTCACCCTGACTCTGGGCACGTCCATGTCACTTGCTTTGGCCAACAGGACAGTAGCAAATGTGACACAAGCAGAGGCTTGCAAAGCACTGGGGGCTCTTTGGGACTCGAATGAGCCTGAGCTAGCTCACTGGAGGATGGGAGGCCACCTGAAATAGACGGGACCCCAGACCAATCAACCTGTCAACTGCCAGACAGGAGCGTGAGACCATTCTAGACCATCTCGCCCCGCTGAGCTGGTCCAGACCAGCAGACCCATAGGATTGTGAGAAATAATTGCTTGTTGTTTTAATCCACTAATGGGGGCAGGGAGAGCATGTTTTGTTCCACAGCGGCAGCTAACTGATATATCGCCTCTTCACCTTGTATCCATTAGGCTCTTTGGTATTTGAGTAAAAGGAGGATTTATTGGGAGATTATTGGGGATAACAGAATTGAGGCGAAGGCTGGAGAGCCGGGCTTGGACTCAGGCAGGAACAAGAATGGCAGCTGCCAGGCTGCCAGGGCCGTGGCTGTGGGATGAGCACCTCCGCCAATACTGCCGTCCTTGCATCATCCACTCAACAGTTCAAGTCCCACGCGGCTGCGCGAGTTCATGTGTCCAGCCTCGGTTGTGTCCGTATGTTAAGCAGCAGGCCCTGAGAAAAAGACATCCACAGGGCAGTGAGAGAGCATGAAGCCTTCGGAGCTGGCCTATCTCAGTTCACACCCCAGCCGGCTCTGGGCAAGCACGTTAACCTTCGAGCTGCCTTTGGCTCTCTGTAAATGGGCTGGGAGCCACATCGTATTCTGGATCTACTGCGAAGAGGAATGAAATGATGTGTGGAAAGCACTGAGAACAGTACCTGGCATTCGGAAAGCACTCCATAAACACAGTTCGTGATATCGTTAGTACTATTACTGTTGTTTTATTCTGCTATAGGAGGGGAAACTACAGCAAGTATCTTGAGGGATTTGTCAAGTCACTAGGTGGCAGGTGGGACAGGTAATTTCCCAAAAGGCAATCAGGGTGCTGTTAGGAAGGGGAGGGTGAATCCTGGATGACCCAAAATGGTGAGTGTTCCCGCTGGGAATGTTGTAAAGACTCGGCTTGGTCAATCTTGTTACTGAGCCGAGTGTCACGACAGAGACAGTTGCTAAGATGGACCCAGTCCCTGAATCCAGGGCTGACCTTCTAGTTGGAGGGAGGTTGGCACTAAATAAGTGAGCTGATGATTAACACGATGATTCTTGACAGCACCAAGTGCAGAGATGGATGAGGAAGAAAGAGACAGGGCGCTGCTGGGGCAGTGTGATGGAATGAAAGACATGTTCATGACACTGGTGTAAAGTGTAAAGGGAGTGATTTAGCATCTTATCAGCTGCTGCTTGATGTATGCAAAGGCTCTCTGTCTTCCATCCATTTTATTTGGTCTCACAAAAAAACAAAGAAAGGCTAAAATGTTTTTGAAAAATTGCTGACCCATTCAGCACCTTAATCACATCAACGTGAAAACTGAGGCTCACAAAGGGGAAGGAACTTGACCAAGAAGCACACAGAGCAAGGACTAGGACACAGGGCTCCTCATCCCCAGCCCAGGGGCTTCCTGGGGGGATGGGGAGGGGAAATAGCACAATTTCAGGAGTATCAGAGTCCCGCTTGTGAGCTCAGCTTCTCTGTCACCTCCCCTCCGAGCCCCCTGAAACCCTTCTGTAGACCCCTGAGACTCCCAGGAGGCCCACCTGCAAACCACAAGTGTGCATAAATGATGTCTTAGAACAGACCGATGTGGCTGGAATCCTTGCTTTGCCCCTTACTTGCTGTGTGTTCTTGGGTTGGTCCCTTGACCTCTCTGAGCTGTCTGCATCATCTCTCCAGTGGGGATGGGAATGAGGAGATAGGTCTGGGTTCTGGAGCCCTGGCTCCACCACTGCCTTGCTCTGAGCCTCGGCGAGCTCCTTCCCTTTGCTGGGCCCCAAAACCGATGACCAGATTGGGACACCTCATTCTATCCTTTCCTGGATCTGCCCTTGAGGGGCATGGCAACTTATGGAGTCCTGAACGCACAGCCTGCCCCCTCCTGCCTCTCAGACTCTATGGAGGAAAGAAATCTATGAGGCCACTGGCAGCCCCCACAGCCCAGAAATAGCAGGCCAGCTGGTAGGCTGCTGACCTCGGGGGCTCAGGGCCTGAGCTGAAGCCTGTTGCCTAGCAACAGGCACCATCACACACCGTGGGTAGCCAAGGGTTCTGGTGGTGGCCCACATCACCAGCCCAGACCAGATCTGTCTGGGTGCTGGTAAGGGCAGGCAGAATATCCTTGGAGGCTTGGCAGAAAGCTTCTCTCTGCAGGGGCATTTGCTTGTGGTCCTGCCTACCTCCAGCCTTCTAGCACCTCCTCGAAATATGCAGGTGCTACTGGGTAGTTATTATCTTTAATCCTGGCAAAAACTCAACAATTAGGGACCATCGTCCCCACCCTGTATAGGTAAGGAAATTGAAACTCAGCCTGGCCCAGAGTCTTGCTCGGGATCAGGTGTTGGGTCAGCCAACAGCCCCTTTAACTGTGGCCTGAAGCGAGCAAGGGCGGAGAGGCCAGAGGTGCAGGTAGGTTTCAGAGTGGGTTTGGTGGGAGAGATGGAAGACGAGGTGGTGAAGAGAGGTGGCGTTTGTGGGCCTGACACCTCCCAAGTCCTGGAGATATAAGGTCCAGGGTACAACTGCAGTGGAGGTGGCAGTCCCAGAGGTAAAGTGGTTGAGGCTCTGAGCTACGTGGGGTGGGATGGGCCTGCGCGGCGCCTGGGCTGTGGCTCTGGGAGGCAGTCCCTTCCGTGGCCACACTCAGGATCATGGCTGTGGAAGCACTGAGCATCTGGATACTGACCCGTTTCTTCAGACACCATGCCATCCCTTCCTTAGCCAACCCAGCTTGTATCTTTAGGGAGTGCTTCAGGGAATGGGAAAAAGCCCCCTGGACTACACCTTGCACAAACCTCAGACTCCAGCTTCCGGTCTCTGCTTGCTGTCTGTGGGACTCCTCACAAATAAGTCCACCCCTCTGGGTGTTACAAGGATTTCTCCTGAGGATAACTCATAATGGGTATAATGATACCCATTATCCTCATTCCACAGTTGGACTCTGAGACTCAGAGAGGTTAAGCGGTTTACTCAAGCTCACACAGCTGGTAAGGGCAGGGCTGGGATTCAAGGTTATTTATTCTAGTTATCTATTACAGCTTAACAAACTACCCCACAACATAAGGACTGAAAAGAGCAACCCTACTGTGTGCATGAATGTGCAGTTTGGGCCAGGCTTGGCAGAGATGGCTCATTTATGCTCTTGTTGGCACTCGCTGGGGTAGCTCGCAGGCTGGGGCTGACATCTTCTAAAAAGGCTTCTTCACTCATGTGTGGTTGGTGCTGGCTGTTGGCTGAGACTCTAGCTGAGCAGCTGGCTCTCTACGGGGCCTGGGCTTCCTCACGACATGGTTCCTGGCTTCCAAGAGTGAAGAGTCCTGAGAAAGCCTGTCTCCAAAGCCCATGTTCTCCCCTTGAGAGGAGAGGGAGCTGCCTGGAACTGACAGGTCACCATATATAATAGGATCCAAGCAGAATGCTCTGTCCATGAACCTCGGTAAGCCTGGAGGGCAGGGCTGACACAGCTGCCCAGAACATCTCTCCCAAAGGCAGGGGGCAGGGGGGACTGGCCCTCAGAGATCTGAGCTGGTCAGACAGGCCAGGGAGCTGAGACAGAGAGGCCTCCAGGCAGAAACCGGCCTTTAAAATGCAAAACTGCCCCTGACACAGCTGCTCCCACTTGGAAGTCTAGCCTCTTTTGAGGCCAAGAACCCAGCAGGGCCCTGACTCCCTCCTTTCACCCCCACAGTTGGTCGGTGCCACCTCCACAATGCACGAGTCCCAGCTCTTCCGCTCAGGTCCAAAGGCCCAGCCGGAGGCCAGCCACCATCCCCTCTGGACCATTGGAGTAGTCTCCTCACTGTCCACCCTGCCCAATTCCAAGCCACTTTCACTGAGCAGCCAGAGAGGTTTTAAAACTGTAAGCTAAACACCACACTGCCCGAGGTTTCGAGGCGGAGGACTTCTTATCCTTAGACTAAAATTAAACTCTTCAAACTCAAACCCCTGCAGGCATCACTGTCAGCCCTTTGCCTCTTCACCCCTTGTGCCAGGAATGGCCTCCCATATCTCTGTTTGGCTGATTCCTTCTTGTCCTGGTCTCAGCTTCAATGTCACTTCCTTGGAGAGGTGTCTCTGACCACCTGGTCTAAATGAGTCCCTACCCTTTACCTGAGGTCATCTTTATCCCTCTGTGATGTCACTCTAGTTGTTGGCTTGTTTTTTTCTCTGTCTCCCCTCTACCCAGCCCTGGTCTCATGAGGGCAGGGACCACATCCAACTAACTGCTGTGTCCTAAGCGTCTAGAGCAGGGCTTGGAGCAGGGCAGACACTTAGTAAACACTTGTGAATGAGTGATGTGGTTGAATGAATAAACGCATTCATAAACACACACACATTCTCACTCTGGGCGCTCTATCACATGTTCAGATCCTCTCCCACACTTGCGAACACACACGCTCATCCACACCTGGCTCACACATTCCCAGACTCAACAGGCAGAAAAGCTCCCAGATGCGCAGGTCCCTGTAACCAGGGACTCCGCCGCCCCCTTCTGGACAAGTAAGGGAAGTGCAGTCGGGTTTTGGATGCCCACCCGCGGCTAACCCTAGCTCACCTTCCTTGCAGAGATACCAGGGAGATTCCTGCCTGCTCTCCCCTCCCAGGCGGAGTCTCGGTATAATTTCTGAGCCTTCCCTCTTTACCCTGGCATTTAGGGCATGCTCTAAGCAGGTGTTCAGAAGGAATGGGGGAAGGAAGAGAAGTGGGAAGTCAGATAGCTCACCTCTTCACCTCCCAAGCCAAGTTTCATGGTCATTGTCACAGGCCTGTCACGGTAGGTGTGCAGTCAACGTTTGTACTCTCATAGGTTTGGAATGAGATGTGAAAGGTTCTGAATGCCGGATGAAACCCCGGATTTTATCTTGTAGTTCATAGGGAGCCCCTGAAAGTTTTTGAGCAAAGGAGAAACAGGATCAGAACTATGCTTTGGAAAGGTAAACCAGACCATGCGCATTCATTTGTTCATTCATTCATTCATTCATTCATTCATTCATTCATTCAGCTAACTGGCCCTGGGAATCCAACAGTGACCAGACAGAGATGATGTTGGCCTTTGTGGCACATGGTCTGGGGTAATATGTATGGGAGGGGGGATTTGGACACAGAGGGGCATCACCCCAGTTTTAGGCATGGTAAGTCCTGGGGCGAGGGGAGACTCCCATGAGAGCGTCAGTTCCTGTCCAGGTAAGCCCTGCAGCACTTGGGCCCCTTCTCCAGCCCAGCTGACTCAAAATCTGCATCGGTTGATTTTTTTTTTCTGGTCCAGTCGAATGAATGCAAATAGCATGCAAAGATATACAAGAGGTTCTAACTCAGGATATGTTAAATAAATGTATTATGGTCTGCCTGCTGCAATTATAGGCACACTCAGCCTTTAGGATGTGACCAACATGAAATACTGAACTGGTTTTAGTATCAGGCCGCATAATCGCTTCAGAGGCAAAATGAGGCAGAGGCATGGGGACCCAGACAGACCATATGGGAGATACACACACGGCAGATGCTTGTAGACAAGTCACTGTGCTCAGGAGGTAAGACAAGAGCAGGGGACAGATTGCATCCTCAGCCAGGGCTGGACCTTCGGAGGAACGTGGACAAGGAGTTCGGCATCCTGGGTGCTAGTCCCTGCCTGGGCTGCATCAAGGCTCTGTAACTTCCAATGAGTCACTTACCCAATTTGTTTTCTCATCTCTACAATGGGTACAATGACAGGAACGCATGAAGGAGACCGTGGAAGGTGACTTAGGTTAGGGTTCCCAGTAGTTGACCCTGAGACAAGGATTCCTGTGAAAGTAAAGAAAGGATTATCATATCTATCATATCATATCATATCATATCATATCATATCTATCATATCATATCATATCATATCATATCATATCATATCATATCATATCTATCATATCATATCATATCATATCATATCATATCATGTATTATAATAAGCTTCCCATGAAGTATTCCCAGGACAGCTGGCAGAAGATGGAACAGCAGGACAAGGCATGGACGGAAGCCAAGCGAGTGTGTGTCGTATCGAAGTCCCCGGTTGGATCAAGCCTGCAGCAGTGCCCTGGAGAGTGTATAGTTTGCACCTGAGGCTTGTCCCCTTCGGAAGGGAGCTGGGGTATTTATACTCCTGTGTCATCAGCGATTGGAGGAAGTAAGTTTCCCTCTGGAGGACATACATTTCCAGGCACTTCCAGCTCTCCATAAATGTAGGCCACAAGCAGTCCTCCGACAGACAGGCTGGCTGCCGGGAGTGAAAGCATACCGGGAACTGGTGTCCGAGGGATCATCTACTACCAAAGGGAAGTGCTCTGTAAACTGTGAAGTGCCGCACCAGGCTTGGGGGGGGGGTGTCCTCATGTGGCCTCCTCTCTGAGCTCGCTGGTGATTCTTAGGCAGGTGATCTCACCTCTCTGGGTCTATTTCTTCCTGGGCACATAAGAGCAACGATGAGCATGAATTGTCCTGAGGGTAGGAGGAGCTGAGAAAGGATAACTATTCTGGCAGTGAGACCGGGGAAGCAGGCACCCCGTACGCCGTTGTGGGAGTGTGAACTGGTATAACCACTACGGAGGGCCATGTGGCAGTATCTATCAAAATTACAAACACATGGACCCTTCAACCCAGCAATTTTATTTCTAGGATGTTGTCCTGCATATTTATTTGCACACACACAAAGCGACATATCTGCAACTTTATCAAGCAGCACTGTAATAGTAAAGAAATTAAAATAACCTAATTGTTAAATAAATTGTGTACATATAATGGATTATTCTGCCCCTGAAAAGGGGGGGTTAGGTGAGGAAGTGCTCTCTGTACTGTTATTGGATGACCCTCATGTCAAGTCCTGTAAGTTAAGTTATAAAAAAGCAAGATAAATTAAATTAAAATTAATTAAATTAAAGATAAAAAATTAAAAATCAGGATTCAAAACAGTATGTACGATATTTGTTTAACAAACTCTTATACAGCCAGGTATTGTCTTAGGTGCTGTATAAATATGAATTCATTTAGTCCTCCTAACAATCTTATGAGATAGGTGTTATTATTATGTCCATTTTGCAGATGAGAAAACTGAGGCACAGAGAGGTTAAGTAACTTGACCAAGGTCATGAAACAAGTAAATGGCAGAGTCAGGATTTGAAGGGTGGAAAACCCATGCTTTTTTATCACTGTGCTACACTACCTCTCTATAATGGACATTACTCCTAACCAATCATATTAACTCAAATTTTCCTGGCTAGTGATTCATTTGAGATGTAAAATACAGCATAGGGAATATAGTCAACGTATTATAACAGCTATATACAATGTCAGTGAGATAGTAGACTGGGAGGGGGGTTATCAGGTTGTGAGGGGTGTAAATGTCCGATGATTATGTCGTTTTGTACACCTGAAACAAATATGAAAAACTAATAAATAAATAATATAAATAAATAAATAAATAGGTGTCAAGAGAACACAGTCTCCTCTCTTCTTGATGTTTTCATTGTGAAGCTGTGGATGGAAGCAGCCCGCTAGTGATTGGGAGGGACCAAGCCGGAAGACAGAGGCCCACACGCAGGGAATGGAGGACTAGAAAGAGATGGTCCTTATAAAGCCATCAAGCTCCTGGAATAACAGGCCCTGGCGCCCTCTGTTTTGTAAGATAACAAAGGTCTTTACTGCTTCAGGCAATGATTCTGAAATGTCAGCAGGCATTAACATCACCTGTTAAAACGCAGAAACCCATAGAGTTTCTGATTTATTATAGTTGGCAAAGCCAAGAATTTGCATTTTTAACAAGATCCCAGGCGATACTGATGCTGGCTAGCCTGGGGACCACACTTTGAGAACCACTGTTTAGAGCAGGGATCAGCAAACTTCTGAGACGGAAGAGTGGTCGGCAAACTGCGGCTCGCGAGCCACATGCGGCCCTTTGGGTACGTACATGTGGCTCTGAAGTAAAACTGAAAATGAAAATAAAACTATTGTAGTTTCATTTATAATATTACTTTAAATTTTCCTTATTTGTAAAAATATATTTATGACTGTTGAATAATTTTTAAATTGTTGTGAGGGACAGGATTGGCTCTTCCGGGGGTCAGCAAACTTTTGAGATGGAACGTACCCAAAGAGCCGCATGTGGCTCGCGAGCCGCAGTTTGCCGACCCCTGGTTAGAGCATTGGGGGTTACAGTTTTTGATCCTTGAAGCCAAAAGCATCCTGAGGCATCCTGTGATTAGGAGCTGGGTGCCTCCAAAATCCTCTGGGGTAGGGGAGGTCAGAGGTCAGGGGTCAGGCATCAAGGAGGCACCACAGGATGGTGGAAAGAGCACCAGAAAGTCAGGAGCCCAGAATGCTTCATTTCTCCCCGGTGACCTTGAGTAATTCGTTTCTTCCCTGCAAGTTCTGTTTCTTCATCCATAAAATGGGAAAGCGGCTGGATGAGATTACCGCTAACTCATCTTCTGGCTTCGACATTCATCATCCCAGGATTCGCCAGATGGAACGGTCTGAACCTGGGGGCTCAGGTGGTGTCAAGCCAGACCTTCTCTTGCCATCAGCTCTCTCTCTCCCTCTGTCATACCCCGGGGAGGCTGCAGCTCCAGTAGCATCAGGTGCTGGGAGGCAGAGGCAGGCTCACAGTCATTTTTAACATATTAAAGTTCTGGCAGAAAGCTTGTTTGGAGCCTGTATTTGAGCTGGGAGCAGAGAGGCTGGAGCCAAGCCACTCCCCGCAGGGATTTTGTCTCCCCCAGCTTGAGCTGGGAGACCTCCCAAGACAGCATCTGTGGGGCGCAATGCCCAGGTCTGTGGAAGCCACTCCCAGGGGGTCTCAACTGAAGGTGTTGGGTAAACATAGACTTTGGCACAATTTCTGCCCCCATATTCAATCAATCATCAATTACTGGCTTTCACAGCCTAAATGTCATTCAAATCAGCCAGGCCTTCCCTGTCTCTCCGCCCTGGATTCTTGGAATCTGCTCTGTGTTTTCTGCTTCCAATGTTGCCCCCATGCCTTCTTGCCCCACAATTAACACCCATGTGGCCTCTGGATAAAATCTAAACGCCTAGCGTGGAACACCCACATGGCCCTTCACAGTCTGGCCCCTGCCACCATCCTTGCTTGGCCTTCCTGTACCCTCTACACTCCAAAGTACTGAACCAAAGTACTACAGTTTCCAGAATGTTCCAGGCTCTCTCTTTCTCACCTCTGAGCCTTTGCACATGCTGCGTCCCCTGCCGGGAACACCTGTACTTCTTTACTCCCTCCATGGCAGCCTCTCAGGGCTCAGGGTGGGTCCCAAACCAATAAGTACTGGACACATTTTGGTGGTCCCAGTGCAAAATGAAAATGTGGGGCCCTTGTTTGAAATGTAATCGGAACTTCAAGATGGCAACAGCGAATCCTGGCTGAACCAATCTTTCCTGGGAATATAGGTTTGGGACTAAGAGTTTAGTTTTGGGCTGATCTCTTGGATGAAGGAACTACAAAAACCTGATGGTTCTTGGCGGCTGTGACAGAAGAGGAAGAGTATAGCAGAGACACAAAGAGTGACATGGAAAGAAAGACTCTTGAAGGCCTTCTGGGTCCCAAATCTCTGCTATATCTTTGTCCTTAGAACTCCAGGAGAAACATCTGTGTCTCTATAATTCTTTTTCCCTTAAGCTACTTTGGAGACAGGTGGGTCTCTTTTATTTACAACCAAGAATCCTAACTATTGTAATAGGATTCTCTAAAACAGTGGTTCTCAACCTTCCTAATGCCGCGACCCCTTAATACAGTTGCTCATGTTGTGGTGACCCCCAACCATAAAATTATTTTCGTTGCTACTCTATAACTGTAATTTTGCTACTGTTATGAATCATAATGTAAATATCTTTTTGTTTTCCGATGGTGTTAAGCGACCCCTGTGAAAGGGTCGTTTGACCCCCAAAGGGGTCGCGACCCACAAGTTGAGAACTGCTGCTCTAAAAGTAAAGGTTGGAACGCAAAGGCATATGGGTCCCAAACCAGCTTCATTATCTTCATTAATTGAGCTGATTAGAACAAAGTGGAACAGGGATCATGGCAGAGAAAGGAGAACTATTTGTTGAGGCCCAATTATGTGCTGGGCACTTTTATATCTGTTATCTTGTTAACTATATCATCCAAGATCGAGGTAAAAAATAGATCCACCAGAAATAATATAGAACAGGGCTTTGTTATAGGAATTTGACCTTATGCAGGTGTGGGAGTTGGTTAAGTTTATCTGTTTGTGTTTGATGTTACTGTGCCTGGTGTTGGGCCTGCACTGAGTGGGGCAAGGGAGTTGAGAAGGAAAGATGATTGTAAAGCAGGTGAGAACAAGGAAAACTGGAGTCCACAGAATGTCCTAGAACCCACTTCAGTCTCTCATCATCTCCAAGCCTTCACCTGATATGATGCAGGGGAGTGGCGGGAAAGACTTTGCCAGAGAGCTGCACATGGACCTGGCCCAGGGCCCCGAAAACTTGCAAGAGGAACCCCAGCTGTGGCCCCCACCAGCAGGGTGAGCCAGCCGAGGCACAACGGCTGAGCTTATGCCCACCCCTCCAGTGTAGATATGACCACTGTTTCTCTTTCACCACCAACTCTCACACGCATTCCTCTCATGGCCAATCCTGACCTAGAACCATGAAGGAAGCGGGTTTAGCAGAATACAAAGCCACTCCATTAATCCATACCACAACCTGACCGTTACGGATTTCTGTTTAATGGAGAGGAAACTGAGGCTCAGAGTGAAATGACCAAGGTCATATGATGAAAGGAGGCTGAGTTGAGAACCTGGTCACCTACCCCAAAGCGTGAGCTACTGAGGTGCTCTAATAAAGAGACGGCTTGGATTCAGGCAGGTCTGGATGCAGGGAGGTCCTTCTCATACCCACCTGCAATGAGATGACAAACATGGAAGCCTTGTGTGAAGTCGTTTTATCTGTGCGAAGTCGTTATATATATATCAAGCACTTATTAATTTATATATATATACATATATATATGCTGATTTATGCAAGCTCATTGCATATAAGCAAAAGGAAGATGAAAACCCTGCAGTCCCACCCTGAGTAGGTCTATACATAAAGAAGGTGGTGGCAAAGGGGAGGCATGGTAAGCCTTTCTGTTTGACTGAGCTTTGCCACAAATATCAGTGAAGAGAACCTAGTGAGTGGTGTGGCCCATGGTGAGCTACTTCTTTCTCCAGGTAGTCAGAATGAAACAGCTTCACACCAGCGTAGCCTGGTCTAGCTTCGGGCCACCCCATCAGGTGCCCACATTCAAGAATTATAATAATTGAGACCTCTACCACTCCACAACTAACGTTAGGCATCTAACAAAGTAAAATTGTATTAATATTTGGCATCAGAATTTGTCTCTTGGGAAGTAGGAGTGGGGAACTCTCCTTGTCTGGAAAAATACCTTGATAAATCACTCAGGGTAGAAGGTGAGGGTTCAAGTATAGGCAGGGTCCGGACACCAAAGAAAAGATGCCAAACTGCTCTGCCTGAGACGTTTGCTTTGCTGAGAGTTATGTTTTTCTCCAGCGGGGGAGCAGGAAAGGAACGAGAAGGGAGCAAAAGAGAAAAGGGGACTTGCTGCAGAGAAATAGGGGGCCTGGACTGCGTGGGGCAAAGGGCCTGGAGGAAACCCTGGGTTTTAAGAGCAGAGTTGGGGGATGCAATTTAATGTTGGTATTAGAATGGTGTACAATGCAACTTCCTCCTCATGACTCCCACACTTCATTCAAGTCTGCCATTTTCACACGGAGTCAAGGATTCTAGCCAATCTTATTTAGATCTCAGGAGGCAAGCCAGCTAACTTAGGGGTTGGATAAAAACATAAAAGATTGCCACTCCCTCAGACATGATAGAATCAGCATCTGAGGTAGACATACCCAGAAAGACCGGGTGCCCAGACCCGTGGCATGAATCACAATTGTTCTAAGCCAATTTCAGCAGTCCTGCTCCTCACTTTCCCAGCTAAGGGTGGCCTCATGATCCAGTTCTGGCTAAACAGACCTAAGCAAAAGCCTGCCCCAGTTGGTTGTAGTGTGGGGTTGGGGGTTCTGAAAGTTTTTGTTTTCTCCTGCTGCCTTGAACACAGACATGATGGTTGGTGTGGTGGCAGCCATCTTGTTACCACAACATAAAGGTCAAGGGAATCATGGAGGCATGTGTCCTGATATAGCTGAGCTGTGCCCCAAAGCCAGCAGCCACCTACCTCTGGCCTTGTTATATTAGAAAAATAAACCTCTCTCGGTTTATTGCCACGATAGCCAGGTTTCCTGTTTCTTGCACTAAACACATTTCTAACTGGTACAGAGGTGAATGAAGGAAACTGCTCCCCAAATGGCTTGGTTTTACTCATGTTTGAGAATTAAAGACAAATTCAGAGGACAATTTAATCAGAAGCCTGGAACCAATAGGCTCGGCTCCAGCCCCGGTAGAGAATAGAAAAGAACTGCCAAACTTCATTACCAAAGGCACAGAACAGCCCTCCAGTGAAGCATCAAAGTTAATAGTGTATCTCAATCTCATCCACAGGCAAAGCCAAGGTAGCAAAATGAAGCCAATGATGGATGCTGCCACATCAACCGTTAGCTTGCTATGGTTTTAGTCCCTTAATCACCAACAGCTTCAGATCCCACTGGAGAAATGGGTGATTAAACAGGAGAGCAGAGAAAAGGGGATGCCATCTCATGTTTGCAGGAACATGAGCAGGCATTCATGGGCCAGAAAAATCAACCCAAAGTAGGTAGCTATTGTCCCTGTTTTACATATGAGGAAACAAACAGGACGAGAGTTCTAAGGGCTTTCTTTGTATTTAAATTAATTGATTTATTCATCCAACACTTATTAAGTACCTACTATGTACCAGGTTCCATACTAGGTGTCAGTAAGACACTCTGAGTGTAGTGGGGGCAATAAACCATGGACACAAAATAACTACAACATAAACCAAAGGGATCGTGGGAGTCTTGACAGAGGAAAAAAATGTGCTGGAGCCTTGGGGAGTGAGATAACTTTGTGTATTTCCAGTGGATGCTGGAAGCGATTCAATTCAACTGCACAATTACAGTTGGAGAACATATGACACGAGCATAGAAAAACAAAAGGAAAAGGACAGAAAGGAATTTATTCATGAGGCAGGGACTCTGTTCCTGATTGATCCCCAGAAACTAGAGCATGTTAACAACACATTCATCAATCACCTACAGCGTTTGAGAAGCACTATTCTAGGGACCTTTGGTATGTGGCTGGAGGGACTATTGCTATTTTTTAGAAGATGACTGAGACCCTGAGAGAAGTATTGCCCACAGCCTCACAGCCTGTGAGTACTAACTTGGGGTTTCAACCCAGGTATGCCTGAATCTAAATTCTGGCTCAATCCAACACTACACTGACTCCTCTACCAATCAGGACACCTTCAGAAAACCCAACTGAAACTGATTTAAACAGAAAAGTGGATTTTCAGGACCATGTAACCAAAGTACCTAGGGATAGATTCAGGTAAGGGTTGGTCCAGCAGCCCAAATAATGTCACCAAAGACTTACTTTCTTTCGATCTCACAGTGCTGTGTTGCTTAGCTTCCTCCTCTGACTCCATATTTGCCCCATCACAAAATAGGTCTAGGTTCTCCTGTGTACACAACGGTCCCATTGCTCTAGACTTCATATTATCTGCATATCCTTCTACTATTGACTAAGGGAAGGGAGAAGGTATGCTACAGTGGCCCTTGAAGAAAGGAAAGGAGGACAGCTTCACCTTTCCAGAAATCCTGGCAAACATTTTCTCACATCTCATTGGCTCTGGTGGGTCATGTGCCCGTGCCTGAAGTATCAGCATGGTTTCCCTTAGGATGACTTTTATACACAGAAAAGGCTATTTTTGGTTACTTTAAAATTTAAATTCAACATTAAATGTATGACAGTTAGAAATTAAAAGTCTGGTTCTTTAAAATTTTAAGTTCAACTTATAAATCTTTATTCTACCTCTAGATATAGCTAACTTGAGTAATCAAGTTTCAGGGGGTCTTTGCAATTCACTTTTAAGCTGCATTATTAAACTTAATATGGTTGATTTTACTTTTAGGTACTTTAATTATCTGTCTAATAAATAATAAAAAACCTTTTAAATACTTGAGTAATGCTTGCAATATGATGACTCTTAAGGCTTCTTGCATGTTCCAAATCAGTTTACAAACATGATAAAACCACTTACACTTTTTCATGTAAAATCATAAATCTAAGCCAATTACTCAATTACCCTTTTTAATTGGAATCATAAGTTAATCTCTTAGATACTCCAATATGCCAAATAATCTTAAACATTACAAGTACTTTAAAAATACCAAATATAGGGGGCCAGCCAAGTGGCTCAGTTGGTTAAGAGTGTGAGCTCTGTGCAACAGGTTGCAGGCTCAGCTGGTGAGAGCACATGCGCCTAACAACAAGGTTGCCAGTTCAAATCCCGCATGGGTTGGTGGGCTACGCCCACCCACAACTAAGATTGAACACGCCACTTTGAGCTCAGTGGCTGCGAGCTGCCCACCGACGGCCGAATGGCGACTGGACTTGGAGCTGAGCTAGCTGCACCCTCCACAACTAAGATTGAAGGACAACAACTTGGCTGTTCCCCTTCCCCAATTCCCCAACACTGTTCCCCTTCCCCAATTCTCCAATTCCCCAATAAAACCTTTAAAAATATATATATACACAAATTATTCCTAAACCAAATACACACAAAAATTATTAAAATTGTGAATACAATTAACTTTACTGTTTCTATTACCATTGCTAAAACTTGGAGTGAAAAGATTCTTCTCCACTTAGGAAACGCATCCTTCTAAACAAGACAGGCCCCTGTCTTAGAGCAAAGGGTACAGGTGGATTCATAAAAGACTGGGCTATGGCCATATCATGATTTAGGCCTGAGCTGCAATAATTCAAGTGAGTCCAAAGGCCTGAGAACCAGAGGAGCTAATGTTGTAAATTCCAGACTGAGGGCAGGAGAAGATGTCAATCAGATGCCAATATATTTAGTAGGACTTTCTTAGACTGTCTCTTTCCTTATCTCTCTGTTAAGCTGTCTGCCTCTCTTGGTAGCACAGTTGGCTGTGAGCCCTCATTACTTGATGATTGATGGCTCTATTATTTTTGACAATGTCCTGGAGCATAAATTGCTCCGGAGTCCGTGCCAATAAAATTTGGACCTGTTTGCAGGGACAGTCTTTCAGGCCAGTCTTTAAGGCTTGTTCTGACCCTAGGAGGGCTATTCTTAGCGGTCTCTTTCCATGATTCTATTAAACTACTAGATCATTTAAGGGTCTAAGGTTTACTTCTTGCTTTCAAGGAGCTACCAACGTCCTTGTAATTTCTTACACCAAAAATCTTCATTGTTTTTGAGAGCACCCATAGGCTCAAACTTGCCCTTCATTCTGTTCCCCATAAAGTCAGTTATTTGGGGAAGAACTTCACAGCTTTCTGCTCTTCAGGCTTTCCTTCTCCTTCTGGTCAAAATCTCAGCACTACTCCCCCTGCAGCCTGCTCCTCTTGCGGTAATACCCCTGCTGTACAAGTGGGGCGCTGGATAGGGTTAGCCTCCGGTCTTGTTGATTTGCTTCTCCTGGCGTAGAACCTCTGCCTTATGATCCAGCTGAAATGAGGGAAATCATGACCCCAATATTCTCAGCCTGCTATGCCTGGGGGAGCTTCCATCTTATGGGTGGGAGCTGGGTAGAGGAAAGCAGCCCCAGACCTCTCAGCCGCTCTTGCTTGCAATTAGCCTCTGCAGGATGGAGCTAGGTGGGATGAGAATTCCCAGCGGCCTGCAATACCCGAGGCCTAAGCAGGGATCTGGGGGAAGAGGGAGTCCTGTGTTATTTGCACCCACCTGGGGCACGGCTTCATCATGCTGAACTGGGAGACAGGGGAGGGAACAAACCGTGGCTCACATGGCACAGCCTTTTGCTGTTCTTGCTTACCATGAAATCTTTCTTCATTTCCTATGTGTTTGTAAGACATTTCTAGAGACTTGTAAGTGGTTTTCTTAAAAAATATTTTTTGGGGCCAGCCGAGTGGCGTGATGGTTGGGGGCTGGCTTGGGATGCCAGAGGGCCCCGGTTCGGATCCGGCGTGTGAGAGCCAGTGACACTGCCCTCTACAGCTGGGATGCTGAGCAGCGGCTCGGCCTGGAGCTGGGCTGCCGTGAGTCACTGGTGCCGGGTGGGCTGCAGCCCCTGTGGCAGTGGGTTGCCATGGGCTACCGTGTGTAGCCAGCGGCCAGCGTGGACGGCCAGCAGCCGCAGTGAGCGGCCGGCCAGAGGCGGCTACTGATGTGCCTCTCCCGGGAAGAGCGCAATGATGGTGCCAACTTGAGCCAGTGAAGCAACGTCCTCCACAGCTGGATTGGGGAGCAAGGCGACAGCAACTTGTCTGTTCCCCTTCCCCCAATTCCCCAGCACTGTTCCCATCCCCCAATTCCCCAATTTAAAAAAAAAATCTTAAAAAAAAATTTGTTTTTGCTAGTTGCCATTGTTTCACGGGGGAGGTCTGCAGAGCTCCTCATGCCACCATTCTGGAAGATGTTTCAAAGACGGAACTTGGATCTTTGATTTAGCCAACCCTGGAGATTCCTTGCCTACTAACTTCTTTGACTTCTTGTTATTGAGGTTAAAAAAAAAATTCTTACTGTTGCCGCTGTGTTTCTCTTACTGGTGGCCAACGTCATCTGGATTGGTCCTACACTTAATGAAGCCTGAGCCAACACTAGCAGAGCTTTCTCCATCTATAAAGGTAACATCACATAAGGCCTACCGTAAAAGACATTCAAACACAACACCCATTACACTTTTGTATTTTTTTTTCTGTTTACTAGCATAGCTCTTCCACTAGTCTGTGATCTCTTTAAATCAGTATCCAAGTTCTAATTTATTTCAATAATCCAGCACTGGGCCTGGTGCTTAGTATATATAAGGAAAATCAGCAATGAATGAATGACTGCTGTCAAGGTAGCTAATTGCTTTAGCACCATTCACCCTTTAGTCTGTCCCCACAAACTTCCCAGATCCATTTTGGAACTTTGCACCACAAACTAACCCACGCAGCCAATCCTATTTATCTTGGTTGCTGAGATGTCTGATAATGTAGAGGTTGGACAGAGTTTGAATTTGTTTCCTCCTCTTTGCCAGACAACCTTGGAGAATGCCTTAACTTCTCAGTTTTTCATCTGTTCAATGGGGATAATAATACCAGTTAACATTAAATGTTACAATAATAATAACTAACATTATTGCATGCATAGCATCAGACACTGTTCTAAACTTTCTACATGTATTAGCTAATTTAACCCTCACAACAACCATAAGAGGTAAGTACTGCTATTATCCCCATCTTACATACAAGATAACTGAAGCAGAGAAATTGAGTAATTTCCCCAAGGATACATAGGTAATCAGTGGTAAAGCCAGGATTTGACATTCCAGCTAGACATTCCAGCTCCAGAGTTCTTACCCACCATTTATTATATATAAATTATATATATAATATATAATATATAATATATAATATATAATATATATAATAAATATATTATATATATTATATATATAGTATTTTGAGTTCAATATATGCATTCAAAATGGCTTGCCAGAGAGATCTTCTTTAAAATAAAAATCTGATGATGCTACCCACCTACCCATTACTACCCCAGGTTAAAATGCATCCATCCATGGTTCTACATCGCTCTTAGGATCAAGGCAAAATCCCTGATTGTGACCTCTAAGCCCCCATCCCCACCCCAGGTCACTCTCAGGTCACTCTGCCTATTATCATCTCTGCTGCAGCCACTCTGGCCTCCTGCTCCCTCACACTCACAAGGCCTCTCTCTCCTGCCTCAGGACCTTAGTCCGCGCTGCTCCCAATGTGTAGAGTGTTCTCCCCGTCACCTTTCCTCCTCTCCACCTCTTAACTCCTGCTTATCCTTCGCTGCCTCAAGGAAGCTCTCCCCATCGACCCAGACTAGCTCAGGTTCTTCCATTAGAGGGATGGAGGGCACCAGGTACCTCTCCTTGCTGAATATATATGCTTTGTTTGTGTGATTATCTCGTAGTATTTAGACTGCACACTCCAGGATATTAAGGGTCCAGGGTACTGCTTGTTTTTTGCTAATCACTGTATCACTAGTGTCTACTTTAGAGCCTTGTACCTAGTAAGGGCCCACTGAATATTTTTGGAATATCGATAAATGAATGAATGATTAATAAGTGCGTCTAACCTAGACTGTAGCCCCAGGCCTCTAGACTCAGCCCGAAGGCAAGAATCCCAAAGTTGTGTCTATACCTGCCCAATGCAGCTGGTTCCTTCAGCCAAGTGTGTCATGAAGACCTCATTCATTCAATCATTCATTCATTCAAAGATTCACTTGCTATCATGTGCTGGATATTATTCTAGCAGCTGGGGCTTTAGAGGTAGACAAAAAAGTCTTTGCTTTCATAGAACTTACTTTCTGGTGGAGATGGGTAGAATATAATAAATTGATAACTGTGTTGAATAATGTCCGGTGGAAGAAAATTAAAATAGGGTAAGTAGAATGGAAGTTACAATCCAACTCCCGAGGGCAAGGAAGTTGACAGCCGCACACACCTTTCTCGCTGCACATAATCTGTTTGAGGTCCTTCCAGAAGCCTGTGCTCAGGGACAATGGAGCGGGAAATGAAATCTGTTTAAGAGGCCACTTGTGCCCACTCACCAACACCTTAGGGATGGGTCAAGCGGGCCTATGTTGCCACGCTCACTTAGGATGTCTCTCTGTGGAAGTGCTTCTGGCCCCAGGATCATTGCCTTCAAAACGGAAACACTTCTGAATCCAACTCTCCCCTCCTCCACTCCCCTACGCTAACCTAGTGATTAGGTGTGTGAAGAGAACTGGAAAAGACCGAGCCGAAGATTAAGAAAACTCCCCAGAAACCTCGAGGCCAAGAGGGCATGGAGGAGGCTAACCTGGGGGACCGCAGGTCATCTACCCCCCCCCCACTCCTCGAGATGATCTAGCTCAGTGGTTCTCACACTTGAGCGAGCGTCAGCATCACCTGCAGCGCTTATTGAAACACGTGGCTGGGCCTCACTGCCAGGATTTCTGATCAGCAGGCGCCTGTCCAGCCCCTCCTGTGACTACTCCCTTCTGCACACTCTCACACCTGTGTACATACCCCACGGGTCACACTCCTCCACCCGCCCTGGCCTTTGCAAGGGCAACTGGACCATTACCCCTGCCTGCCATGCCCCGTTCCGCCTTCCCCGTGGGGTTGTCTTCTGCTCTTGGGATTCTGAGCTTGTGTGTCTTCCTGAAGCTCTCTCCCTGGCCACCTCCTCCCCAGCCAGCATCCCGGCTAGCATCATTCGCTCCCTCAGTGCGTTTTCAGAGGCTGGTTAGCGTGGTGGTTCAGAGGCCTGCTTTCAGATGTCCAGAACCAGGCTTGACCACTACAAGTTCTGTGGCCTTGGGCAAGTTGTGTTCCTTCTCTAGGTCTCTACTTCCTCATCTATAGAATGCCAGAGAGTTCTTCCCCAACCTCAATTTATATTGCTCCCTTTCCTTATTTATAATATATAATATAATGTAATGTAATATGAGGTGGAAGATAATAACAGCTCCCACCTCATGGATTTGCTAGGAGTTAAGCACAATACCTGGACTATAGTAGATGCTGAGTTAATCTCAGCTGCAGTTATTCACGGGCCATCCTGGTCAGGAGTGTTTAACCTTCATTGTTGGTACCCAAGACGGACTGGACAGCCCTTATCAGAATCACCTGGAATTTCTTCCCCACTCCAGACCTCTTGGGTCATAATCGGAGACTCTGGATTCTGCATTTTTTACCAGCGTTTCTGGGTGATTTTCCCACCCCTTGCATGATTCTGTTGCACAGCAAGGCTTGAGAACGACAGCTTGAGCTGACTGAGCTTGGGTTCGAATCCACTCCAGACACTCAGGTCCAGGAGTGGCCTTGAGCATGGCACTTCCCTAGGCCCTGGAAGCCTCGTGTGTTAAAATTACAAACAGTGCAGATCCCGGCTGTCGTGACCAGAGCGTAGAGCCCTCAGCCTCTTACCCGTGTGCCAGGAGTGCTCCACGACTAGGCTGGGTTGGATGTGGAGGGGGGTTGCTCCTAGCTGCTCTGTCTCCTCCAGAAGACTGAGGTCCCCTCCCCACAGGTGGCAGCAGACCAGGCACCTGTCAGCACAATCAGAACCAGCCTCAGATTCTAACGGTCTTGCTCCTCTCTGGGTTCCAACTGTCAGCATGGCCCTTTCCTTTGGCCTGAGGGTATTAACATCCTGTGTGGGGAGCCCCAACAGAGGAGCTGGGATGGGGCAAGCAGAGCTGGTTTAGTGGAGAAAACAGTACGACAAGAATTTTACACGTCACCTCCAGTTATAAGTGCCTTCTTAAGAAAACCATTAATGCCAAGTACCAGATAGAAGAGGAATGGTATGAATGAATGAATGAATGAATGAATGAATGAGACCATGGGTGATGAACTGATGAATGAACAGGAGGAAATCCTTCACCTGAGGGGAGAAAGCAGTCCTGCTAAGACGTGAGCAGCAGCAATGCTCTGCACCGAAGCCACGCGTGGGCGGTTGAGTGGAAGAAGTTCTCCCCCAGAGCCTTCACTGACCCTTGGCCTACATAACCATCCACCAGTCTCAAAGACCTTCAAATCTGAGAGCCTAAGTCTGCTTCTTTGTAACTCTTTTTTTCTATGCTTTTTGGAGAGTATTTTTCTCTAGTGTCCTAGTTGATGTTGTATTTGAAATAATCCAACCTAGTGTTACTTAGTCTTAGGCTACTCTAAGAAAAGGAATTTTTCCCACGTTTCAGTGAGGTGATACTATTCACTTAATATGAACTTATTTTCGGATGGTGCTTTATATGTTACAAAACCTGCTCCTGCTAGTCACCCACGTCCAAGTGTAAGACCCTGAGTTCCCCCAGTGCTCAGCACCAGCACCAACTCCAGCCAGAGCACCAGCAATGGTGCTGAATGGTCTGATTTAACCCTGTCACAATGACCATTATCCTATTTCAGGGGTCGGCAAACTGAGGCTTGCGAGCCACATGCGGCTTTTTGGGTACGATCCGTCTCAAAAGTTTGCTGACCCCTGGAAGAGCCAATCCTGCCCCTCACAACAATTTAAAAATTATTCGAGAGCCATAAATATATTTTTACAGAATCACCATTATGTGAATAATATCCTGTAAAAATTTTATAAGTGAAACTATGATAGTTTTATTTTCATTTTTTATTTTACTTCAGAGCCACACATTTGTGAGCAGCAGTTTGCTGACCCCTGGCGGCTCTTCCGTCTCAAAAGTTTGCCGATGCCTGTCCTAATTTATCTTGGAAACAGGCTCAGAAAGATGAAGCGGCCTGACCGTGCTTGCCCAGCTAGACACTGGCACAGCCTAGACCAGAACCCAGATGTAGAAGTCAGGTCTTTGATGGTCCACCCTAGAGAAGGGCCCAGGGGAGGGACCTGGCACTGGGAACACCAAGGGGAGGAATTTGCTGGAGAATGAGATGATTTAAGCAGAAGGACCTATTTTCAATCCAGGTTCTGGCCCCTGGCTAAGTCATGTGACCTTTAAGCGTATGGTTTCCCATCTGTAAAATAGAAGGAGGGGGTGTTATTGCTACTTAGCAGGGTCATTGGGGCTAGGTAAGACCCCATGTACAAAGCACTGGGTCCAGTAAATGCTAGCTTCCCCTGTGTCCCCCACCCTAAAAGACGGAGGATGGGTTGGCCACTGTGCCTCACTCTGCCATCCCGGGTCTCCCCACTTCCCACAGTCCTTGGATGGCATGATGAACACATTCTCCAAATGGTACTGACACAAATCAAAGGGCACAAAACAGCTTCTTTGTTCCCTTGATTTTGCAAGAAAGAGACATCTGAAGCTCTCAGCTGCAGTCTCCCTGGTGCACCCTGACTGAAGAATGAATGACAAAGCTGATTGCTACTTCACAGAGTGGAGGCAGAACAGGAAAATAAGACACACATTTTGTTAAGAAGCAGGCTCTTCAAATGTCTGTGACTTAGCCTCAGGGAGCTGCGAGCTAGGGGGCCTGTTGGGATTCTGCGTCTGGGAGGTTCGTGCGTTCGTTTTATTCATTTCAATTCTGCATTTCAGCCTGCTCTGCCTCTATTGATCTGCTTCAGTCTGACATTACTAATCTGAGTAGCTCTAATTGGCTCACAAGGATGGCTGCAATGTAGCTGCTTTGCAGAAATAGCACATTTTGGGGACAGTTTATAGCAACACTGGACTTTAAGCAAGGATAGCATGGAAAGAGCACAGCTTTGGAGACCGACAGGCATGGGTCATTCTCTGCATGACCTTGGACAATCCTGGAACACCCTGAGCCTCAGTTTCCCTACCTATAAAATGGGGAGTATATTCATGGCTTCCTAAGGTCTTTGCAGGGATAAGTGAGGTCAGATGTGGTGTCACAAGGAGGCAGGAAATCTTGACAGTAAGGCACTGCATTCTCACAAACAAAGTTTTAGTATTCCAAAGAAAATGGATAAGCACTGGTACACCAGGAGCACCAGTGGTTCTGTGACCAACACAGTGCTGGTGGCATCTGTTGTGGAATGTCAGACATTCACCACTTCCTCTAGGTCATTACAAATCCAGCCTTTGTTCTTGTGGTCTGAAGTCTAAATTGAGAGAATAAAATATGAACACAGTATCTGGAAAATGACTTTGTATTGCGGTACTTAGATTAGAAGGCGGGTTCAATTCTCTGGCTTTCTATGTTGGGGTTTCTATCAGTTATAACAAATAAACATGCAGAGGCAGAGCTGATCAACCATTTCATTGCGTTTAAGGAACAAGGAGATGAATGGTTTTCCTAAGTCAGTGCGTCACCGCATTTAATTTGATGATGTTGTTTAGAAACTCTCTGTACTGTTTTCCAGGCCAAAACATATTAACCATTTATGAGAAGAAATCCAAAAGACAAACAACCAATTCCCCGTAAAAAAGGGAAATTATAGTGTGGTTGATTATAAACGTAGGCACCATTCCCAGGGGAGAGGAGGAGGGGCTCTTGCACAATTGAAAACAGTAAGGAGAAAAAAGCTTGTTGAGCTCAGGGGCTGAGCACAGAGGTAGAAGCCCTGGAGTGGAAACCTGCTTCTGCTGCCCAGGTTATAGGACCTTGGGCCGCTTGCCCCCACTTCTCCGCCTGGACACATCTCTTCATGTTCAAATGGACAACAGTCATTCCTGGACTGTGAGGGTCCACTGAGTGAGGCCTTCCCAAACTGGCCCTTTGTACCTCAGATTGAATCTTCATAATACCTAATGAGGCTTGTGACTTGCCGAAGGTCGCAGAGCTACGAAGCAAAGAAGCCAGGATTAGAACCCTAGTCTGTATGCCGTCACTGTGAGCTGTAAAGAAACAAAACAGGAGTTATTATAAATATCATCACTGTCAGGACCATCATGAGGTTGCAGCAAAAACAGAAAAATATTCACTCATTAACAAATATTTACTTGTATAGCATGAGCCGGGCACTGTTCCTGGCATCAAGGTTGTAGTGGCATTATTGTAGAGCGCAGTAAGCAAGTGAAATAATTTTAGGTAGTCGTCATTGCTATGAGGAAAGTGGAATGTGGATTTTCAGTAATGGGGAGTGAGGGGTAGCAAATTTATATTGAGGTTGGGGAAGACATCTCTCAGGAAGTGACTTGGGAACAGAGACTGTGAGTGGAGGCCATGGACATGGGGGCGGTCAGGGTGGGCGAGGTACAGGGATCAGAAAGAACAAAAGCCTGAAAAAGAACTATGCTTGGTCTGTTGAGTTTCAAGGGGAGGCAGAGTGGCTGGAACTTGGTGAGAAAGAGCAAAGATGGGCGCAGGTCTCTGTTGTGAGACTTTGTAGGGAAGAGTACAAAGACCAGGTTTTCTGATAAGTGAGATGGGAAGCGAGACGAGAGTTTACTATTGAACGCATATAAACATTTTAATTTAATTGACTTGTTGTTGAACACATAGCATGATCACCTCATTCAAAATGCAGAAGTACCAAAAGGTAAGCCATCTCCCTCCCACCCTATGCCCCACCTGCCCAGATGCTTTCCCTGAAACCCATTTAGGTTCTAGTTTCTTATGTTTGCTTATAGAGACATTACGTTGTATACAATCCAACACACACACACACACACACACACACACACACACACACACATCCCTCCCCTCTTTCTTTTATGAATGGTGGAATAATATTCACACTTTGCTCTTTTCACTTCATGTCCTAGAGATCATGTGTATCAGTACTGGTAGAGTGTACTCTTGATCATTTTTTTTCCTTGTTGCCTGTATAATACTCCATTCCATAGTATTTAGCCAGTATTTATTTAACCACTTCCCCTATTGATAGTCATTCACGTTATTTCGCTTGAGTATTTTAAGCGGAAGTAACATTCTGATTTATATTTTAGAAACAGCCCTCTGGCTACTGCATAAAGATGGCCCATCGGTAAGCGACAGTGGGAGCAGCAGTCTAGCCCTACTCAGTTAGGAAGTGCTGTCACTGTCCAGGGAAGAGAAGATAGTTTGGGACAGGGTTACAGTGAGGGCGTGAGAAATGGGCGGATGTAGGATGTTCAGGAGACAAAACAAACAGTACTAGTGACGGCTTAAATATGGGGGGGGGGCGCATTAAATAAAATGGGATCAAGGACAACTTTTGAGCTGTAGCAATTTGCGGGGTGGTGAAACCCTCTTATTTTCTCAACAGCATTTCATGTCTGATTTCTCCAAACAGAGCGGTAAAGGCAGCAGCTGGCGGTAAAAGATGGATCCTTTGCATGAGACTCTTTCCTATACGGCAAAAAAACAAACAAAAAATAATAATAAAACACCTATTACATTCACTAAACGTAACATAACATTTATTTGGAATTTGCTACTCTCCACATCAGGATGGAATCAGTCCCAAGGAATTTCCTCTGAGCTCACCAGCTGCTCTTTCACAGTCTCCTTAGCAGGGCCTCCTCTGTCTGATATCTAAACACCGGCATTCCTCAGGGATCAGCCCTGAACCCCTCTTCCTCCCTGCCCACATTATCTCTGTGGAAGGTCTCTTGCTGCACTGTGGTTTTTTGACGCACTTATACACTGAGTCACCGATTCCTATTTTCAGCTCTAGTTTCTTCCCTGAGTTTTCCCGGGAGACTTGGATACCCAAATGCTTACTCAACATCGTCACCTGCAAGTTTAATAGACATCTTATACTTAACATGTTCCAAACAGAACCCTTAACCCTCTACTCACAGCCCTGTCTTCCCAGGTCTGCCACACATCAGTAAATGGACACCCCCTCCACCATCCACCCAGATGTATGCAGTAAAATCCTAGGAGTCATATTTGAGCCACCCTCTTCTATCAAGCCTCCTCGCTGGTTCTAACTAGAAGCATCATCTCGAGTCCGTCTGCTTCTCTTCGTCCCCACCATCCCCACCTCTCACCTCCATCATCTTCCATTGAATAGTACTAGACTAGGAGTCACCTATCTAGTCTCTCTGCCTCCGTTGTTATCTTCCTGGAGTCATTGTCCACACATCAGCCAAATGGGGATTTTCAAAGGAAAGTCAGCTCATGCCACTCCTACGATGAGAACTTCAGTGTGTTCCCATCATAACTCAGCTAATATTGAAATTCCTTGCCATGGCGCCCTACTACCTCCCAGCCCCATTGACACCTCCCTCCAAGGATCTCTGTGCTCCCTTCTCTTTTCTGAACCCCTGAGACAGGGTGTTGGCACTCACTGTCCCTCTGCCTATAACACTCCTGTCTTGGTTCCCCACGAGGCTGCTTCTTCACCTTCAGGTAGTCCTTGCTTGAAAGCCTCCTCCTCGACTTGATTTAAAGTCCCACCGCTCCCATCCCATGCTGCTACGTCTGTGGGAGTGGGGCCACTTAACAGTGTGACAACTCCAAAAGACTCCTGTGTGAAATTCTCAAGTAACTGGCACCATATTTCCTACTTGTCCCCTTGATGTTTTAGTGCTGCTTGTGGATTAGTGCTTTGGGCAGCTGCACAGATAACTCACCCTTCGATCTGGCTCAGCCTGTCACATGGTACAATAAATGCCATGATAAATGTCAACCGGTAATATTATGCTTCCTTCACCAACTCTACCGCAGAGGGTTCTAATCAAGATTGTTCTATTGATTCATTAACTTTTTCTAATTCAATGCCGTTTTGATTGTGTACGTTTTGCATAAAAGTTTTGTGAATTTCATTTTGATAAACAAAATAATTTCTCCAAAACGTACACAATCGTTTTGGCAATTTACGATTCTCATTTCTCCACTCAGTAACAGAGCATAGCATTTAGTTTAAGCGTCTTTCTGGAAACACCACCTCCAGCAGATGTAATTAAAAGCCTGAAAACAAATATTTTGAGGTATTCTCAGAGGATAGTTACTAAATTGTTGTATTAAATTCAAATTAAAAAAAAAAAGACTTGTGGAAGACCTACACAGAATTGCACTAAATGACTTTACATACATTTATTTCAAATACTGTCACATATTATTACACTGTTGAACGGTCACCCCAGACACAATTTCCTTCAAGGACACCACTTCATTCCAGTATAGCCACTTCAACTGCTTAATCAGTGGCTTAGAGAGGTCCAGGAGCTTTAGAAAGCCTGTGTGAAGCCTTCTGAGAGATCATCAAAGTCATCTTCCTCCTTTTCTCAGCAAAATACCTGGTAGTATTGGTGCCTCCTTTCTCAGAGCAGTCGTATTCTCTGAATCAGACACAGTAGATGTTTTATGTACAAAATGCTATTCTAATTGCATAAACATACTGTTATAATGAATCACCATCCACTCCATTTGTAGAGTGCTCTATTTGTATAATTAGAAAAACACTTCTCTCAAGTATGGTACATGGGGGACACAAGATGATCATTTGGAATGGGAGAAGAGAATATTAGGATTTGTGTTTATGGCCATGTTTATTTTAAATAAGATAGACAGCAGTTCCCCTTATCCACAGGGGATATGCTCCAAGATCCCCAGTGGATGCCTAAAACTGTAGATAGTACTGAACCCTATGTTTTTTTCCTATACATACACACCTATGAGAAAGTTTAATTTATAAATTGAGCACAGTAAGAGATTAACAACAATAAAATATAGAACAATTATAACAATATGTTATAATAAAAGTTATGTGAATGTGGTCTCGCTCTCAAAACATCTTATTGTACTATACTCACCCTTCTTGTGATACTATAAGATGATAAAATGCCTGCCTGATGAGATGAAGTGAGGTAAATGACACAGGCATTATGTTAGGCTATTGTAAGGGTGACTTGAACACAAGCAGCACCAAGATACCACGACAGTTGATCTGATAACAGAGACGGCTATTCAGTGACTAACGGTTTGGGAGTGAGTACAGTGTGGAGACACTAAACAAAGGGATGATTCACATCCTGGGCAGGACAGAGAGGGACAGCTTGAGATTTCATCATGCCACTCAGAACAGTGTACAATTTAAAAACTTATGAATTATTTATTTCTGGAATTTTCCATTTAATATTATTGGACTGTGGTTGAGCATGGGTAATGGAAACCCATGAAAAGCAAAACTGTATTAGTATTTACTATGCGGTTTGACCCCGAAGGCCACCTTCAGGCATGTGTCATGGACAGTAGGCATGGCAGTACCAGTGTGGGGACCTGTGGTTCTCCTAGTCATACTGACCTCCATCATACAACCATGTACTGCACTTTCCCCGCTACAGGAAATCACCAACAGGGTTCGTTTGACAGAACCCAGACTTTTAAATGGTCGAATTTTTACAATGCTTTAAAAAGGTGGCTGCAGACTTTCCCCCTAAGCATCCATTAACAAATGGTTCTATTTTAAAAAACATAAATAGATTCATAATCTACACACATGTTTTTCCCACTTAACCATATGGTTTGGACATCTTTTCATGTTAGTATATAGAGCTCTACTTCATCTTTTCCTGCCTTATTCCTTTTAAATCTTTGCATGGAATACTCTTCCCCCTCTTTGCAAGGTTAATATGTTCCTTTAAAAATTCATAGGGTTAATTTTCATAAGTGGAGAAAAGAATCAAGATGTAAACTGATGGTATACAATTACTGCAAGATTTTATCAACAAAACACGTATATGATTCTCAATGTTATAAAATTGGAAGAAAAAAACCCCCAGAATAATAGAGGCAAAGGAAACAATGCAAGTGAGCATGGGATTGTCACTACTATAAAGCAGCAAACTTAACTATAACCTGTACTTCCTATTAGGCCACCAAAATCTTGAACTTCCAGGGACATATCTTGGGGTAAAACTTTTTTCCATAATATGGATGCATCATGATTTATTTCCCAATTGCCTTCTACATTTGGGTTTGTATTAGTCTGCTAGGGCTGCCATAACAGAGTACCACGACTGGGTGGCTTAAACAACAGAAATGTATTTTCTCATCATTCTGAAGGCCGGAAGTCCAAGGTAGGGGTGTAGGCGGGCTTGGTTTCCCCTGAGGCCTCTCTGTCTCTGTGGCTTCAGATGGCTGCCTTCTCACTGTGTCCCCACATGGCCTTTCTGCTGCAAACCTGGTCTTTCTTCCTCTTCTTATAAGGACACTAGTCATATGGGATTAGGGTAGGGCACACCCAGCTTATCTCATTTAACCTTAATTACCTCCTTAAAGACCCTATCTCCAAATACAGTCACATTTTAAAGTACTGGGGATTCTAAAGTAAAGAATGCCAACAGATGAATTTGAGGGGGATACAATTCAGGCTTGCTGCTTTTAGGTTTAAAATGTAAACTCCTTAGTATAGTGGACAAGACCTTGTAGGACCAAACATCTGTCTTCTGCCTTCATCCCCCCATTCCCTCTCCTAGTCCACTTTATTCCAGCCATACTGGCCTGCTTTCCCACTCTCAAAAGAGCCAAGCCTTTCTCATTTCTGGGCATGAGTTGTTTTCTCTGCCAGGAAGACCCTTCCAACCCTTCCCCCCGCCCCCCGCCCCATTACATCTCAGATGAAAAATCCCTATGTCAAAGAAGCCTTCCTTGAACCCCACCGATCAGGTTGGTATCGTCCCGGCTTCCCACATAACCCTGGGGTTTTCTTTGCAGCCGTCATCACACCTGATAGTCATTGGTGTGATTGTTTAATATGTATCTCCCACTGACTGAGAGCTCCAGGAGGCCAGGGGCCTCATCCCTGAATCCCCAGTGCCCAGCCAAGTTCTTGGCATAGAGTAGGCGCAAATAAGTATTTACTGGATGAATAAACACCTTGTATTCAGCTGTTCCCTCCATGAGGCCAGCAAGCTCCTATATCTCTCTAAATAGACCAAGAACTCCTTCACAGCAGGCTCTGTGTTCCCAGTGCCCAATAAGGGCATGGTGGCAACATAGTAAGCCTGCGAATCAAAACAGAACATTTCTACTTTGCTATGTTTCCAGATCCCACACCATTGCTCTAATGATCGTTCTTGAGTCAAGAAGTAGATAAAAATGATCAATTTCCTGTTTGATTCATAATGACTATTACTGGTAGAAAAAATAATACAAAATAAAATTGAAATGGTTAAGATGGCACCTGCTAACGCTGTTATAATATATATATATATATATATATATATATATATATATATATATATATATATATATATATATATATATATATATATATATATATATATATCCTCAGGGTCGGCTGAGTGGCTCAGTTGGTTAAGAGCGCAAGCTCTGAGCAACAGGGTCACCAGTTCGATTCCCACATGGGCCAGTGAGCTGCATCTGAGCTGAGCTGCTGCTGAGCTGCTGCTGAGCTGCCAACAGGTGGCAGGATGGCTCAGCTGGTGGGACCACGTGCTCCTAACAGCAAGGTTGCTGGTTGGACTCCTGCATGGGATAGTGGGCTGCGTCCCCCCTCCCCCACAACTAAGATTAGATACAGCACCCTGAGCTGAGCTGCCAAGGGGGCGGGAGGGCTCAATTGTTAGAGTGTGTGCTCTTAACAACAAGGCTGCTGGTTGGACTCCCACATGGAATGGTGGGGTGCCCACCCCCCCAGCAAATAAAATTGAACATGGGCACCTTGAACTAAGCGGCTGCGAGCTGCCAACGGGCAGCCAGATGGCGACTGGATTTGGAGTTGAGTTAGCTGTGCCCTCCACAACTAAGATTGAAGGACAACAATTTGGCTATTCCCCTTCCCCAATTCCTCAACACTGTATCCCTTCCCCAATTCCCCAATAAAAAAATAAAATGAAATGAAAAATCCTTTGGAAACTCACGTCTTGAGGGAAACATTGAAAAACTGCAAAAGCTGAGAACAATCAGATCTGGTTGAAATAATCAAACTAAAATAAACTGTCCATGTAAAATCTGTTTTTTAAAAAACATTTATGGAAGCTGCCACTAACAAATGTTAGACCTGAAAAACTTTACCAAAGAAAATTGACTTGCTAATTAATGTCAGTGCCCTCTAGCCAAAGCCCACCAGGAACACACATGTAGTTGAACAAGTTGAGTTTATTGCTTGTTCCAGCGAGGGAGAACACACACCATGCGGGAACTATGGAGTACCTCAGTAAACAAGTTAGAAAGAAACCATTATAGGATTTAAGCTTTGGTTGAGTGGTTTAGGGAGGTTTTATGAAAATGGGCTTTGCTTTGCACTGGATGCTTCCAATAGTTGGTGTTTTGTGGGTGGGACAGTGACCATGTTTTTATCTTAGACAAAATTATGAAGCACACATAGACTTGCTCAGTGTCATATTATCATGCTATCAGAGTAACCTTGTTTAAGGTTGGTATTCTGCGATATTGTTTATATCCAACAAAATAACATGGCCATGTTGTGTCAGGACAGCTTCTGAATGTTAGAGGTTGTTCTTTTTTGTTTTGTTTTGTTTTGTTTTGTTTTGTTTTGAGTAAAATGTTGACATAAGATACTTCACAATGGGAGTGTAAATGTCTTTATGTCGCTTCATACACCTGAAACTAATAAAAAAGGAAGCTTCACAATGATAGAACCTAAATTCGATATAAAAATTATTAAATGTTTACAATGAAATTTACTTGTAAAAGAATCCTTCAGAGAAGATCATTTCCATAAAATAAAATGGGATTGGATACTATTTTACTATATTTGATCAAAGAATAAAATTGGCTTAATGGCATTGGCTCTGGAAAATTCTTTTGCAGTTCATCATTGTCTATATAATCCTAATTAAGAATATTGGGTTCCAGTTTTGGTGGGGATGTAAATTTGCTAGTGTCTTTGGAGAGCAATTTGGCCATAACTATGAAAATTAAAATTGCATTTGGCTTTTGACATTGCAATTTTACTTTGGGAAACTTATTCTACAGAGAATCATTGCTTGTAGTAACAAAGATCGGATAAAAAAACAAAACAAAAAACTAATGTCCCCCAGTAGGAGGCTGGTTAAATACATTATGGCACATCTATGCTACTGAAAACTAGGCGGCCTCAAAAAGATCAGAAGGTCCTGCAACGACAGGGGTCAGCCCACCCTCTTGTACCTACACCCCGCGGTAAGAGGGAAAAGTCACAGGACCCCAGGACTTGTTCAATGCCGGAAGCAGAGACCCCACACCGACAGTTGTAATTCAGAGGGTGGTAGAAAGCCGGGAGCAGACCCCGCATAGATTGTGACTGGACGCTCTTCCAAGGTCTGCATCACCATGGCAACCGGGGGACTATCGGCACTGAGGGCGGAAAACGAGGACCAGAGTTGAGGGGCTTCGGCCCCGACCACCCTTGGAATTCAGAGAGCCCAGGGAGTCCGGGACCCCCGCTCCTTTCGCTGGTCAGTGGCTGCAACCCTTCGGGGTGGGCTGCAAGGAGTTTCCCCGACTCTTAGGAGGCGACACTGCCTCGGCCAGAGTCGAAAACGGACGCGCGCCGCACCTTTCTCCGCGCGCTTCCCGCAGCCGGGACCAGCTCCAGCAGCCCAGGGCCCCAGCTTCTTCCAGCGCGTCTGCGCGGGCCCGCATCACCATGGCAACCCGGAGTGCGGCGCTTTGGTCCTCTCCCCGAGCCCAGGGGAAGGGACGTAGGACAGTGGCGGGCTGGAGAGGCGAGAAGTGAAATAAGGGCGGGGAGAAGAGTGTTGGAAGTGCAGGAACGTCGACCTCTTTTATCTCTGGATGTGTGTGTGTGTGTGGGGGGGGGGTACCGAGGGATTTGAGGCAGCCCCGGTGTGGGCGTCGCGCTGCAAGGGGGAAGGGGCCCTGGCCGCCGGCTCCCTTTGTCGCAGGCAGGGCTCTCCTCTGGGAGGGCAGAGATGAGAAGGGGCCTGGGTTCGGGGTCCGGCGGGCAGTAGGGGGCAGTAGCGGCTCGCCGTGCGGGGATGCTCCCGGCTGGAAAGTCTCCGGGCTGAGGCCCTGAGATCTGGAGAGGCAGAGGGCCCTCCTCACACTTGGATCTGACACTGGCGCGGCCCTGGTTGAGGATTAAGCCATGACCCTCCATGCCCTGGAGCAAACAGGTCCTTGCCTGGTCCCCTCTTGACCGGGCTGTAATCAGCTCGCTCTGCACGTAGTGACATAACTAGTCGTTAAGAGCATAGGCTCTGAGCTGAGACTGCTTGAACAAGTTACCCTCCCTGAGCCCCACTGGCTTATCTGCAAATGGTGATAATTATAGTAATTATCTTAGGGTTGCTTTGTTAAACGAGATAATGTAACTTACACAGTTTCTGGCACTTCGCAAGTGCTCAATAAATGCTTGTTGCTAATAGATGACCTTGGGCAAGTTGCCTGATCTGTCTGTACTTGTCTTACTTCACCTCACTGAAAAATGGAGATAGTACTAGTACCCACCTAACATGGTCGTGAGAATTATAAAAGTTAATATTTGTATAATCCCTAGAATGGCACCAGGCCCATAGTAAGTGCTGTGTAAATGCTCTCGGTTATCACTATGATTACATTATTATCACTATTAGCATCTGTTTGCCGGAGGTTGCTTGTGAATTGGATAGGATTGATTTTGTCCTGCCAGCTTCTGGCTAGATTACAGATATATTTGCCTGCATTTCTCCTTTGTCCTTCTCAAAGCTTTTCAGCCTTTCATGAGGATAGAACAGGCAGTGCAGTGTCCTCAAAAGATCACTGGGCTGTGAGTCAGCTAAATTTTGGAGTTTGTATGACGTTGGCCAGGACATTTACAGTTTCCTCTTCTATCTTTAGGATTCTTCCAACAAAGTGTACCTGGTATTATTTATTTATGTATGTTTGGCCTTTCCTCGTAATATATTCAGTAAAAATTAATTAGCACCTTCTATGTCAGCGAGTCTCTAGTAAGCTAGACGGTGCCAAGTACTGTGAGGAAGGCACGGATGAGATGCTGTGGGAATTCTGAGAAAGGAGAGTAAATTTCTCAATTTATATTTTGTATTTCTAATAGGTAAAAATGCCAAGAAGTTTGGGGGTAAAATGTGGATGGTTCCATCCTTCCATTCAATAAAATGTCTGGGAAGATGAACCCTCCCCCGACTCTCCCACCTTCCTCCCTCATTTCTCAGTTGACCACTATGCAGCTAAATGAATTCCTGCCTGTCAATCAAAACCAGCCCCCAGCAGCTGCCATGAATTCCCAGAGGTGGGCTTCCGGGCTCACCTCCACCTGTTGGAGCAGGAGCATCTGGTAATAGCACTCATGCACCACTTAACTACGGGCTATGTTCTGAGAAACGCCTTGTTAGGTGATTTTATTGTGTGAACATCACACAAAGCTAGATGGGCTAGCCCAGGGGTCGGCAAACTGCGGCTCGCGAGTCACATGCGGCTCTTTGGGTACATACGTACGTACATGTGGCTCTGAAGTAAAATTGAAAATGAAAATAAAACTATCATAGTTTCATTTATAAAATTTTTAAAGGATATTATTCACATAATGGTGATTTCATTTGTTTGATGGCTCTCGAATAATTTTTTAATTGTTGTGAGGGATAGGATTGGCTCTCTGTCTCAAAAGTTTGCCAACCTCTGGTATACCCTATTGCTCCTAGGCTACAAGCCTCCTGTACAGCATGTTACTGTAGGCAATTGTAACATAATGGCAAGTATTTGTATAGCTAAACATAGAAAAGGCACAGTGCCTATTTTTCAGCTTCATTGTAATCTTATGGGATCACTGTCATATGAGGGGCCCATGACTGACAAAAACATCATCAATGCGCCATGTGTGACTGTCATAGTTTTCTTCTCCTTTTGTTTTCTGAAAACCTCCCTTAACTCACTAGAAGGTGAGGCCCCTACTTAACCTCCTTAAATGTTAATCCACTAGGTGAAATGGTAAATTGTGTTTTGTGGAGGTTACTGGCAATTGGCTTTGAAAGTCAGAGGGGATTTGAGCCCCTGTGTGCCCTTGAATAAGTCTCTGAGCCTTAATTTCCTAATCTTTGAAACAAGGGCTGTTGGGATGATTATAGGAGATATCACACTTAAAGGGGCCAGCCGTGCCTGGTGCAGAGCAAGTGCTCAAAAACGGTTAACTGCTCTTTTCATCACCATCATTATTGTTACTACATGGTCATCTTACAAAAGGCAGGGCAATCTTTTGTAACTTCTTTCCTAATTTTGTTGCCTTGCACAGACTAGGGGCCCAAGAAATATTTGTTGAATGAATGAGCGAATCCACCCTGGAAACTCTAGCGACAGTCAATTTCACATTGCCCTGACTAATAGTAACTAACAATTATTGAACATTTCCAGAAACTATTACATCCCATCACCTGGGTTAACATTCAAGTTTGGTGGCTCTGTCAAGCCTTCTGATTTGCCTCCTGAAGCATTGGTGTCATTGATTCACAGCCCAGAAGCTGACAGTGACGCCTGCTGCAGATTTCTATATTATTTCCATAACAAGGCCAACAGCAACACCATTTCTGTAATGTAGCCTCTGCTAAGATCAGAATCGGGAGTCACACTAACATCAGGTCCTGTGTTCTCATCTCCCCAAGGAGGAGCTGGCCTCCTTGATGTAATTTCCTCATCTCTTATTACTAGATTGCCTGACATTACGTGTCTGAGACAGCAGGGCTCTATGAGAGTTTATTGCTACAGCCCTACAGCTTGCAAAGGCCTGGCTTCTCAGGGCAATAATCACACAGCATCGAGTCCTTCTTCTCCCTCTCTGGGGCCACTTTCGGAGCTATGCAGCAGCTCCAGGGCAAGGATGGATCAGGGGAAATCTTTTTGCTTCTTCTGATCCCCTCACCATATTTGACTTTTGGGTTAGAGAAGCCTTTAGGAATCATCTAATCCAGTGCTTTTGACACTGTTATGTGGTGTGTTTAGGGATCAAAAGACCCCCTCTCCCCACCAAGAGCTGCCTTTGGGGAAGAAGAACTACCTGAACAGGTAGAGCTTGGGCATCCTACCTCAGGTTCAACCAGAGTGAGTTCTGTGACATCTTTAGAACATCGAGGAACACGTTTCTTTTTATCCTTCAACAGAAATTTTGAACAAAAGGAAGCTCCTGCCATCAAGTAGCTTATGTTCTAGTAGGAGACATTTAATGTCTCCTATATAGCACCTTTCCTAAGAGATGATGACACGTGAACAGACACCAGAAGGAAGTGAAGGCTGATAAATGGTGGAAGAACATTCCAAAAAGAGGGAATAGCTGTACAGTCTCTGAGGTGGGAGGCCAGAGTAGCTGGAATGCCGGGAATGATGGAGCCAGTTGGGGAAGAAGCGAGGTGTGGGGTCTGGATTACTAGGACCTTAGAGACCATGGAAAGGACTTTAGATTTGCATTCTGTGAGAGACGGGAAGACACTGGAGGAGTGAGAACAGAGAAGTGATGGGACTTGATTGATAGGGCCATTTTGACTACTGTAGAGAATAGATTTTTGGGGAGCAAGAGTAGAAGCCGAAAGCAGAGACCAGTCTGGAGGTGACAATACCTCGGACTAGGGCAGTCAAGTAATAAAAGGTGAGGCACTTGGATTTGGGATACATTTTGAAAGTAGAGCTTAAAAGTTCTGCCAATAAGTTCCACGTTGGGTGGGAGAGAAAGAGGAATTAAGAATGGCTCCAAGGCTTTGAGGCCTGAGCACCTGGGTGAGAGGGGCCATTTCCTGAGAGAGTAAAGGTGGGAGGAGCAACAAAGGAAGTCCGTCACAGCAGATTCAACTGCCTTTCCTGATGGAGTGGGGATTGCTGTCTGGCGATGTCAGACGGTCTGAGACCAGGAGAGTGTGTTAGCTGAGGTTTTCCCATAATAGTGATTTGCTCAAGGTCTCACAAGCTGGATCTAGAAGCTAGATCAACTAATCCTCAGTGTGAAGGCTTCCTAGTGCCTATTAGTGTCAACTTCGGTTCAGGCAGCTGTGACCAGAGGCACCAGCAGTGCGTTTTGATGCCCAGGTGGTTCAGTGCTGGGGGAAGAGCTCATGTCATGCAGATTAGCAAGTGAGCCAGCCTTTTCTTCTCTCCCAAAAGCACCTTGGAGGAAGAATTACACAAATTACACAAATGGGTACATTGAGAAGAGGATGTTCACTGAACACCGTGAGCAGAGGTGACCAATGGAACTGGGGTTGTTTGCCTAGAGAAGGCTCAGCCAGACTTGAAGGTTTCCTCTGAGGACTGGAGGCCTCTGTGAGCCAGCGTGCTTCCTGCTACTGTGCGTCTGCGGGTTCCAATTATACGAGCCTATAATTTGTGGTTTTCATATAATTAAAGTATTATCCTTCAGCCCTTGATGGGATTGACTACTTCCCCTTGGAAGGTGAGGCGTGCGATTTGGTGTCAGCATTCCTGTCACCGCATCTAACTGATGTGTGTTCCCCAGAGTGAAAACTGAAACAGCCTCAGGGGTCTCCAGTTTTCAACTGGGCTTTTCGGGTCTTGACCTTGAGGGAGATGAGATTGTTCCCCTATGGGCATGAAACCAGTTGGGAGCCCTGTGGGAGCTAGAGAGGAGTTGAGGGAGAAGAGAGTGGGAGGCAGCCTAGAAAGCTGACGCCAGCTGTGTAGGGTGCACACTTGTTGGCAGAGGACCAGAGCTCTGTCCTTGGAAACTTAACTGTTCCCTCAGTTAAGAACGTGTACAAAAATACCACCTAAAGTGTCTTTTTAAAAAGCAGGGTGTTTTGGTTATTTGTTTTTGTTTTTTTGACAAGAGATCTGAATTGGGTAGTTGCTGGTATTGGTTCATCTGCTCTCAGGAACTCACGTCTTTGTATCCTTTCTCTCCCCTCTTCCTTGGCAGGTTGGCTTTTGTTTTCATGGCCATAAATCATCTGCCCTGGCTCCTGGCATTAAACGTTCATGGAAAAGGAGAAAAAGGGGCAGTGCTAACTGGGTCTGTCTCTTTTTATCAGGAAAGCAAAAACTTTCTCAGAACCCCATCCTCATCCCCACTCCAGCCGTCTTCCACTTGACCAGATCTATGTCACGTGACTACTCCTAGCTGAAAGAGAGATGGGAAAGTGAGTGCTTAGCTTTGCATCTTTTCTTGTAAAGGCAGACCAGGGAGAAAGGGGTAGGGCAGCACTGTCTAATGGAACTATAATACGAGCCATGTACACAAGTTTAAGTGTCCTAGTAGCCACATTTTTTAAAAGGTGTTAAAAAAAAACCCAAGTGAAATAAATGGTAAAATATGTTTTATTTAATGCAATATATATGAAACCATTTCAGCATGTAATCAATATAAAAACTGTTAATGAGCTATTTTGGACTCTCTTTTTTTTTTTTTTGTATGAAGTCTTTGTTGTTTTTTTTTTAATTAATTTATTTATT
>NW_017731444.1:852563-975672 GCF_001890085.2 Hipposideros armiger | reverse complement strand
CCGGGCGCCGCCCGTGTCTCCACTCGCCTCGCCGCCCAACTCCCGAACCCGCCGGGTCTGCCCACCTCTAAGTAGTCCGCGTGGGAGTCCCTTTGCTGCTCATTATGTCCTGCAGAGTTGTGTTTTCGCTGCCGTGGTTTGCGCGAGCTAATTCAGTGACTTCCTTACCGCGGCCATTTTCTTCCTCTCTGTATGAAGTCTTTGGAATCTGATATGTGTTCAACAGCTGTAACACATCTTAATTTGGACCAGCCACATGGCAAGTGCTCATGAGTGACTAGTGGCTACCGTATTAGACAGTACAGGTGTAGACAGTGCTCTGAGTGAGCAAACCAACAATGTCTTGCCATGATGAGTTCGTTCCTACTAGCATTTTCTATAATTGCTTTCCTTTTTATTCTCCAAATTGAATTTGGAAAACGTTACCTTGTCTCACCCTGCTGAAGAGAAAGAAGAAAGGATTTGGGGTTGTGTTAGGATGAAAGTAATACAAGGGGAAGGAGGTTGAATTAAGAGTTTGGGATGGCTTCGTGGATAGATGGAGGAAAGGAAGACTGGTTGCTATAGTGATAAAGAATGAAACGTTTGTCAAAATCAAAATATAATTATTTTTTTCCTGATTACAGAAGTAAAAATGTTGTAGACTGGGAGGAAAACAAATGTGCCAAAAATGAAAGGTACTATAATGCTAGAGATAGTCCTTGTTAATGGAATCTTTTATTTTATCAATTTTATACATATGTACACATGCATACTTATACACATATCTCTATATATTTTGAAACAAATTAAAATAAAGATCTGTGTAACATTTTCTATTGACTTAAAATACATATCACATAAAATTTACCATCTTCACCATTTTTAACTGTACAGTTCAGTGGCATTGCGTAACATTTTATAACCTACTTTTCACTTTAAAATATATTATTAACCCTTTTCCATGTCATTACATATTCTTTTAAATGGGATATTTAATAATTATGCTTGTATAATATTCTAGCCTATGTACTATAATTTAACTTAAGCACTCCCCTCTTGTTGGAGGTTTAGTTGTTAAGGTTTGCCTGTTATAGACAAAGGTTCTATTAACATCTGTACATATATCTTAGTGCACATTTCTAATTTGCTGGCAGAGGGGTTATGAGTATTTTAAGGCAATTAATGCATGTTGTCATCTTCTCAAAACTTGATGTTATTAATAATTGGGACTTCTGACAATACTGAAGGAGAGTGCTCATTTTATGAGGAAGAACTTGCTTACAGCATTGCCCAAGGAGCAATGGGGAGCAGCGAGCCCCCTCCCCGGAGGACTGTTGGAGCGTAGGCTAAAGTCACTCTCCACTCTTTCTTCTTCACAATGAGCATCAATTTTGATGGCTTCTAAAAGGAGTGAATCCCTTTCTCTTGCCCCCTAGTTGGATGTAACAGAGCTAGATTCTTTGGTGGAGGAAATACTCTCGAAAGAAATACTGCACTGGGGTCAGCGTCTGGGTAAATGACCTTGAAGGTCTCGTCCAACCTTAATGAGCTATGTTTGATGCTTATATTTTTCTGTGTTTTCCATTGTTCCTTCTTCCTTCCTGATATTTAATACTCCAAGATCCCTTCTTTCATCATTTCCCTTCTACTTGAAGAACTTCCTTTAATCAGCCTTTATGGATATGTCTGCTGGTATCACATTCTTTTCGCTTTCCTTTGTCTGAGAATGCTTTTAGTCCCCCTTTACTCACAAAGGATAATTTTGCCAGACAGAGAATTCACAGTTGACAGTTCTTTTAGTGCTTAAAAAATATCTCGTGTCTTCCAGCCGGCCTCCATGGATTTAGATGAGAAATCTGTCATTCAGATTGGTGTTCCCCTATAGGCAACGCATCATTCCTCCCTGGCTGCTTTCAAAAGTGTTTGTCTTTAGTTTTTAGAAGTTTAATTATCTTATGTCTCAGTGTGAATTTCTTTAGATTTATTCTCTTCAGGGTTTGCTCAGCTTCTCGAATCCGTAGGTTTGTGTTTGTAGCTTTTGGAAAGTTTTTAGCTGTTATTATTATTATTATTATTATTATTATTATTATTATTATTATTTTGCAATCTCTCTTAGCCCCTCTCCTTTTCTCCTCCTGGGACTCCAATGATGAATGCTGGCTTTTAGTTATTGTTCCACAGCCCCGAGGCTCTGTCAGTCTATTTTCTCCCTGTACACGTTGTTTAAATTCTATTGGTCTGTCTTCAAGTTCACTGAATCTGTCCTGTCATCCCCTTTCTAATAATATTGAGACCATCCAGTGCGATTTTTATTTTTGTTATTGCATTTTTCAGTTCTATTTTCATTGGTCCTTTTTAAGAATTTCTATTTCTTGCTGAGATTGTCTATTTTTTTTTCATGGCTTTTCAACAGAATTTGTAATTGGCTGTTGAAGCATTTTTATGACAACGGCTTTCAAATCCTTGTCAAATAATTCTGACTTTGAATCGATCTTGATTGGCAACAGTGGACTCATTGTCCTTTCTCATTCAAGTAGTGATTTTCTTGGTCCTTAATATAATGAATTACTTTTTATTGTTTCCTGGACTTGCTGTCTGTTATGTTAGGATAGTTGGAGTCGTATTTAAATTTTTTATTTTAGCAGTCATTCACTGCTTAGGTTTAGCACACAAGTCTTGGCTTACTTTGGTAGGCTGTGGTTGCAATGACAGTTTAATTTTCAGAGACTTTGCAATATTATTTGGGTCCGTTTGGTTTATCTGGTGCTGCTGGGGCTCCCATAGGCCCCTGCTGGTGGGGTGGGGGGAAGGGACTTCCCCAGACTGGGACCATTGAATGTCTCTTAGTTGGGGAGGCCCAGGGAGAAAAAGAGGCTTCCTGAGCCAAGCTTCTCATGGTGTCAGAGTCCTTCTGTCAGTACCATCTACCACCCCAGTATCTCTTGGTGGGGGATGGAAGTCTCAGGTCCAGTGGAGACGCAAAGCACTTCCCCTGGCTGCACTATTTTTCCCAGAAGCACTCCCAATCTATCCCCCATGTCAGTACTGCCTCACTCACCTGGTGTTTTTGGAGAGATTCTTATTAGATCTGGGGGTGGAATGAGCCTACCTGGGCTGCCTTCTGTTGCTAGGTTGGGGGTCAGCAATGCTGGGCCTAGGTCACCTCTCATTAGGTGGGGGGATGTCAAGAACTCTTCAGTTACTCTGTAAGAGCACCCTGGCTTCCTCCCCCCTTCCCTTCTCCCTTTGCCTCTTGTGCAGTAATTGCTTGTTGAATGACCCTCGCAGTTGACTCGATGTTGTGCTGGGCACTTTGCCTGTCTCCGAAGCACACTGAAACTGTATCCTTGTATAGTGACGTGGGGACCCATTCCCCACTAGCCTTTTCAGAACACATGGATGATGGTTGTGTCATGTTCGCTTAGAAGCCTGTATTTGATGGCTAAGCAGGCCCCACTTAGCAGGTTCCAAGAAAGCAGGAAAGAAAAAAAAAGGAAAAAAAGAATTGAAAGTTCTTCCTCATTGTTCCACAGGGTCACAAAAGTTCTGGGCTGCTCTCTGAGTAGAATTTTCTTTTCCTCCCTAGTGTTAATATTTCATAAGAACCATGAGATTTAACATACTCTGAATTCTTATGGAAACGAATATTGAGTATATCAGATAAGATTTTGAAAATTTCCTGACATCATTTTTGGCATATTTTTTATTTCAAATGAAAGGTCTAACTGTCCCTTGTCAACACAGAGCCTCCATTCTTTAAAATGTGTAATTGTAAGGTAAGCTTTCAGTTCTAATTTTGTTAAAGAAAAAGCTGTGAGAAGATAGGCATCCTCTGCCCAGTGTAGCCTTCCTTCTCCGGCTCTAATCCTACCTTCCTTCAGGTCTAGCTTGCTGCCTACTGCTCCTGTGAGGCCCCCTAACTGCCCCTGCCCCGTGTTCTCTCTCCTCTCACGTCCTGACTATAATATCTAAGCCGTACAATTACTGTTTTGCTCTCACTCCTGTAAGGGCATTTAACTCTTGCTTATTTATTTAATCTTATTTAGAATAAAATCCAAAATCTCTTCATGCTCCATAAGGAGCTACATGATCCTGCTACCCTACAATCTCCTCCCTTCTCCCCTTCTCCCCTTCTCCTCTTCTCCCCTCCTCCCTTCCTCCCTCTTTTCCTCCCTCCCCCTCAGCCACACTGCCCTTCTTTATTCTTGAGATGTCAAGCATACATTGTTGAATTTCCAGTGCCTAGAACTATGCCCAGTGCAAGAGACACTCAATGAATACCTGTTGAATTCAGGAATGAAATCAAGTTTACCATCTTGTCATCAAAAATGTAGTCTGTGTTTATTTTAAAACTTTAGAAAATATAAAAAAAGTAGGAACGCCCTTATAAAATCTCACATTTAAAAGCAGAACATAACCAATACTCTTTGAAAAAAATTATTTCTTCCTAGACCTTTGACCACTGATGGGATTTTGCTTGGTGTGTTTTCAGTGGTTATGGTCACCATATATCTTGTGTAGAATTTGATCTTTTCATGTACGTATGCCTTGCTTTTTCTAACTGTTTTGTGTGTTTATTTATACTGCTGCTTATTCCAAAAAGGATTCGAGGCCCTCTGAGATACAAACTATAGTATTTCTTTGTATAGCCCGCAGCATGCAAGCCTGTGCCTCCCTCCTACGAAGCAATTGTGGAGTGAATAAGTGAGTCTGAGAAGCTTGCTTTCTAGTGGAGGTGATGAGTGATTGTGTCTGACTCTAGGAAACTGCCAGTTCCTCCCAGCTGTGCCCAAAACACAGCACCTTCAACACTGGGTTCTGTTTCTCTTCATTTGTTTGTACCTGCCTGTCTTTTCTCTCCTTTCTGGAAGGGAACGTGCCTGCAGGCCTGGTCACAAGGAGTGGCTTCCCTCTGGAACAGATTAGACTCATTTCATCCCACCCATCGTGTAGATGTGCGTTACCATTGGCGCTGTTTGCATGTGAAGAATGCAGAGCCCCAGCCCAGCAACTGGAAGGCATCTGCACCTCCTCCTCTCCAACCTCTAGAGGCATATACTCCTGACAAGGTCTGAACTGCCAGAACCGCCACCCTACCAAGCTCCAGGAGTCTCTGGCTGCGAGATTGCCAAGAGGCTGACAGGCGTAGGTTTCTCAGAAGCCAGGGCCCTAAAATAGTGCTTGTAGCTACTGGCATATGTGATTACACCACACTCCCTCCTTCCACAGGATCATTACACAAGTTGTTCTGCGTGTGTGCGTGTGCCCGCGTGCACGCGCGCGCACACACACACACACACACACACACACACATACACACACCTACTCCCCCATCAGATCTCAGCTCTGATGTTACTTCCGTAGGAAAGCCTTCCCCACACCCTGGGTTTCATCATGTGACCTATTAAATGATCTTGCAGCAAAGCACTGTATGTCCTTGTTTTCTTGCAGTCATCATATTTTATAGTTATGCGTTTTCGTGTGGCTTGATCCCCTATTAGACTGTAAGCTCAGTGAGGGTTGGGACCATATCTACTTTTGTTCACCATGTCTCCAGTGCTTAGCACAGTGCCTAGAACAGGATAGTATTCAATAAATACATTTTAAATGAATGAATCATGAGTGGAAAGTGGACATTTGGGTTGAGGCAGTAAAGAGTACTGGTTAAGCAAGTGAGCTTTGGAGCCAGATATCTAGACTGAAACCCAGCTGTGTGACCTCAGATTGTAATATAACCTCTCTGGGCCACCATTTCCCTGTCTGTAAAATGGAACGAATAATAACACCCATTTCATAGGGTTGTTGTGGAGATCAAGAGATCTCTGTGTAAAGACTTCAAGCAAAGCCGTACTCATAGTAAGTCCTCAACATACATATATTAGTTATTATCACAACTACTATTTTCTACTCTTTTGGCCAATAGAATATTGCTGTAATGAATATTCTTTTACATATACCTTGATACATTTTTAATGACTATTTCAGTAGGTGAGATTCCCAGAAGTTGAATTGTTACATCAGAGGGTTAATTTACTTGGAATTAATTTTTGTGTGTAGAGTAAGGGAAAGATCTAATTTTGCACTTTTCCAAGAGAGCTGTAGGAGGCTAATGCCCCTGTTAGCTTCTGAGTCATCAGAAATTAGACATTCAGACATGCAGTCAGTGAGGGCAAGCATTTATTTGAGTCAGGTAAAGGAAACCTTGATGGAGAGCTTTCACAGCTCCCTATGTCTCCTTATCCCTCTGAGACTCACCTCGGATTGCGGAGATTAGGATTAGGGAAATCTTCTGTATCTTCTCTGCCCGAGTTTTTATTCCCAATACTGAAGTCACGTTCATGAATACAATAGCTCCCAGCCCTGCCCTACTCAATTTAACTACTCTGCAACTGCCAATCTAGAACTGATGTCTAGGTGTCTTGATGTCTAAATTCTTGTTATCAAAAGTCTTAGACTTAAGACTTTTAAATTTAACATAAGGGCTTTCCATGCAATGGAGAAGCTTTATAGTCTAGGCCAGCGGTTCTCAACCTTCCTAATGCCGCGACCCCTTAATACAGTTCCTCATGTTGTGGTGACCCCCAACCATAAAATTATTTTCATTGCTACTCTATAACTGTAATTTTGCTACTGTTATGAATCGTAATGTAAATATCTTTTTGTTTTCCGATGGTCTTAGGCGACCCCTGTGAAAGGGTCATTCAACCCCCAAAGGGGTCATGACCCACAAGTTGAGAACCGCTGGTCTAGGGCCTCTGCAGCAGAAAGCCAAGAGATGGCCTCTCACACTAGCCAGTTGTCCCAACATCATTTACAAATTTCTTATAAATATGAGGATCTACTTGAGGACTCTCTTCGGATCCTCTGATTCTGTAGATGTTCCTTCATCCCACCCTTATTGTTCTTTTTATTTCCTCCAAAAAATTCTTGGCTATAAATCTCATCCAAAAAAATTTGATTCAAGAAAACTTGAGAATCAAGTTTTCCAAACTGGGCCCTTATCCCCTACAAAAGTACCTATGTACATGCATGAACACACATGCTCACACATGTACACATTCACACACATACACGCTTCTGTTGGAATTTTCATTGGAATTATATAGAACCTATGAAATAATTTGGAGGGGACTTTTTTTTTTTTCCAAAACTGAGTCTTCTCATCCTGGAACATGGAATACTGTCTCTTTTATTCAGGTCTTTCATGTTCTTCAGTAAAGTTTTATAGTTCCCATATGTAGGTCTCACACATTTTGTATTCCTTGTTGCCATTGTCAGTAGTGCTTTTTTAAGTATATTTTTTCAGTTGGTTATTAGATATAGCAACAACATCCTTTCCTTTTGCTATTCATGGTAAGAGGTGAACTGAGGACTTTCAAGACAGATGGCTAAATTGATTTTAGTTGCCATGTTACAAGCAGAGTGCCAAATCAGACTACTATCAACAACCCCCAGGCAGAGATTAGAATAACCTAGGTGCTGTTTTCAGGGCGTGGAGTACAAAACTGGCCTAACATCTTTACTTTGTTTGGTTACTATACAGCACTGAATGCAGGTTTAGCTTTTACCTCATAAATATTATTCCTGAGCCAGTCCACAGAATAATTTAAAGTAGCCTAGGGAAGGTGATATTGAAGTCCCTTTTTAGATAATCCACTTTTATTTGTTTTCAAAGGTTTGGTTTTTCTTAGCATGCATTCCTTACAGCTGTATTTCCAGTTTTGCACGGAGGATGAAGTTCACCTAGAGGTTTGCTGTTGCTCGAACTATCTTTTGACCTTCAGCCTTCATTTTTTATTATCGAGATAAGATCCTATATACCTGACTTATTTATTTATCAATTTATAATATAACCATTTTATTGAGATAGAACTGACATACCATACAATTCACCCAGTTAAAGTGTACAAGTCAATGGTTTTTAATTTTAGTACATTCACAGGCTTGAGCAACCATCACCACAATCAATTTTAGAGCATTTTCATCATGCGAAAAAGAAATCCTGTACTTATTAACAGTCACTTCCATTTCCCTCCAACCCTCCTCAGCTCTAGACAACCATTAATCTACTTTCTGTCTTTATAGAGTTATCTATTCTGCACTTTTCATGCATTCTGTGGTCTTTTGTGACTGGCTTCTTTCATTTAGCATAATGTTTTCAAGGTTCATCCATGTTCTAGCAGTTATCAGTACTTCAATTTTTTTTATGGCCAAACAACATTTCATTATATGGATACACTACATTTTCTTTATCCATTCATGAGTTCATGGACATCTGGGTTATTTCTATTTTGGGGCTATGATGAATAATGCTATGAACTTATACTATGAATATTCATGTATAAGTTTTTGTGTGGACATATGTTCTCGTTTCTCTTGGGTATATACCTAGGAGTGGAATTGCTGGGTTATATATATAACTCTATGTTTGACCTTTTGAGAAACTGCCAAACTGTTTTCCAAAGCAATTGGGCCATTTCACATCCCCCGCAGCATTGCATAAGGGCTCCAGTTTCTCTACCCTTGCCAACACTTGTTATCTGTCTTTTTGGTTATAGCCATCCTATAATGATGAGTGTGAAGTAGTATCTCACTGTGGTTTTGATTTGACTTCCCTGATGTCTAAACCTGTTCTGTTTCTTGCATCTGATATTTAAAGACCCCCTTCTGCCTCTGTTTGGAGCTACCCTGGCGAGATTTGTGATGGGGTTTCACACTTACCTTTTCCCTGCAGAATCCAAAAGCCCACACTAGACAATGTGCTATATGACCATTGTTATTCTAACAGAAGGGGCGAGACTTGAATGGGCCCTCAGCAGGAAAGAAACATCTAGAATGCATGTGGGTCATGACCAAAAAAGAAGAGTGGGTATTTAGATATCGCAATCATATATCCTTGTTACGAATATTATAAAACTCAGAACTAAATCTGGAAACAAACTTTTTTCTACAAACCCTCATTAGTGAACTCCTAGTGTCTCATATGAAGAAAACTTTAATATGTCCAATCTGACATGACAATGCTGCCTGTAGTTTGGAAAGTTTTATGAGTATGTGCCAATTGACTAAGTTGCAAGTGTTAAGAGTAGGCGGATGTGGGAGAACTACCAAGTGTGTACTTAACGTGAAGATTGCTAAACCTGGGTAAATGGGCCTAAAGGGCTCAGATGTCTATAAGGGGAGCAGAAAAGAGGAAACAAGTAATGAGTTAATGAAAGGTGAGAAAGAATGGGAGCGGAAGTTAATGCCTTTTGTCAGTGTGGGGGCCTTTAAAACCTGAGTTTAAAGAGAACTGGAGAAAGCTTTTGCTGTGGCAAGTAATATAAAATAAGTACCTTTAATTACTTTCTTACTATGTGAAAGGCACAAGGCTAAGTGCGTCACATGGAATATTACATTTACTCCTCATAGCTCCCCTTCACCCCCTGCTTTACAGGTGAGGAAAGGGAGGCCCACAGAGATTATGTAACTTGCCCAAAGTCCATAGGTGGCATTTGAAATCAAGCCTTTCTAAATGTTAGCAACTCAGAGCCCCGGTTGTTTCTGCAAGGTAATGGACTATAGAGGGAATATTCTAATTTGGGTAGAAATAGGATTTGGGTGGAACTAAGAAGAAAATAGAGATTTCATAGTAAAGTGCCAAGAGAAAAACTCAGATTAAGTAAGGCTGGACTCAGAAAACTGTATCAAAGAATTAAGATCAAGGAGACTCTAAAAAAAAGTTAAGTTTTACAAAGACTTAAATGGTCTTTATAATTGTGGAGGAAATCAGTAATCTACTTACACAGATACATATGTACAAAACTGTGGCTGAGCAGCACCCTTGCTGTTCCCTTTGTAACCTGATAAGCTCTCCTATCTGTAGTTGAGTAGGGTACTTTCGAGACTGGTAATGTGTTTTCCTGGGGCGAGTCAGTATTCTGGAAAGATTAATAAGAAAAAGACTATGTGACTAATGTTAAAGCTCTAAGACAGAAGTTAGTCCCTCGGAGGATGGGGAATTGACAGTGAAGGGCTTGTTAGGTTTCATTTTTCTACCTCAGCTCATGATGTTATCTTGTAAGGTGTGGCAGCAACAAGACTATGACTTGTAGCACAAAAACACCATCACACACCCCCACCCCCATTTCTCAGAGAAGCACGATTTTAGTACTTTTGGACCTTGGCAGTTTCCAGAGCAGAGGTCCCATTGCTGGTCCTAATAGCTCCTCCCTGAGACACACCTTTATGACTGAGACCCCTGGAGCCAGGGCCTGGCCAGGACAATGAGCAGATTCCTAAACTGGACAGCTTGGGGATTATAGAGACCAAAAGTCTGTGGTGCATCACTCTTGACTCATCACATGATAATTGGGGCTATTTAGGATTCTGGCTAAGGGTGGAGGACTCACCCTGCACCTCCTTTCACAGGCTTTGTGACCGTCAGCCTTTGTTTCCTCTGTTGGGATGTGTCTCAGGAGAATTCCAAGGCATTCCAATATGGAGCAATCACAGAGTCACAGGCTGTCAGCGTGAATAGGTGCTTAGAGACCATGCAGTCATCACCAAGCCTCTTGTTTCAGCTCCCGAGGGTGAACAGCTTGGCTTTATGCATGCTACAGAGCTACTAAGACAGAGTCATAGGACAGGTGTAGCTGTCAGAACACACCTTTCTGGCAGCCCACCTTTTTTTCTGAGCAGCTCTAGGCTTTTTATAAACCAACATTTAATGTTATATCGTCATGTGACTGAGAGATCAGAGGACGGCAAGGAGTGCAGAGAGGCCATGTAGATTTCGATTTTGATTGTATCTCCCACCCCACAGCCCCCTGAGGGAAGATGTGTCGGGGTCCCCACGGCCACCCCTAGGTTCAGTCATTTGCTGGAAGGACTCACAGGATTCAACACATAGTTATACTCATGGCGAAGATCTATTACAGGGAATGAATACAACTCAGAAATCAACAGAGTTGTTAACCTACAAATCAAAGGCCAAAGTGAGAGGCAACAAACATTGGTTTGAGATCCAAAACAATAGCTATTCAGGAAGCACTGATTCAGGCAGAAATGCAAATAGTGTTTCAATTAGTAGGTGAAGGCAAGGGGAATTTATGAGAAAAGGAGGGGGAATAATTACATGAATAGAAAGAAAGAATTTCTATGGGTGTGAATAAGCTAAGGGAGGAATTTCTATAGGTGCCGATAAGCTAAGCCAGTGATGCTAATTCTAAAGAATGTCTTTATTTTTCAGCTTGGTAGTCATAACAAACACATAACAAACAAATACAGTGCTGCTTTTGGCCCAGTCCAAAGGTTATTTTGTCTAATTTTAATATTCCAAAGGTTTGAGGAATAAGACCTGCAAGGCAGTAACTCCGGAATGACAGCTCCAACCAAAGTGGCTCCGTTTCTATTATTTTTCATAAGGGAAAAAGTACATGGAGAAAGGACATCAGGAACAAGCTTCCAACAGTCCTCTCCCAGTAGAGTCACACAGGATGTGCTTAGTTCCTCCAGCAACAAATAGTGACAACGCATGTCAAATGCTGTCAATCAGGGAAACTCTTTAGAGACTTCGTGCCAAGGTTTTTATTCGGGGCTGGTCACATAGACATTCCCTGCCTAGCACGTCCCAAACTCCCAGACTTCCAGAAGAAAAACAGGTCTTCAGCATAAACCACATTGTTTGCACAGTCTAGGCACAGTGAGCCAACTTTATCACCCAGGGAACGTTTCATATCAGTGCAGGGAACTGTATGCCACTCAAGTTCCAGAATTCAGCAAAAAGCCAAGCTTGCCAAGCAGGCCCTCCTAAAAATAAGCAATCTCAGGCTTGCTGTGTTAACTCTTTTCTGCCCAGAAAGGAAATCACACGTCAGTCTTTATTCTTTTAGAACTTTAGTGTTGCCACCAATGAGGTAAATGTGATTATTTATCATCATAACTCCTAGACTCACTTTTCTAATAGGTCATCTCTTCCTGAAGGTCCTAAGATACCTCCAACCAGTACGTCCAAAACTCATTATCCCCCCAGCATTCTACCTCTATTTCTTGAATATGTCCTATTAGTTTCCCCATCTCGCCTATCACCAAAGGTTTTCTTAACTTCAACCTGTTTTACCCTCCACAACTAATAAGTTGCCAAGTGCTGTAGTTATTACTGCTCAAATATCTCTCAAAAGCCTTCCTTATCCCCACTGCCACTTCTTTGTTCAACTTACGCCATCTTCTTCTAGGATTGTTGCTTTTAATGAGTCTTTCTCTATAACCACACTTGTTTTTTTCCCATCCTCCATCCATTATGTACTGCTGCCAGAGTTCTTTTCAGTTTTTCTTTTTCTTAACTATTTTTTTTCACTTTTTGTTTTCAAGCAGTTTAAGACCTCACTGAGTGATTTCTTTTATTTGAATAAGTAACATAAGCACATGGTAAAAATGCAAATGGTACCAAAGAGTAAGCAATGAAAAATTAAGTTCTCTCACTTCATATTCCCAGTGCCCTTCTCCAGAGGTACAATAGTTTGTTGTATACATTTCCAGAATGTTTCTCTGCCTGTACAAACACATGTATGTAGAGATATCCCAAAAATACAGGCTTTCTACACCTCCAACACAAATGGGAATACACCATACGCATGGGCCCATACTTAGCTCTTTCCACTTAATATGTTACCACAGAGAGCTTTTCTTATCTGAACACGCTGAGCTCTCCCATATTTCTTTAAAGTACCAGAGTATCCTATTATATGTATGTAATTTATTTAACCAGTTCTCTCTTGATGAATATTTAAGTTATTTCTAGGATCTTGCTATTCTGAAGAGTTATCTTTGAAGACACAGATCTGATGGTGAACCTCCTCTGGCCCAGGCATTTTAAATGACTTCCATTGAGTACAGCTGTGTCTCCCACTGGGCATCAAACAGGTCTGCCTGGGGTTCCATGTAGAAAAATGATCACTGAACCGGTAAATGATTAACATTTTTTTATGTTAAAACAACATAAATCTGTTATGGTATAAAATATTAAATTCTCATGAATTTTTCAGATGGTGGTAGAAGACTTCAAAAGAAATTCATGGAGACGGCGGCCGGTTAGCTCAGTTGGTGAGGGCACAGTGCTCATAACACCAAGGTTGCCGGTTCGATCCCCACGTGGGCCACTGAGTTGCACCCTCCACAACTAGATTGAAACAACTACTGGACTTGGAGCTGATGGGTCCTGGAAAAACACACTGTTCCCCAATAAAATAAAATTTAAAAAAAGAAATTCATGGAGTCTTCTTCAAACCACATTCTCAGACTCCTCTAAAAGCTCATGTTTTCCCTCCTTGCCTAAAAGACATTAGTGGCAAGATCTGAGGACCAAGCCCACAGGATGTAGTCAGAAATTTCTGGCATGGGTTTGAGAGTTCTCATAATTTTTAACTCTGGTCGCAATCTATCTGTCCATCCTTTCCTGCTGTTTCTCCCCTGTGTACTCTTTCATACACACAGAACAATTTGCAGCTTCCTATTTTCTTTGCCCAAAAGGTTTCTGTCCTTCTCATTTGGCATAGTGCTCATCTCTAGAGAAGCAGTACAGCCTAAGGCTAAAAAGCATGGACCCTGAAGCCAGACCGCCTGGGTTTAAATCCTGACTATGCCACATTTCCTAGCTGTGTCATCTTGGGCAAGTTATTTAACCTCTCTGAGCTTCGCTGATCTCATTTGTAAGGTATCTTGGTAAGGTTGTTATGAGCTTTAATTGGGTTAATATGTGTAAAATGCTTAGAACAGTCTTGGTAAATGCTGAGCACTATATAAAGGTACTGTAATTAATGTTGTCATTATGTTTCTTATTCAATATCCAGTTTCCATATTCTCCCAAGTTCCTTCTTCCTAGGTACTTAGCACATTATTCTGTACTTACTTTCTCTGTCTTTTAGGCAGTACTTTCATGGAGAAAGGGGATCCTGCTTTATGTATCCTTACATCTCCTGTGTTTAACATATAGTAGATAATTTGGTGATGTTGAGTAAATGTTCACTGAAAGACATGATAATTATAATAACAATGGTCTGAATTCTTACATCTGTCCTTATTTCCTTGTCCTGTCCGTTTGTTTACGTGGTCCATTTGTTTAGCCCTCGTTTATCCATTCAGTAAACATTTATTGAGTTTCTGCTATATGCACTGACCCTGACCATGGAGAAAACCAGGATTCTGGCGTCAAGAAATTGACTGGGGACTCAAAACAGAGGCCATCAGTATGTGGAGAGATCAGGGCCTTGTGCTGGCTGTACAGGGGGCTTGGAAGACGAGACTCCGTTTCTCCGGCCCAGACCTCCCAATGTATAGATGGATAGGTGGGGAAATTGAAGTCTAGGGAGTGGTAATTTAAAACATTTTTTGAGTTCAAACAGCTAGTTGGAGGCAGACTGGAAGTATTTCCCCACTGCCTCTGAAGCTCAAGTGTCTGAATCAGAGAATAAGTACAACCTGGGAAGAAGGTATGTCATGTAGCTGCCTGGGGGGTTCTTGTTCAAGGCCATCATAGGTTGGATGGCTTTCCCACTTCCATTTTCCTATCAATGATCTCAGATCGTATATGTATGTCATATAGAGAGAGAATATATATATATATATATATATATATATATATATATATAATATATTCTATATATTCTATGTGTGTGTGTGTCTGTGTGTGTGTGTGTGTGTGTGTGTGTGTGTATATATATATATATATATATATATATATATATATATATATATTCTTGGTGAAGATGTTGTGTGGCCTGAAATGTACTGCAGTCAAAGCAGGGCGCAGTTTAGAAGCCAGAGGGCTATAGCTGTGGTTTGCCAGCCTGACAATTGCTGGTGGGAGGAAAGTGACACAATGAGAGTGGTGCCTTCAGAATGTGAGTTTGCGGTACTGTGGTTCCTTATGCTCCATGTAAATACTAAGCTAACAGGAATGTAATGTGCGCACTGCAGATTAGAAGGAAACAGGCCACCCACTCTCGCTCGAGGCTCCTCACCAGCCGCCCAGCCCGCTCATCTGGGGCCAAGGCAGCTCACCCAGGCACCAGGTGCTTAGTGCCAAGAAGCTCACATCAGCTCCCCAAGACTAGCGCTGCTCACTTCTCTCACCAATCCCTCTCTGCTTTCTGGATGAAGTCCACACGCATACCGTACGTCCCCCCAGTGTTCTGTCACCTGCCCCAGCCTGCCTTTCTCAACTTCTCTTTTGATTTCCTTCTGTCCTCGTTCCTGCTTTGCCAAGAACCTACCCCACGCTTTCCCCATTCTGGTGTGTTTGCTTCTACCTTTCTTGCCCTTGGCCTCTGCTTGTTGAAATTCTGACTTTTCCAAGGCCTGTGAACCAGTCGGGTTTAGGTTCAGCTGCACAGAAGAAAAGTCCTGCTACACTAGCTGATTAATCCCTACTCTACGGATTAATTTTTCTCATGCAAAAAGCGCAGGGGCAGGCAGTCTAGGGCGGGTCCAGCAGTTTCATTCTGGATTCCTTCCAGGAACCAGGCTCCTTCCATCTTCTCTACTGCACCTGCCTTAGCTATAGCTGCTGTCATCTAAACATTACCAGGGGGCAGCCAGTTGGCTCAGGTTGGTTAGAGGGCAGGCTCATAACACCAAGGTTGCCGGTTCGATTCCCACATGGGCCAGTGAGCTGCGCCCTCCACAACTAGATTGAAGACAACGGCTTGACTTGAGGCTGATGGGTTCTGGAAAAAAAAATACTGTTCCCCAATACATACATACATACATACATACATACATACATACATACATACATATTACCCGAGTTCCAGACAGGAGAAAAGAGGTAACAGTGATAGAAGCTGCTCTAGAAGAAATCTGCTTGTGTCTCATGGGCTAGAAAGCAGTCACCTAGCCATCCCCAGCTGCTGGGGAGTCAAGGAAGGTTTTCTGCTCTCTAGCCTCTAAGGGCCATCCAGAAGGGAGCTAGAATGGGTGTTGAATGATTTAACTTGTTTTAAATATTACCTTTCCTCTGAAGCCTTTTTCCAGCATCATCTTAGACTTCCTTTACTTTAATCGAACATGTATAAGCCATTTTTAGAGCACTCATATTTTGCCTTGAGTTGTGCACGTGTCTTACCTTTTCTCCAGGACTGTAAACTTCTTAAGGATGACCAATGCATCCTTCACATGCTGTCTCCCTCGCATTTTCTTTTCGATCGATTTGTGATTTCTGTTTCTTCTTCAAGTGTCCACCCTCCTTCTCTCCCTTTCCTAAAATGCACATAATAAGTATTCCATAAGCAGGTGTGGATTTAAATTGAGTTGAATTAAAAGGGAGCATAGTGGTATGGTTATTGGAAAGGTGTTGGATTTAGGTGCTGCCTTTGGGTTTTGTGATTAAGAGGCCTGAACTTGAATCCTAGTTTTACTGTGTGGCTTTGGGTGAGCTGCATGGCCTTATTGCACCTAAGTTTCCTTACCTGCAAAATTAGGGGATTGAATTAGATGGTGTCAGAGTTTTCTTCCAACTTTAAGAACTTGAGGACTCTTATAAATGGAATTGATCAGCTGCCTTAGGGCACTGCTAAGAGGTAGAGCCCCCCATGAGGCCCAGTGAGAGCCAAAGAAACAGGGAGGGGAGCAGCCCAACACCTTTCGCCCAGTGCACAGTGACTGGACGCAGGCCAGGCCCAGGGGACAAGAAGATGAAAGGAGAAAGTAAAAGAAGACAGAGCCAGAGCAGCGTAGATCAGGGAGCTGCGGATAAGAGGTTGTCTGTTGAAAGCAGGCAAGGGCAATCCGGAGAGGTCATGTTTGAGAAGTGGGACTCTGTCAATTCCCAATGTTAAAGCCCTTTGGATCTCACCTCCTGATGACAAGAGGAAGGCTTTCGTGAAGACCCCCTTTAGGTTTGGCCAAGGGAGAGGCCCATACCTGGCATCATATGTCAACTAGAACAGGCCGCCAGTGTGTCTATGTAATATTTCTGTGTGGGATAGGGAAGCAAGACTTTCGGGTTGTAGACCCAGCTCTGACCATCAAGTTAACTTGCTTCTCTGAACAAGTTAACTGCCCTCTCTGGGCTTTAGATTCCTACCTACAAAAGATAGACACTGGCGTATATCACTAATTTTTAGATCATTAGCACTGGAATGAAAACATATTGAAAGCTTGAATAGCCATCCTCTTGGCAAGAAATACAGTAAAACCTTGGATTGCAAGTAACTTGGTTTGCGAGTGTTATGCGAGATGAGCAAACATTTCAAATACATTTTAACGTGGTAAACGAGCGATGTCTTACAATGCGAGTAGTTTGTTTCTGGAACGAATTATGCTTGCAAACCAACGTATTACTGTACTTGATGATGAGTAGAGTTCCCTAAACATCTCTAAAGACTCCTGTGATGGCAAGGAAATCACTGGACTGGGTGACCTCTGAGCTCTCTCTCTGCTCACTGACCCTCAGCCTTTTCTGGTTATGGTTACAGCTTTCCCCCCCCCCTCACATTTTCTATCTACTGAAGTTTGACCCCAAGTATTGGCATCTTTTTAAAGAGATCATTGAGTTAAGAAGGTGTCATCATGACTCGTGATTTCAAGCTGACTGGTGTGTTTCACCTGTACATTGCTTCTTTCTGACCATTCCTCATTCTCCTTATTGAAGTTTTATTTGCCCTTCTCCACCCCAAGAGTCTCTGTCTTCACCACAGATACTCTTTCATGAGATGTGATGACGAATTCAGCCATTCCTACCCCTTGTCTCCAGGTTTAGTGAGTCACAGGTAGGCAGTGAGGCTGATGCTGAAAAGAAATCTCACACTTGCATGAGGCTGTTGATTCTACTCAATGCCTCATCTCAGAGGTGGATGTTGCTGACTTTAATATTTTATTTTTGTGGTCTCTTGGGGGAAAAAGTTTTTGAGGTTGGTTTCATAAGTGACCTGCTAGACCAGTTTCACCAGGATTCACCAAGCCAAAATTTGTGATTGTTCTTTCTCCTGTTTCAACTTATTAATAATAGTGACTGACAACAATCCTCAACTATCATTTGTAGAGTGCCTATTAGGTGCCAGGCCTAGGCTACATGCTCCACATACACTATCTTTAATCCTCATAACTTTAGAAAGTAGGTGGTATTGTCCCCATTTTGCAGATGAGTAAATCTCATGGAAATTAAGTCCTTTGCTCAAAGTTGCCCAGCTACTAAGAAGCAGAGCCTAGATTCAAACCCACGCCTGTCTGATTCCAATACTCATGTTCTTTCTACCTCCTTATAAAGAAGCAGCATGACTTTTTAGGGTGTTAAGGGTTTGTGACAATTTTAATAAGTGAAAGTAAAAAGGAAGAGAACAGAGAAAAAAAGCTATTGATAATGTTGAAAACATTACAGCATTACTTGGAAATAAAGTAAGAACAATTGTACAGTCAAATCTTCTGAGGAGAAATCACAAATCGACATAGGTACAAACATATTCACGTAAATTTATGTGTCTTTAAAACTCTCTGACCCTTGGGTTCTTCATCTATAAATGGGAGAATCAAAGCTCCCATTAGTGGTGAATCATCAGTTCACTTGGAAAATGCAGTCATCTTCTCAAAGATTTTCTTAAATAAATATAAAGCTGAGGATGTGTAATTATAATTAGATCTAATTATATGTTAGATCTACAAAGTGCTTTGCAGTTTACAAAGTCCACGGATATCCATTATCTCATTTAACCCTCCATGAAGCAAACATGGTCATAACTAGAAACCTTCAGCTGACAACAGATCAACGAATTGTTGATTGACTACCTACTATGTGCCAGGTTTTTCTTGGACCTGGGTGGGATACAGAGATGACTAAAATAAGGATCACATGTAATATTTATTTTGCTTTATTTTTATTATTTTTCCACAATGAATTTATCATGAGAAATGATTATCCTCTCTACTACTCCCCCCCACCAAAAAAGACAAGATAAGAAAAAACAAGTCAGAGCAGGCCCCTTCAAGGAAGTCAAAGTCAAGTGGGAGAGACAGATGTACACAGTGAACCAACAACACACGTGGTAGATCATGGCAAGTTTTATCAAAGAAGTACAAACAGGGAGGGACAATTAATTTTGACTCTAGGAACAAGAGGCCCTTACATGTTCTGTGCATTAGGAAGAAGAATAATCCTTGTCCAGTCTACCTCACAAAGTGATTACAAAAGCTCAACAAATGGATAAGCGTTCTTAAATCTTGTACATTTATACCTCCTATAAAGGATTATTGTAATTTCTGCTCATGTTTCCCAGTAGAGTTTGGAGTATTGGCCGTTTCATTCCCTGGGGCATTTGTGCTGTCCCAGGGGTCATCTAAGGACGGTCCTCTGAACAGCTTTGTGAGCCTTTGAACTCACATTGGGTATGGCAGGCCTAGTAACCACCAAGTTCAGTCCTACCACTATATTGATTCTTGCCCTCATTTTCTTTCTTTGTCCCTGTTTCCCCATCTTCTTATATTGTGCTATATTCATCCTTCCTAAAACATCTCTTTAACCTTCTTGTCCTTTTCCCATCCTGTGTTGGGGTTTCCCACCCCCAGGTTCAGTGACTTGTTAGGGAGGACTCAGCATATAGTTGTACTCACAGCTAGGATGCATTACAGTGAAAGGACACAAAGCAAGATCTGCAACAGGAAGAAGAAGGTGGGGCAAAGTCCGGAGGACCCCAGGTGCAGGCTCTCAGGAGTGTTAATGGACTCTCCAGTAAAGTCACACAGGACACCCTTAATTCCTCTAGCAACAAATTGTGTCGGCACGTGTAGAATGTCATCTACCAGGGAAGCGCACTCAAACGTAGGTGTCCAAACTTGTATATCGGGGGTTAATCACATAGGTATCCTCTGTCTTTCTGTGTTACGTGCCACTGATTTGACTCCAATTCCTGGTGACCCTATGAATGAGTGATGTCCACAGTATCGTGTCCTCAACAGCCCCTCTCAGCTCCTGTAAACTCATGACTATGGGTGCTTTTATGGCGTTAATCCATCTCATATTTGGTCTTCCTCTCTTCCTGCTGTCTTCTATTGATTTCCAGCAAAGCACCCTGCTTTCTCATGATGTGCCTGAAGTAGGACAGTTTCAGTTTTGTCATTGTTGCCTCCAGTGATGTTTCAGGCTCAATTTGTATCACCCTCTGTCTAGCATGCACCAAAATTCCATTCTCCCAGAGGAAAAGTGGATATCCAGCATAAACCACATTGTTTGTGCAAACAGGTTACTACAATGAGTCACTCATCATTTCTGAAATGGTGAGAACCCTCCTGAAATCCACGTTCTCAAATGCCAGCCAAGGGAAAACTTGCCAGCTGGTCTTCTAAAAATGGCAGTCTCAGGTCTGCTGTGTTCACTCTTTTCTGAGCAGTCCACCCCCTCAGCCCTTGGCCAAGACATCCTTACAGCAAAATTATTATCACCAGGAGCCCACACAGCAAGCTAAGACCACCCTGCAGGACTGTCTTCAGTCATGCCCTTTCAGAATTCTGGACTTAGCCAGTTAAAAACAAAGGTCAGTAATCATACAGGTCTGTCTTACAAAGCCAAGTGGCTTTCTCCTTGTGTTTTAGTGTGAGCCTTTCTTACTGGCCCAAAGCGTCAGCTGAGGGATAGCACAGCTCTGGGCAGTAGGCTGTAGCTGACCTGATGGTCTTCCTGGGCTGAGAAGTACAACCCAGAGGGCACACGGAGTACCCTGGAAACAAAGAGTTGACAGGTACTGGGGCACGCCAAGCTGGACAGACATTAGGCAGGTTACAAGGGACCCCAGTGTCGTCTCCCGTCGTGAGAACTCCCACTATGGGCTTTCAATTCCTTCCAATTAATTCAGTTCAGTCCTTGGATTCAGGGGGACTGCCTGAGGCTGTCAGTTACAAGCACTGGTTTGTTTGTGACACCAGTTCATCAGCCTCCAGAGTATGGAGGCATCCAGAGGTGTTCTGCGTGGGAAGTGTAGGACCCCCTGCTGTCCTGTCGTCAGAACTGTCAGATGTGATCAGAAGCTCAGCAGTAGGTTTGAGTTGAAAGCTTTCTAGCAGCTTGGAAAGGTGGCTCAGGCGTTTCCCTACAGGAAGAGGGGAAGCTTCCAGGGACAGTTCTGAAAAACAGCATCAGTGCCCCCGCCCCTAACCTCCCTAGCTGCTGGGGTTTTATTTCTCTGTTGTTTCAAACTCGGTGTTTCCCAATGAGCAATCGTAACTTTACCTTTTAAAATCATGCCTACCCATCATCCAAACCTTTCACCTGGAAGTGTTATATGCAAAGAGGATCAAGAGCCTTCTCACAGAAAAACATGTTTATACAACCGAACCAAAGATAATCGTGTTCAGGAATTCGTTAAGATGAAATCCTGAATTTTCAACAACTTCCAAAATGGGTTAACATACCCCTCTCCCCCTTTCATCTGATCTTTTATTTAATGAGCAGTCTTTTCTGGAGTGGGCTACATCTCATAATCAAGCTGTCTCACGAGGTGTGCGCACCAGGAATGGGGAGAGGGGACAGGCCATCGGTGCTTTGTTGCAAGCTGTAGCTAACCCTGGAAGCTAAGCACAACAAGCAACAGCAGTGAGGCATCTCTAGAGGGGGTCAGAGTCGAGTTGGGTCTGCCAAGAGAGGGCAAAGGGGTCACAGGCCCTGTGATATGCCCTCCCCCAACTCGCAGCTACCATCAAATTATAATGCAATCGGTGTATGAGGTCTGACAACTAAGTTCGAGAACTTTGTTGCAACGATGTTGCTAAACTTTTTTGATATCAGGGTGACTATTCATTATGAATTTGTACCAGCTGGACAAACAGTTAACCAAATTTACTATTTGGCAGTGCTCAAAAGGCTGTGTGAAAAAGTTAGACGACCTGACCTTTTCGCCAACAATTCACGGCTCTTGCATCAATATAATGCACCAGCTCACACAGCACTGTCTGTGAGAGTTTTTAGCCAGTAATCAAATAACTGTATTGGAACACCCTCCCTACTCACCTGATCTGACCCCAATGACTTCTTTTTTTACCCCAAAATAAAGGAAATATTGAAAGGAAGACATTTTGATGACACTGAGGACATCAAGGGTAATACAACGACAGCTCTGATGGTCATTTCAGAAAAAGAGTTCCAAAATTGCTTTGAAGAGTGGCGTAGTCGCTGGGGTCAGTGCATAGCTTCCCAAGGGGAGTACTTCAAAGGGGACCATAGTGATATTCAGCAATGTAGCACTTATTCTAGATTGAGTTCACGAACTTAATTGTCATACCTCATACTCTTACCAGAAGTATAGAGTCTATCTAGCAGTAAGCTCAGTTTCAGATGGTCTCATCAGAGCCTAAGCATTTTCCTGTGGATATTTGTATGTAACCCAGATGGTCAAGCCACACTCTATGGTGCCACTCTCACAGTTTAGGCTTCCAAGATATCCCTTGTATCTATCTAGACTAGTCCCCCTAGAGTTGAGGTCCTGCTCTTTGGACCTGTGCCAGCTTTCAGCTTAGCACAGCTCCAGTTGAGGCTGAAATGGCCTGCCTGTAGCAAATAATATCAGGTTTCAGCTCACAGGCAATTAAGGGTCAGGAATTTCGGACGCCAAAAAGGCAAAGGCACTTCTCAGGCAGCAGAAAAGGCAGGGGCTGAAGGGCCAAAGGGTTGGGCTCCAAGCCCTGGTGATAGGCAAGGCTTTCCTAAGCATGTTCTGTCCTGTCATTCTCAGAATTCAAGGCGACCTACTCAAAAACATGCACAGCAAGCAAGAAGATCATCAGCTGTACGGGTCAATGTTTGCAAGATCTGATCTGATTTACAGGAGGCCATTAGCTAGTAAAAACTGCTTTTTAAAATTCCAAAGTGTGTTTTCAGCTGGTGAGTGACTCTCTTTTCATGTCAATTGCCTTTTCCCAGAGGCTCCAACAGGCAAAAATCATAGCGAAGAAATCGTCAATATGGAAGCTTATTCTGTTTTAACATCCAAAGAGTTTAAATTCTAATTTGCTCATCAGTGGCAAAAAAGCAAGGAAGTTGTGTCCCACTAATACTTTTTTTTTTTTTTTTACAGTTTCCCAGATGGGGACAATCCCTCTAACATTTATGAAATGACAAGCCTGTAACACTTTTCCTCAATGTTAGCACACACCCAGATGCCATAGCCACAAAATGCAAAGCCATTCAAAAAGTCCCCCCTCCCCTCTTTGTTCTCATTGCAAGTTTACTCAAAACCCAAGCAGTAAATTCAGCATTTCAGGGTTAACATTACAGCTGCCCAGAGATCTAGGCTAGAAGGCCCGGGGAATGACGGCCTGAGGAAATGGCTGCATTGCCATTTCTCACAGCTCTGATTTATTACAGAGAAAGGATATAAAGCAAAATCAGTGAAGGGAAAAGGTAATGGCGCTAAGTCCAGAGGAAACCAGATACAAGCTTCTGAGTCCTCTCCCAGTGGGTTCACGCAGGACACACTCCAGCAGGTATGAAATGTTGTCTACCAGGGAAGCTTGCCTGAGCCCAGAAGCCCCTGTTTTTATTGGAGGCCAGTCACCTAGGAACCCACCTGCCTAGCATGTGCGAAAATTCCAGATTCCCAGAAGGAAAGCATAAACCACGTGGTGTGTACAAACAGCTAAGCATGGGGAGCCACTCTTTTCCTTTAGGGCAGGAGTGGGTAAACTTTTGAGACGGAAGAGCCGCCAGGGGTCAGCAAACTGCGGTTTGCAAGCCACAGGCTCTGAAATAAAATTGAAAATGAAAATAAAACTATCATAGTTTCATTTATAAATTTTTAAAGGATATTATTCACATAATGGTGATTATGTAACAATATATTTATGGCTCTTGAATAATTTTGAAATTGTTGTGAGGGACAGAATTGGCTCTTCCAGGGGTAGGCAAACTTTTGAGACGGAATATATCCAAAGAGCCACATGTGGCTCACGAGTTGCAGTTTGCCAGCCCCTGCTTTAGGAGATAGTGGGAACCCTCCCAAAATCTAAGTTCCCAGGCATCAGTCAAGGGCCAATTCTGCAAGCAGGTGTTTCTAAGGATAGCACTGCCAGGCCTGTCATGTTAATTCTTTTCTGCACATATGCCTAAAAAGAAAGGAAAGTGAATGGGAAAAATACAGTGGACAAAAGAAGAAAATAATGTGAGGAAAAAAAGTGAGGCAGAAAAGGAAAAAGTCTGAGGATAGAAAAATGGTAGAGAAAACAAATTGTTATATAATAATGTCATAATGAATACAAGTAAATACATTAAATCACAGGATGTTCTGAACTTGTACTTGGAGAAGATCATCCAAGGCTCAGACACAGGACAACCCCATCGACTTATGTAGTGAACCCTGTATTTTAACTTTTTAAAGTAGCACAACTCTTCATCCAAATGAAACCCAATCGAGACACAAAAGTAGAGCCACCGAGAGTGAAATGGGTGTGGGGTCCTCACCCTGCTCCCCCTTCCTTCTGAGGTTCCATGAGGCACAAGTGAAATCTACTGATTTAGGACAATCTCATTTATTTTTCAAATGATGACAGCCAGGCCCAGCTAAGTCTTACAATCTTACAAAAAGACCCCATTTATTTACAGTCCCAGCTCATTTAACTGTTATTTTCAGTAAATTCTACTAAGTACCTCTTGAAGAAAATGGGTTAAAGCCAACATTTTCTAGTTCTGTGCCCAGAAGCCCACTCATTCTCAAAAAAGACTTAAAACAATAAATACACAAATGGCCGGGCTTCTGGAACATTCTCCAAGGTATGCCATGCTGTGGCCTCTCATCACAGACCATCGGCCTGTTCTTTAAGCTCCAGCATAGCCAGCCCATGCTCCCGCAAGCCTTAGCTTCCCTTCTGCTCTCGTGGGAGTTTGTGCTTTTCCTCCATTACAACATCCCGGGCTGGCCCGGATGGGGGTTGTGTGCATGCGTATTTTACTCTGAAGGCAGGGACGGTAGCTCCTTTGTGTCCTGACCTTACAGGGCTCACTTGAGCGCCTTGCGGGCCCAGCTAATGTTCACTGGATTACACTGACTTGGGTAGGGTTTGCCAAATCCACTGTGTTAATTGGAGAGGAGAGATGAGAATCTTAGCGAACGCCAAGAAATTGCCTTGAAAAACATCTCTTCTGCTTCCTCCTTAAATGCACTGCATAAAAGCATTCATAAAATTGATGAAGAAAAAAAAATGCTGGCTCATAATCTTCTAATTATAAGTGTTTCGTATGTTTTTGTTGCCTTCCAATAAGCTTCTCTAGTCTTGAGTTATAGCTATTCCCAGTAGCTGGAGATTGATTCTGGTCTTGTTGTTAAATGTATTCTTCGACAAATTTTTTTTCTTTATCCTACTTGATATCGAAAATATTAATGATTTGCTTTAAGCCCAATTAGCTGTAATGGGATATTAGGTTTGGAATAAGCATTAGAAGCCCAGTGAGCCCATTTTCCTGCCTGGGGCCCCTCTCTGACACCTTGATGGCTAGTCACCTTGCCATCTTTGTCCACTCTGGACAGGGAGAGATTTGCTTTCAGTTCAGCACGTTCCAGGGTTTGATCAGCTCCAGCTTTTGGAGAAATCTTCCTTTTGTTAAGCTGCTAATGGCCCCCCCATGCCACTGCTCCCTGGGTCTTGGCTCTATCCTCTGGGGCTCTATGGGGTACACCTAACCTCTCACATAATCCTTCTTTGGGTTTAGGGTGTGCAGCTTTCAACAAACCAATTTCATTTTAACATAAGACATTCATGAACGATCCTGTGTATTTTGCCAGGGTAGATAGAGTGGTGTTAGGGGATAAATGCAGTGGGACACTCAGTTTATCTTCACTGTAACCTACTGTACATGGTCATGTTTAAAGGAAATCACTTTAAAGAGGCTCTCTTATGACTCCATTTATACAAAATTCCAGAAAAGGCAAAACTGTAGTGAAGTTTTGAAAGCAGATCATGGTAGCCAGGTGTAGGAAGAGGGGACCAGCTATAGAAACAAGGGAACCCTTTGGGGTAATGAAAATATTCGAGGTCATCAATGTAATGGTGGGTATACTACTAGACATTTTTCAAAACTCATAAAATTCTACTTTTATGAATTTATTGTATGTAAATTATAACTCAATAAATAACATGATATCTCTGAAAAAAGAGAGTAAACTAGAACATCCACTTCTTAATCCTCTTCCATCAATTCTTTTCTTTGGTCTGAAATGTAGATATGGCGCCAAAGCAGGTTCTGACTTGTTTATTTTTTTAATGTAAATTTTGTTGAAGTCCCTTCCACTCATTAATCCATCTCCCCAAGAATAAGTACTATTGTGACATATGTTTTGCCTCTTCTTGAACTTCATATGCATGAACTCATGTAGCATATTCTTTTCTGTGCCTGTTTTCTTTTGTTCATTATGATGTAAGTGAGCTTTGTCCATGATGCTGTTCGTAGTTTGTTCATTTTTATGATTGCATGGTATTCTAGTTGTGTAAATAATCAACCGTTGGCTTATCCATTTTGATGTTGATAGAAATCTGAGTTGTTTCCAGCCTTTGGCTATGAACATTCTAGTCCATATGCATGTAATTCTCTTGGGTACACATCTGGGAGTGCAATTGCTGAGTCATTGGGTATACATATGTTGACTTTACTAGATGCTGCCAGACATTATTCCAAGGAGTTGTTCTGTTTTACATACCCACAAGCAATGTGTGAGAGTGTGGGTTGCTGCACACCCTCGGTAACATTTGCTGTTGTCTGTCATTTTAGCCATTCTAGTGGGAGGGAATAGTATTACATTGTGGCTTTAATTTGTATTTCCTGATGACGAATGAAAGTGAGCACCTTTGTATATGATCATTTGCAATTGGATATAGTCTTTTTTTTTTTTTTTTTTTTTTTTTTAGCTGAGCCATCCCGCCACCTGTTGGCAGCTCACGGCTGCTCAGCTCGGGCTGATTCGAACCGCTGTTGCTCAGAGCTCAAACTCTTGAGCGAGCTCTTAACCAACTGAGCCACTCAGCCGGCCCGGATATAGTATTTTATGAAGGGTTTCTTCAAATCTTTTTCCTGTTTCTCTGTTGGGTTGTCTGCCTTCTTGATCTGCTTTTAAAAATAGTAATTTTCTCCAACATGATAATGTAGTAGTGATTTTTGTAACAAACATTTTTTCCGGGTACAAATCCACAGCTTGTTATTTTCTTTCTTTCTTTCTTTCTTTTTTTTAAGAAATATGTTATTGGAGTCCTAGGACATAATGAAATGTTAATCCTAGAAGAAGCCTAACACCCCAAATATAAATTATATTTAGAATACCATTGTGGGGCACATACTGTGTCTCCAGCCTTCTGTTGCGTTTCTGCCTCTCATGAGGACAATAAGTAGGGAAAGAGGCGTGGGGCGCACAGCTGAATTCAATCTTACAAACCAAGAGGAGGAAACGGAGGCCCGGAGAGATCAGGTGACTGCCACACAGCACAGCAATCCTCTTACTAAAGTATCCAAAACAGCAGTCCAGACTAGGAACACATTTTACTGGAACCCAAAGAGTTTTTTCCAAGTCAAGCAAACCCAGCTTTCCTCAACCGAGCCAATGAGAAAGTCTTTGCTCACCAAAATCTAACTCTTCCTTCAGGGTCTAGCTCAGATGTGGTCTCTTTTGTGAAGCTTTTCTGCTCTTCCTAGTCAGAATCATTTTCTCATGATCTCTGTCCCGGGTTGGGTTGTAGCATTTACCCAGCTCTCTCTTGGACTGTGTGCATATCTGTCTTGTTTCCTGCACTAGGTGGTAAGCTCCTGGGAAGGTAGGCTTGGCTCGTATCTTTTTGTTGGGGATGGTAGGAAGGAGGCGTCTATAAATCAGCTGCTCAGTAAAAGTCTAAAGAGAAAGGAACTCAAGGATTGTGTGGTCCGTGAAGTAATTAGCAGGCATGTTTACATGGCATTGATATCTTTATTTTGGAGTAGTGACTCCTGTACTTTTTTTTTTTTTTTTTAGCTGAGCCATCCTGCTACCTGTTGGCAGCTCAGCGGCTGCTCAGCTCGGGCTGGACTCGAACCGCTGTTGCTCAGAGCTCAAACTCTTGAGCGAGCTCTTAACCAACTGAGCCACTCGACCGGCCCAACTCCTGTACTTTTGAGAATGGAATCACGGGCCCCAGAGCCATCGCAGACAGAGGAGGAGACACCAGAGTAGACTTTCCTCGGTAGGATGCCCAGGAGTGTGAGCACTGTGCTGCCAGTCTAGTCTCTCTCCTGCTTCTACACCAGCTTGTGGTCCAGTGTAGACTCAAGAGCTGCTGGGAAGGCAGGACTATAGCGGACAGTCTTGGAACTCTTAGGTAAGCTAAGGCAGGTGAGTGAAGGTTAACTAGGAGAGTAAGTACAGCATGGACAAGGGAAGCCTCTCCTGCCTCCTTCTTCCTTCCTGCTTCTCGCCCAAAGGCCCCAGGTCCCTGGTTGGCAGCCACAGTAGCGTGACAATAGCTGTGAGGGTGTGTGTAAGCATCATTCTGCAGCTTCCCTTGCAGTCCATGCTGCCCTGCCCACTCTCCACCCCCCACCCTCCTGGCAGCACTCAGGGTGACTGCATAGTGTCAAGGCATAGGGTGTGGGGGAAACTTGTCCTGTCATCACTCAGGCAGGGCTCAGCTTTGGAACAAAGAGGTATTTGGAGTCCTCAGGGTTGCCATTTGCCAAGATCCGGCAGTTATACGTTGTATGCCCATTAGGGAAGCAGGCCTGACCTCAGAAGAAATTTCTTTGGACTTGAGAAAATAAAATATTTTCTAAGATCCTGATAAATTGTCCCTGAAACAAATGCAGAAGGGCTGGGGAGGAGCTATGGATTGTGTCCTTCCTGATTTCTGATTCTTAAGGGAGAGAATGTGAGCCAGGAAGGGGGAAGGAGAGGGCTCACAGATTCTTAGAATTGGGGGGCGGGGGGGGAAGGGTTATTTTTGTTGTTGTTTGTTTGTTTGTTTGTTTGTTTTAGATGTTTAGGGCCATATAGTCAAATTAATGGAAAGGAAACAGAGAGCCAGAGAAGCCAAGTAACTGTTTAGAGGCAAAAGTTGGACTAAAACCCAGAACATGAGATAGAAAAACTGGAAGGGAAACAGGGATGGGAAAACCCAATTATTGATCACTGTTGAGTGTCAGATGCTGTGCAGATCTGTGCATGTGTTTCCTCATTTACCCTGTGTGACAATCCTGTTAAATCAATATCACATCATCTTACAAACCCATTCACATATCAAAAAATAAAGTGCCTAGTCTATTGCCTGGCACAGTCTTTGTCACTGGGGATATAATGAAGATGAAGATGGAGATGGTCCCTGCCTATGGCACTTGTGGAGGACAGTCAGGTAAAGGGGCAGTTACGATGCATTCTGTGGATAAAACAGAAGTTCAGAGCGCTGGGAGAGCACTTGGTAGGGAGCCTAACAGACTTGGGGGCTGTCAGGGAGGGCTTCCTGCAGGAACTGAAGGGACCTGGAGTGACCAAGCACAGGATCATAGGTGGATAGATTGGAGAAGATGAGAAATAAGGCCAGAGAGGCAGGCAGACATCAGATCCTGGAGGACAAGGTAAGAAGTTCAGATTTACGGCAAGGTGAGTGAAAAGGTTTTAAGTGATGGGATGACAACCTCAGATGTGCCTGTTCTAAAGAAGACTCGGCTTTGGGGAGGAGGGTGCACAGGAGGGGTCGGGACTGAAAGTGAGGTGATCAGCTAGGGGACTATGACAGTAATCCACTGCAGCAAGAATAGTAGCCTGAATTAGGATAGTGTGTGTGGCAGCGGGGGAGGGTCAGGGGAGGAACGGAGAGAAATGGGAGAATGAATGAAATCGATTTAGGAATCAGCAGGACTTGATGACTGATGGGCTGTGAGGGGTGGGGAGTTGGAGAAAACCAGGCTGACTCTCAGGTTTTTCTCGGGCAACATCGTCATCACTGTGCCACCATCTACTCAGCTGCGCAGATGAGAGAAGTGAAGCTCGCAGAAGTGAGTTACTCAAGGTCAACCAGTTCCCAAATGGTAGAGCTGGGCTCAAACCCATTTCTATCCGATACCTTCCTAATTCCAGTGATTTCGGAATTTTCCTGTTCATGATTGTCTGGACCACAGCCATGAACAGCTTTGGCCAAAGCCCCCAGGAAGCATAGGCTTCTGCAGTGGTTAGTGTAGACTTATTCTAAGCCCTAGCAGTTCATTTGCAAGTAATGTTAAGAACCTCCCACCACGGTCCCCTGGTGCAGAGAGCTATGCACTATCCCAAAAGGCAGGCTGGCTTAATGGAAGAAGCACTAACCTGGGTTAGGAGGCTCGGGTTTAAGCCCTGGTCCTGCCACATCACATATCTTCTCTGGGCCTCAGTTTCCAATCTGAGAATTAAGGGGCAGGGCCAGTCATTTCAGCATCGACTTCTAAGACTCTATATGGCTGAGGAGCTATGTGCTTAAACACCTAGGGTTATGAGGTAGAGGCTTCCTGGGGGTCATTCCATTCATGTTTCTAAATGATACGTTATTCTCCTCTAAAGGGGTCCCAGCTGTGACCTATGTAAGTTGGGTCCCATGACAAATTGATCAAATCAGAATCTGTGGGATGAGGCTACAGGTAAGTATCTTTGCACGTTCTCTAGTGATTCCAGTATGTAATGAGACTTGAGAACCACTGTCTTAGAGGATTCTGAGAAATCACCTAGGTATGTGTCACCCACAGGAAACCAGTGGGAAGGACTGGGTGGCTTCCACAGAAGAGAAATCAACCCTGCAGAGAGTCAGTCATTCCAGAGCAGGGAGGGAAGTGAATGCATCGCTGAGAGTTAATCCTGACTCAGCTCTAAAATGTGTTCCTGGTGCTGCAGAAAAAAAGATAGGCAGGGAAAATGAAGCAAGAGTTTGAGCTTTTTCCCGTGGTTGCTCCTCTTCCTCAATCCCTTGAAAGCACCTTCCCATCTCCTCATAGCTACAGTGTGGGTATTGTTGTTGTCATCAGGCCGAAATGGTGAGGTGACTTGCTACAAACCCCATTAGAGAAGAAGACAGAAAATACTTTGGGTTGTTCTGAGTAAAGCAAGATTATGTCTGGTCAAGGGATGAGAAAAGACTTTGTAAAAGCGATGAGATCGGCCTTAATAACCTTAAATTTCATCAGTTAGAATCTATCAACATGTATCGATGCCTACACTGTGCCCGATACCGTACCTCCCATGAGAAGCAGATAGAAATGATGCAGACTGTGACCTTTAGCCTCCATATGACGACGGAGATGACCGACAAGCAAACAGGCAATCACAGTGCTGTGTGAGAGACTCTAGGAGGGAGCTCAGAGGAAGGCCTTAAATCCAAGTCAGGCTGTCCAGAGGGCATCCTGGAGGAGTTAGTGCTTGAGCTGAGTTTTGAAGGACAGGTTTGAATTATCTAGGTAGAAAGGTGTGTATGGATGTGCAAGGAAGGTATTGATGCAACTACATTTTATATGGTCCAAAGCCCTTATCCATCCATTATTTCATTTGGTTTGATATGATGCTGAATGAAATGCTGAAATGCACAGTTTGATACTTTGTTTCACTCCTCCAGACCCTCAAGGGACTCAGATGAAAAGATGAAAGGCTATTTCATCACCACAGAATGAGAATCAGGGACCCTCAAGTGATAAACACAGTGGTTTTTTAAGGAATCTTCTCTGTGACTGGTATCTCTATTCACTTTCTCCCGCAGTCTTTCTTGTAATTTGTGAAATGGATGGAATTTCCTCCATTTTATAAATAGGGAAGCCGAAACTTAGAGAGATTCGCCTCTCCATTGACACTCACGTACTTAATGGCTAAGCGAGGACTCAGCATCTTTAAATACTTTCTGGATTAAGGTGAAGATTAATAACTAGTTCCCCTAGATTTGGGCTTTCTTTTACATCTGCTGCTATATACAGACCTAAGCAAGAATTATTATTATTATTATTATTATTATTATTATTATTATTATTATTATTATGTGTCTCACCCATTCCCTGTTTAATCCTAGTTGTTTGGCTATCACAACCCAGCAACATTAATGCACAGAGATTGCTTTGGTTTGGCTCTGGATAATTATAATCATGTCATCTTAGCTCGCTTCTCCTACGACCACTTAACTCTAACTTAGGAGATGTCATAGCAGAGCTGATGATGTCCAGGGTTTAAGCAGAATGCCAACTTGATCTTTTCAGCTGGATTTCAAGCGATGACCTAGAGAGGCGGGTACTGAACTTTGCCAGAGTCCTTAATCTTTCCAGGCAGTGCTAGCAGATTCTAACACCTGTAGAAGCTCCCAGGTGTATGGGTATGTGTATTCAAGATCATTTATTCCCAGCGAGTCACAGGAGAATGTAGAGATTTGTGAAAGATATGTCCTAGTTCAGAATATTGTCTTGAGAATTGACTTTTAGAAAAAGTAGATAGTTTTAGAAGTTTTCTTGCAACTAAAGTAGAGGTTGCTCCACTATGACGAGAAAAAATATGGCTGCAAGTTTTAGATGAATGGGAAGACTGCCATTACAGTTCTATATACAGTGTCATTCACCCTTTTTTTAGTACACATTTCTCCAAGTTTTGACAAATGCATACAGCCATGTAACCACCACCACCATACAGGTATAAAACAGTTCCATCACCCCCCAGATTTTCTCTTGTCCCGTTATAACCAACCCCATAGCCCCTGACAACCACTGATCTGTTGTCTCTCCCTATAGTTTTGCCTTTTCTGTTATATCACATAATGGACTCACGCAGCTGTAGCTTTTGAAAGGCTTTTCACTGTATACTTTTTTGTACCTCTTTAATTTTGTACCACGTGTATATATTATCTATTCAAAACATAGGTACTATTTTGGGAAAGTAAAAAATCATACTTCCAAATAACCTATTGGTTAAAGAGGAAACCCAATAAAAATTATAAAATATTTAGAGCTGAATAATAATGAAAGTGTTAATAAAATAGTATTAACAAAATGGGTCTCGATACTATCATACACAATGGAAGTAATCAAGACCCATGGATGCAACAAAAGTGGTACTTAGAGGAAAATTCATAACCTTAAGTGCATTTATTAGAAAACAAAGATTTTTTTAAGGAACCTAAAGTGTTCTATTTTAAGAACCAGAGAAAGAAAAATAAAGTAAACCCAAAGAAACTAGGATATAAGTAATTGAGATCACTATTGACTACTGAATGAATAAACACAAAAATAAATTGGCAATAATAAAAACACATATGATTTATGTATTGAGGCACAAGCCAACTTAGGGTGGTGGAATAAACATTGAACTTAACACCTCTGAGCCTCAGTTTCCTCACCTCTCAGTTGAGAATAATAATACCCAGCACTGCCCGGCAGTAGGCAGGACTTCCACCAATAAGGGTTTGGCCATAATAGCATTTCCTTTTTCACGTGCATTGGTACGCAAGATAATTACCATGGGAATTACTGTGTGCCATAGGGAGGTTTCTCATCAAGACATTACCTTTATATTTCCTTACCTGGATTTCTTTCTTCTCTGCTGCTTCTTACATCTTTCCTTTCTTCCTCCACTGTTGATCTATGCTAGAGAGGCACTGCAAAAGCAGAAACTTGGGGCCACTGAGCCCTAGGGCAGGCCAGTCAGAGTTCACATGCTGGATTCTGGAGTGCCCTGAGAAAAGCACTAAAGCCCTGTATTAAGAGACCAGGGTGTAAAACCACATCTACCACTTTCTAGCTCTGTGATCATGAAGAAGGCTCTTATATTCATAAAGTTTTGTATCTTTATCTGTCAAATAGGATCATAATAAAGTCCATATTACAAAACTATTATGAGAAGCAAATGAGATGATATATGGGAAAGCATTTCATAAATTGCAAAGTGCTATAAAATGTCAGTTATTATGGTAATTATTTTTGTTAAAACTTGTTCACCAAAAGCAAACTCCAAAAACATGTTTCCCCGGTTCACAGGAAGACTTCTGTGCCAGTGGCAGTTGGGTTTAGGATGGTAGCTCTTCTGATTTAGATGCCTTGCTTCCTGGGTTGGCTAGCCAGCCACCCAATCACCTATCAATACTTCAGCCGACCTCCCAGCTTTTGAATTATGAGGTTAAAAAGAGTGCAATTGAAACTTTACGGAAAGGGCTAAGGTAGAGAAAAGAGAGAATCTTTCTTTTTTGTTGCAAAGAAAGTTAATTACCCTTACCTTTCTTTCTTAGGTTCTTGGCTAGCCTGAAGAAAGAATCTTCATTGAAAGGTTAACAATTCACATATAATTATTCTTCTAAGACTTCTATAAACTAGATTACAGTGTTGTCCAATAGAACTACGCCAGCCACAAATGCAAGCCATAAACAGCCAGAAAGAGAATTTAAAATTTTCTCATAGTCACATTAAAAAAGAAACAAGTGTGAGTTCATTTTAACAACATTTTACTTAACCCAGTATATCTAAACTATTATTGTTTCAATGTAGTCAATGTAAAAAAAATTAATAATGAGATATTTTACAATATTTTTTCACACTAATCCTTCAAATTTTGAGATTCACTTGTAGTCCATTTCAATTTGGACCCATCACATTTCAAGTGCTCTGTAACCACATGTGGCTTGTGGCTGTCATCTTAAACAGTGCCGGACTAGCATTTAATTAGGCTTAATGAAGTTGTTTCATTTCTGAAGAGTAGAAAACATGGCAGGAAGCTAAATTGTTTCTTATAGAGTATAGTGGGGGGAGAAAAACATGTACTAGACTTGGGTTCATTTAGTTGGTCACTCATCAGCTATGTATTGAGCACCCACTTTGTGCCAAGTGCTGTGGTCTTGGCACTACAGCCAACTCATGCAATGAGTTTGGGCAAGTCACTTCTCAGGGCCTCAGGCTCCCTGTTCCACCTTTGAGAAAATACCCACATAGGAAGGAGAGAAATGTTTGTACCAGCTGGAGGAAAATACATCTGGAAATTATTAGCTCACTGGTGGAGTTTTGAAAGGCCATCAATACCAATCACTTTCATTGATTGTGCTGATGGAGCTCTCACAATCCCTTTATTATTAATGTGAAAACTCGATCTGCCCAGCGGGATTTTACTGGAGGAATTAATCACACGAGTCTTATCCATGGAAACAGTGATTTGTCATGCTGGTGGTGTTGCCCAGGACCCCATTTCTTCACCCGTGTTTTATTGACCATCCTTTTAGGGAAGTTCTAAGAGAGAACAATAAAACAAGTCATAAATTCCTTTGTGACACCAAGTGCTTTATAAATGCTAAGTGATCATTCCTGTCTATCAGTAGGTTTAACTGTGGGAAGATGTCTAGTAGGCGTTGCAAAGAGTGGTGCTGGGACTGTCTTAATATGGTCACTGAAGCTTGGAAATAAAGCCATTAACTTGTAGGTGGCCGTGACTTAGGAATGACTGCATCGTAAACAGAAAAAGGAAATATAGTTAACAGTTCCTAGGAACACGGTAGTATTTAGCCATCCAGCTGGGACTATCAGGTGAAATCAGTTTTCAACTTCTGGGTTAGGATAATGATTCTACACAGGTATTTAGAAAGAGAGAGAATGACTCTTAGAAAATAGCAGTGTTGGAAACTTATTAAGTAGATAATGATCAGAAAATCAGATACCATCACTAGTGGTTGCAGCCCAAGCCGGCATTGGTAATCAGGAAGCACAATCATAGTAGACAGTACAATTGCTAATGCAAATTGAGGTGGTAAGCACAAAAAAAATAATCCCTGACATTGGTACATGGCCTTTTAACTTTGCAAAGTGCTTTCACAACGTCATTTCACTGGCGCATCACAGCAGCTCCGCATGGGAAGGAGGATGGGTGTTGTAATCCTCACTTCACAGATAAGGAGACAGCGGCTAGTAGTGAATGGCAAAGATGTCTGTAAGAGCGATGCTTTTTTGTTGTTGAGTTTTTGTTTATTATCACTACATCTTGTTGCCTTCCTAAGCTTCCCCAGAACAAAAGTGTAGCCCTGGTGCCTTATACAACTTAGGGCATGTAGAGAGCTTCTTAGAAGAGTGTGTGTCTAGAGAGGTCCTAGCAGTTAAGAGGAGAAGACAACTCAAGCCTAGAAGGAGGTTGCCCTTTGTTCTCTCATAAATGCATAGACTTTTCACTTTGGAGAGGATGGTAGGAAAGGAAAATAGCTGTTCTCATTCACTATAATTGCAGTGGTATCAACCACAAAAGAAGTGGGATCATTGCTGAGAAACACTTCCCTAGAACTGAACATAATGGGCTTTATTCAAAAGAAAAATATATTCCAGATCTCATCTTATATATGATGACCCCTTCTCCTTAAAATCCACTTTATAATTTGTGAAACTTTCTCAGACTTATCTCAGTCAATTCTGATGTGTAGTGATGCCACAAGCAGAGAACAGTTATTACTTCTGGTATATAGTGTTTTGTTGAGTAAATGAATGGATGAACCCATTTTACAAATGATAAAACTGAAGTCCAAAAAGGTTGAGTGGTTTGTCCCAATGAGGAAACCATGACTGAAACGCATACTTTCTGAGTTCAAGCCTGATCATATTCCTATATGAGCTCTCCCTTGAGATCTGGTTTATGAACATACACCATAGAACATCAATCACCAGGGGAAATCATCAGACTTTCCATGAAGTAAGGATTTAGGGGGATCTCAGGTCTCTCCAATCATTCCTAATCACGTATGTTCTATAAATTAAGCCATTACTCACGCTCTCTGAAAAAGCAGTAAAAAGACCAAATTGGCATGCTGCTTCCTGAACAGCCCAAGGCAGAGTGAAGATGGCAGTAGATAGTAACCAAATTTCTTACCAACTGTCAAGAAACAGAAGCAGATGGATTAATTTAGGAGCCATCAATCACAAGTGCAAAATAATGCCAGCTTAGCAAAGAAAGTGGGAAAATATAAACATACACACACACACACACACACACGCACTAAAAATAAACCAGGCAACACCTGGTACTGATCCCAGTTTATGGCACAGATGCCTCCACAGAGAAGAGAGTGCTTGTTTATTCTCCAGGAACTTCAAGATTGAGGAGAAAATCCTTAGAAGAAATTTAGAACCCCAAAGGAGGAGTGACATTGTCAGTGGTGAGGGAAAGGATGTGGTCTTTATAAATCCAGAGGTGTTTGGGGGAAATGTACAAATTGTTTTCTTTCAGGAAGTATTCAGGAACTACTGGACAACCTCTGTGGAGAAGAGCAAGCATCTTCTTATCAGTAATTTTCCAGAATTCAAGTCTCTAAATTGAAAGGGGCCTTAAATTAACTATCTATTATAATCCCCTTGGTCCTGGCTGGTCTGCCAACTGTCTCCAAAACATTTCTGTCACAGTCATTGAGCCTCCATTTGTCCTTGAGTGGTGGACAAATCCAACATCCCTTGAAATATTATTTCTCTTTATCTGCCTTCTGAAAAGTGTTGTCTTTATGTTGAACCCAAAACTGCTACCCAGGTTTTTGTACATTGCAGCCCATTCCAAATAAACTTAATCCCTCTTCCATGTGACAGCCCATTGTAATCACGATGCTTCAGTCCCATGCAGCTAAACATCTCTAAGCTAAATATCTTCTGCCAGAGGGTAGTCCCTTAAAATATTCCAAGAAAAGATGGGTTTCCAGGCCCAGTATCAGCCTGGCTATCCTCCTGGACAAATTTCAGGATTGAAAGCTGGACTCCAAAGACAGCCTGAACTGCAGAGGGCACTTTCTCTAGGATGATTACTTGACACCTACCTCTGACCTCAGAAAATGCCCATTAAGTGGGGAGGTAGTGGAGGATGGAAGGATGGTCTCTGATCTCAGGGCTGGAAGCTTTAGCACTAGTAGGGTCCACAGCTGGGACTGTTCTGGGCTGTCAAGGCAACAGGTAGCACCATGTCAGCACGTTAGCACTGCCGTGATCGGGGCCTGGCCCCAGCCCAGGCTCATGGCTGTGGGCCCAGCAGAAGGTGAGGGGCTGTGTTCTCCAGAGGCTCCCTCAGGGGGCAGACTGGCTCTCCCTCCCTGCCATTCAGGCAGCATCCCCATCAGGCATACTCTTGCCCCAGCAAGCTAGTTGTAATTTATATTCTTACAGCAGCACAGCCTGCCCATCCTGGACCTTGAGTCTTTCAAACACAAGATCTACAACCTCAAGAGAGAAAATGTGCCCAGTACATAGCCAGGGCTTTAAAAAGTGAGACCAGAGAGAAGGGGCATTGAGAGGCAGCCGGGGGTCACTGGTGCTTTGACCTTTGACACAAAGCTCCCTCCCATGCAGCATCCACAGAACTTTAGAGCTAAAAGAAATATCACAAACCCAACTGCCTCCTTCTTATAGATGCGGAAACAGATCCAGAGAGGGGAAGTGACCCCTCTCAAGGACACACAGTGATGAACAGGCAGAAGCTGAGAAGGCCCCACCTCCTGGAATCTGGAGTAGCCCGTCTTATGTTTTCTAGGCTCTACCATGAAGGCTCCATCGCACTTGACATGGCTCTTTCCTTCCTTCACTCATTTCCTACCGATGGGATGCAGGCTCACAAACACTACACTTTGCTTTCCGCCTCAAAATAACTTAAGTATCACAGTGAACCTAAACTGTGGTCTAACAAGGAGAGTGGGCACAGAATGCTGGGTCTCGATGACTGTGAGATCTTGGCTTCCAGGTTCCACTTTCTCCACTTGTAGCATTGTTTGGATTAGCCAGGCACCAAAACCTCTGCCAGCTCTGACTTTCTGTGATTGTTCTGTGGTCAGACACCCCAGGAATTTGTTCAGCTTACGTTATAGAAGGATTTCAACCACTGTTAGCAGAATTAATAGGGAATCTACATCTCTCTGCCAATGGCTTCTTTCATTGTCAGGAGAGAAGGAAAAGTTCTGAGGCTATGAGTGGAAGTGGAACCCTAAAATGGCCCTGCTGTTTATAATGGGTGTGCAGGTCAAGGGGCAGATGCCCCTGGTTCTCCTGAGAAGTGCTGGGACTGAGTCCTTTGACCTGCTCAGTCTCCAAGGAAGCCTTCCCCAGCCCCGCAGCCTGGTTCAAGGTCAGTCACAAGTTCTGACACAGCTTCATCAATGCCATCACCACACTGCCATGGGGCCGTCTCTCCCCTGTGTCTTGTCTACCCCAGTGCCTGACATGTGGTGAATACTTACCTCATTCCTAATGACTGGTGAAATGAACAGAGCCTCTCTCTACTGAGACAGGAAGGTAGGACAGGAGTGGGGTGGTGGGGCATTTGAAATTACCCTGCTTCAACTTGTCGTATTACTTGGGGCAAGTCTCCTGCCCTCCTTTATATAAGAGAGCCTGATTAGATGAATAGTTTCCAAACGGTTCTGTAACACACTGGTTTCTTAGGTATTTTTCAGGAAAATAAAAAGTCTCCATGGGTAATTTGGATGTATCACGCTACAGATCTCTCTTGGAGATTCATGTACATAGTAAAATATTAAAGGCTCTGAGAAGTCCTACAGTAAAGACATCTATTTAATTTTATGTAAACCAACTTTCTCCAAAATCGTCTGGCCTCCTCCTCCTCCTCCTATCTGAGGAGCTGGCGTTGTGAAGCATACAGCCTGGGAAATCCTGAACTAGGTGATTTCCAAGTCCCCCGGTAACTATGTCTCATCTAGCCTGATATAGTGAAAAGTCCAGGGGATTTGGAGCCAGACAGACCTGGGTTTGGATCTTGGCTCAGTCTTTTAGCAGCTGTGTGGCCTTAAACAAGTCACTTACCTTTCCAAACTTGGGTTTTCCTAACTGTAAAATGAGCATGTAACACCTATTTGTTAAGGTTGTAGGCTGCTGAGAGCATTAAATGAGATAACAGATAATCTTGTAGAGTGTTTGACACATAGTAGGCCCACAAAAAATATTAGCTTCTTGGCCCTATTACTCCTGACACTCTTCTTCTACCTCTCACCCCCACACTCCTAAGCCCAGAGTCAGCCAACGGCAGGGCAGGCCGAGCACGTAGCAGAGGGGTAGGCTGAGTCCACGTCCTCATATGATCCTGACCATGTTCTCTTGGTATCATGGAAGGACCACACCCCAGCAGAACCGAGGTGAGGGGGCCCTTTTTTGCCAAGTACATATGTCTTTTCTGTGCTAGGCACAGAGAAAAAAAATGAAAGAAACATTCAAGTTGTTCCAAAATGAATGCCCACTGTCATCAAGCCACTACCTAAAATAGCAAACCCTTCCCAAGTCCCAGCTTGAGGCAAAGTCTTGGTCTGTCTGCCTGGGCAAGAAGCTAAAACAAAGGTGGTGACTTGAGTGATGGCAAACAGAAAGGGCACGGTTCAGGATGGCTTCTAGGAGCCTTGGCACCAGGATAGCCATTGCAGGATCTGCCTGTGGGCAAAGCCATGACTTAACAAACACAAAGCAAGCACCAGGTATGTTTCAGACATGGGACTTGATTGTGGTAGAAAAAAACAGGAATTCTCCAGGGAGGCAATGTTCTTGGCTTTCTGTAGGGACTGAACTAGCTGGCTGGATCAAATGCATTAGAATCTTAGTGAGCCAATCTCATCTTTGTACTATTCTCCTTTTCTTTCCATGTACAGCACTATTAGGAAAAAGATCAGGGGCCTTAGAGACAGAAGTGTCTTCAAGTCCTACTATGCCTTTGCTAGTTTCATGACCTTGGGCTATGAGTTTAACTCCCCCCCCTGAGCATTTCCTCTTGTAGGAGAAGGACAATCATCCCTACCTCACAGAGTAATTGTGAAAACCAAATGAGCCAACCTGTATATACCCTGAAGTGTAGCACATGTGGCTCTGACAGGGGGGGTAGACATTTTTAAATTCTAATAGTTAAATGTTCATTTAAATATGCATGAGAAAAACAATTAACACACCAAACCCTTTAATGGATGTTATTGATTGGTACAGGACAGAGTAGGTATGTAAGTTAAAGAAAAAAAGAAAAGAGAGTTGATTTAAAGAAAAGTTATTAAGTAAATAATGCCAAGAGTAAGTTATATATATATATTATATATATATATAAAATATATTTATAATATATATAATATAAATACTTATAATATATATAACATATATATTATATATGTATAATATATATATAATCCTCATCTGTAAAATGAGCATGATAACACCTATTTGTTAAGATTGTAGGTTGCTAAGAGCATTAATTGAGATAACAGATATCAAGTATCTAGTAGAGTGTTTGACACATAGTAGGCCCATAATAAATATCAGCTTCTTTGCCCTATTACTCCTGATACTCTTCTTCTACCTCTCACCCCCACACTCCTAATAGATATATACTATATATAACAGATATATTATATATTATAAATATATATATATAAATACATACATATTTTTTTATTTTTTTCTAGAGATAGTACATGACCACTACATACCTATTAGAATGACCCAAAATCTGGAACACCAACATCACCAAATGCTGGTGAAGGATGTGGAGCAATAGGAACTCTCATCAATTGCTGATAGGAATGCAAAATGGTGCAGCAACTTTAAAAGACAGTTTGGCAGTTTCTTACAAAACTAAATATACTCTTATCATACAATCCAGCAATCATACTCCTTTGTATTTACCCAAAGAAGTTGAAAATTTACATTCACACACACACACAAGAAAGAACTGCACATGGATTTTATAGCAGCTTTCTTCATAATTATTAAAAACTTGGAAGCAACCAAGATGTCCTTCAGTAGGTGAATGCATAAACAAGCTATTGTACATCTAGACAATGGAGTATTATTCAGCCCTAAAGTGAAATGAGCTATCAAGACATGAAAAGACATGGAGGAACTTTAAATGCTTATGACTAAGTGAAAGAAGCCAATCTGAAAATGCTACACGCTGTGCGATTCTAAATATATGACACTCTGAACAAGGCAAAACTATGGAGAAGGTAAAAAGATCAGTGGTTGCCAGAAATTGGGCAGGAAAGGGATGAATAGGCAGAACATAGAGGAAAATACTCTGTATGATGCCATAATGGTAGATACATGTTATTGTACATTTGTCCAAACCCCATAGAATGTACAACACCCAAAAGTGAACCCTAATGTAAACTATGGACTTTTGGGTGTCAGTGTAGGTTCAGTTGTAACCAACGTCCCCTCTATTGGGAGATGTTCACAATGGAGGAGGCGATTCACGTGTGGGAGCAGGGGGTATGTGGGACACTTCTGTACCCTCCCTTCAGTTTTTCTGTGAACCTAAAACTGCTTCAAAAAGATAAAACCTTAATAATAAAAATAAAAAGACAATACACATATGACGGACACTATTCATTATCAACCCCATATCCATTCTCTCCATTCTCACTAACAGAACCCCGATGTTACAGGGATGACAATATGTTCAATAAGAAAACACTATTTCCCAGCCTCCTTTGCAGTCAGAGGTCCAGAGTCACATAGTTCTGAGCCAATGAGATGTAAGCAGAATTTGCTGAAACGAACTTCCAGGAAAGCTATTTAAAGGGATCATAATCAGGAGGCAATGCTCTTTGCCCTTCCACCTTCTTGCATGAAATACAAGGCTCTGGCCTGGAGGTACAGAAGATCTGTGAGTCTGCGGTGGGTCACAATCCCATGATGGTAGAACAGAGAGCTGGAAGGAGTCCGGGTCCCTAATAGCATTGTACAAGCTCTGGACAGCGTGTCCCAGACTTTGTTTAGTAAGAAAAATAAAACCCCTTGTTTGCTTATGTCATCATTCCTCAGGTCTCTTTCATGCAGTCAATTGAAATTCCTAACAATATGTATTCACTGAAAAAATTTCAGTGAGTATACAGTGAAGGTCAGTCTCTTTGTTTCCTTAACCATTGGGCTTATAGCTCCTCTCCCCAGATAAAAACCACTGTTAGCATCTTCTCTTACACCCTTCCATGTATTATCTAGGAATATACAAGCATTGTGTGTGTGTCTATTTTTTTCAAGGCGCTTCTCATGATAATTTATATCCAGAACCCTAAAACCTAAGAGTGGACAACTCAAGTCACCTTAGTGTACTGCTCTCCTAACTTTTCTCTTGCAAATGAAACGTGAAGATTATTTGATTCAGAGGGTCTCAGGGAAGGTCAGAATGTGGGTGGAGGTGGCCACGCTAGGCGACACTCACTGTGTTCAATGAGAGGTGTTTTGATGAATGTGTATAGAACATGAAATGATGTGGGGGCTGAAGAAAAGGTTGAGACCTATTGATTTAGACCGAACTCCTCATTTCCCAAGGTCTCCAAGTGAGTTAGTGACAGAGTCAGGACTAGAGCTTAAGTCTCCAGGTGCCTAATTTAGTGTTTCATCTTCAACTAAATGGAATCATCAAGGACAGAGACTGAGCCTGAGGAAGTCCCCCTCACTGCTTCACTGCAGAGCAGAAGGTGAAGAGAGGCCAAGTAGTTGGGGCCTGTTGAAAGCAGACCATGGCTAAAATATTCTTTATTTGGTCCTGTGTTGTAACTGACTTGAATTTCCATTTCTTTCTCAGGTTCCTTGGGCACAAGTCTTATGAATATTGCCACATCGCTAAGAGCAAGACTTATCTGGACTTTCCAGATCTTACGTTCCAGAGAGGTGAGCAGAGCCATTCCCAGAACTTCCCCTCTTCCTGTTATCCTGACTCTCTTTTGGGAGAGAAGTTTCTAGCATCATTGGCAAGTCACTCTTCCAGTTTAAAGTTATTAACTTCCTTAGTATAAAGGCCCATGTAATGAATGTCAGGAATGTTAGGACAAGTCTTAGCCCTCTGCAATTTATAGCTTAGTTTTTTTATGGATGCATAAAACTAAGATCTAAATTTGTTACATGGGAAATCCCTACATGTTCCTGAGAATTAAAGAATTTTAGTAGTGCTCGGGCAGCTGGTTAGGTTAGGTGGTTAGAGCACAGGCTCTTAACACCAAGGTTGCCGGTTTGATTCCCACATGGGCTGGTGAGCTGCGCCCTCCACAACTAAATTGAAGACAACAGCTTGACTTGGAGCTGATAGGTCCTAGAAAAACACACTGGTCTCCAATAAAGTGTTTTTTTTAAAGAATGTTAGTAGCGTATAAATTTGGTGAAGACCAAAATTGCCGATCAAACCCAGCCAAGAGCCAATATTCAAACTGCAAAATAATTCACTAGTAAGTTGTCTAGTGCTGAATCCATTTTTACTTAGTTCATTCAGTATGTAAGATCAAATCAGGAAGGAAAATGCTCCCTGTGTCCACATTCACAATTGCCTTGTTTGAAAAGCTATGGGCAAATACATATAAATTGGACATAAGTGTCCCTATAATTGAATGAGGAGAATAAAACAGTACCTTAAGAATTCTGATTATTGTCTCTATTCTTCACCAGGCTAGAACAATACATAGATATTAAGGCTGAGGAGAGGGCTTTTTCTTGATGCAGCTGACCTTGGTTACTAACTGCTAAGGGGTGATCCCCTTCAGATAATGAAATATATATATATATATATTACACATTAAAATGGTAACTATATATAAAAAAAGAAACGATATGGATGAGCCTGCTGACTGAGCTTGATGGTTATGTGGAAATGGCGGGCAGCTCGAGCCTCTTCAATGAGCTGTTCCCTTAATTTTTCTCTGCTAAGAATGCCCTTTTTTCCTTTCTTGTTACATAATTTATGCATATTCATTATAGAAACCAGGCAATACAAGCAAAGGAAAATCAGGGAGCACTGTTTAGATTTTGTTGTACAACATTCTAGACTTTTAAAATTCCTACGTTTGCCATAACCACTGCTTACATTCTAGTAGATAGCTTTTCCCACTTACAACACTCTCCTGGATAGCCCCTCACCCCTTCCTAAACCTTTAGTTTTCTTCATAAATCACATGTATATTCAAGTGGCTTATGGTATGTCAGATGGCAAAAATACAGAAAAAGCATTATACATACAACGTACTATAAAGCATCCAGCACAAGTGTGATTTTGAACATACTTTTATCTTAAACCCATTTTTTATTAATGCCTAACATGAGATGGAGAAGGAGGCACATAAAATTCGGAATCCGAAGTTTTAGATTTGAGTCTGGCTTCTGCTGCGATACACAACTCACCTGGGCATCCATTTTTCCCCCTGTAACGTGGCAATTGTATTAAAACCTGCTCCCTAGGAGACGGGTAAAGATCGGGTGAGATGCTAAATAGAAAAGCAAATTTTGTGATAATTGTACACACTTTTAAAGATGTTAATAATATTTGCGGCTATTGATAACATTTAAAATATTTCTCTAATCGTGCAGGCCCAACCCCTTTAGACCTTTTTCTACAGTGGATTTCTCCACTGAAAGGAAGGGACTACAGTGATATAGCAGAAGAACAGAGTTCAGAGAGCAGGAAAAGCTTTCCAGGTAATTTGAGTAAAAGAAGGAAGTTGGACAACATGACCCCTCAGTGCTCTTTTGGCTCTGAGATGCAGGTTGGTTAATCTGTGATTTTAGGCAAATCATTTCTCCAAAAGGCCTTGGCTTCTCATCTGTAAAACAAAAGGGTTGGGCTGGCTGACCTCTCTGATCTGTTTCCCTTGTAAGAATTGACACAACCCTGGTGACTTGCCCTCTGTTCTCCCGGTTCCTGAAGCATGCTCTTGGTGCCTGCAGCTTTTGCAAGCCACCAGTAGACCTTCCAGGTGTGGCCTCGGAGCCCATAGGTGGTGGGTGGGCTGTGGTTTCTCTTCTCTGTTTGTCTTTTCTGCTGTATGCTCACCAATAGCCAAGTGACAGCTTGGCAGAGTAAACCACCCTTCCCATAAAGACGGCTCAGACATGTGGTGAGCAGGTGCTGCCCACCCATTTACCTTCCCCATGCCCCAGGATTAAGCACCCTCATCCTGTTTCTGGGTGGAGCCGGCCCCTCTGGCCCGTTCCCACATCCCTGGCTGGATGCTGTGTGCTCCAGATTAACTCAGCGGCAGTCTTTTCCGGGGTCGGCTCTCCTTCTCTTTCTCCTCCCGCTCAGAATGCCTCTCTCTATGATCTTTTTCTTTGGGGGATGCCTGAAATGCCTCCTCCTCCCAAAATAACTCTTCTTTGTCTCCATAATCTAAAATAATCACTCCTTCTGAATTCTTTCCATGAGTAGCCTGCACCTCATTTTTAGTTCTTATCAGTTTCTGTCTTTAAAAAAAAAAGCTCCGTTGCTCCCTGCCTGTCTTCTCAAGGGCTGGGTGTCTCTGTGCTGGCCACCCACGTCAGACATGCAGGCATTCGATGAAACAAACACTGACATGAGTTGTAAGGGACTTTTACACATCTACTCTTCCTTCAAGGTTTTCCTTTGTTTTATTTCTTTCTTTGGGTGAGAGTGGAAAATTTGGGCATAAATACAGTGAAGTTGAGACTTTGACATTAGTCTTGGCAGGGCCCGGCCTTCCTATTCAGCCCTTATTAAAACCATCATCACCAGTATGAGTAACAACAATTTCCTGAACAAAAGGCCCAGAAAGACCCAGGTGTCACTGAACTGGAGGATTCGTCAGAGACAGGGCCATATAGATGGGGCCTAGGCAGGGAGGGGGGCCTGGGTTCAGATCCTGATGTGGCTACTCACTGGTTATGTAACACCGTCATGTTACTTAGTGTCTCTAAGCCTCTGGTTTCTTATCTATACAAGTAATATGGAATAGCAATATCTTCCTCATAGGGTTGTCATGAGGCTTAAAAGTTAACTGATGCGAAACTCTGAGCACAGAACCCAGCATCAGGAAATGGTGGCCAGCCATGACGACTCAGGTACTCCCCTCCTGAAGAAACTCGTCACTAACAAATTTAGATCGTGTATTATTAGGTGCTTGATGAGTGACTCAGGGCATGTTTCAGAGGCTCAGAGGTGGGGAAGTCCGTTCATCTTGTCATTGACAACAGACTTTGAAGTATGTCATCTCCTGATTCCCCAGGATGCTCTAGAGGGTGAGAGATGCATGTATCATTATACCCATTTATGCAGAGGAGTAACCTTAGGCTCAGAGAAGTTAAATGATTTGCCCGAGGTCTGACTGATGATAAAAATATGTGCTCCTGGCAAGTTAGACTGTGTCTCTGAGACTTAAGCCTAGGTTTGCTTGGTTCATTGCAAACCCTCTTTCCACAACCACTGGAATGACCAGGAGGAGGGGAGAGATTTGCTTATAATGAAACCTGGATACAGCAGGAATAGGGAAGGTATTCCAGGCAAGGGCATGTTATAAATAGGCATAGAGGTTGGGTCAATTGGGTTGGGTTCCAGGAAAAATGATTAGACGGGTTTTGCTGAATAGGAGAGCTCATGGGAGAGTGGTAGAAAATAATGGAATTAAGGTTGAACATACACTGGCCTTAAATGCCAGACTCAGAAATTGGAGCTGTAACAGGCCGTGGGGGAACCATTGCAGGTTTCAGAGGCGAGGCTCTGATGATGGTGAGAAGCCTCCAAATTATGACTCATCGGGTTGAAGAAACTGATGTTTAACCTAGAAAAGAGAAAACTTTTGGGCGGGGGGTAGGGGGCCGACTCAGGGAAGAACATGATCATTGTCAGGCATTGGAACAGACTTGTTTCATGTGGGCTCAATGAGTGTTTGGTGAGTAAGCAGTGAGGACCAGTGAGGCAAATTCTCAGTTCAAATGAGGAAGAGCTTTCTGGTCCTTTCAATGCACTTTAACCCTAGTTTACTGAGAGCCCACCACCACATGCCCCAGGCACCGGGACACACTGGGGATGGAACAGTAATGGGTACGGACCAAGTTCCTGCCCTCACAGAGCTCCTATGAAATGGAGGAAGATACACCTTAAAGAGAATCACCCCAGAAATGAATCTTACGGCCAGAGCTGTCTAGTACAAGGACCGACTGCTTTGAAAGGTGTAAGTTCCCTGTCCCTTGAGTTTTCAAAAGAAATGTGTCAGGAAAGGGGATTTTTGTCCTGGGAGAAAGTCTGGGCCAATGACTTCTCGTGGGATGCTGTGCTTCTCCACGTGTTGCAAAATCTTCAGCAACACTAAATCCCTTAACGAGAGAAGGAAAAAAATGCAAAGATCAATTAGGGTCTTTAAAAAAAACAAACAAAAAAAATCCACATTTGCATGTTGCATCTGAACTGGAGTTCAAGGTACAGAGTGTGGCCAAGCAGGAATTTCATCCTGCATGTAGCTGGGTGACTCCACCTAGGAACAGAAAATCGTTTAGCTAAAATTGTGACATAGTGTGCAAATTATGGCCTGTCTGCAGGTTGGGGCTGCAGCTGCAGCGTGGCATGGTGCAATCCTCCAGCAGCTAACATGAAATGGACTCAGCAGACTCTCTGAGGCAGTGGAGGCAGGGCCCTGCTGCTCAGCTTACCAGGTTACAGGAGAGCTGGCTGGAGCGTCAGGGAGAAGAGGAGGGAAACTCAGCCCCTGACGTGGGTGCAACACCACCCTGCTTGCAAAGAAACATCATATCCACCATTTCCTAGTTTTGAGCCTCACTACAGCCCTGGGAGGTGTGTGGGCAGGCTAATAAGGAAAGTGAGGCTCAGAGAAGTAGAAGGATTCCTTCAAGGTCACACAGTGGGCAAGCGACAGAGCCTGGCTTTCAGCTGAGGTCGTCTGAATCCAACATGGGCAGCTTTCTACCACATATCCTAGGGTCAAGGCTGATCAGCTACAGACCTTCCCAGGGAAGACGGCACGATCAGTGGTCAGGCACCACGGCCCACGCTTGTGAGTCCCACTGCAAAATCTGCAACACTCAGGACTGTGGACTCCCTGAAGGATAATAAGAATAATTAGAGTATCAATACTAACAATAGACTGGGCAGTGCCTAACGCTGTGCTAAGCACTTAATATTCGTTGTTTCCTTTAACTCTCACAGCAATTCTATCTCAATTTTGCAGATGAGGAAGCAGAAACCCTGAGAGGTGAGGTGATGTGGCAGAGCCAGAATTTGGATCTACATCTGTATGAACTCAGGGTTCCTCTGTAAGGACAGCACTGCCTCCCTGTCACCTCTGCAGGCGGCCTTGCCAAACCATTGAAAAGAATGCCCAGGGTCCAATTCCTCTTGGTTCCTAGGCCAACAACAACAGTAATAATCAGAAGCCAAACCCCTGTTTCTTTATAACACACTTGAGAGTGTGTGGGGCCCTTTCACATGCATTCATCCCATTTGATTCCCACAGTTCTCAGGGTTCCTGGCAAGACTGACTAGACGTAAGGAGGGCCTTGTCCAGAGTAACAGGCAGTGCCATGGCAGGGCCAGGACCCACCCTCAAACCTAACTGGGGATAAGCAGTCCTTGCCACAACCCTCTTTACCCTTTGCTCTCTTCTGGGTCATCTGCCAGATGGTCTCATTCTGTCCTTCATGGATGCAGAGCCATCTCTCTCTTGGAGCCATTAGAGGCCTATGCCTAGGCAGCCAACCTCTGGGCTAAGCAAACAGGTTCTGGAGTTGTTCACATATGAATGTGAATCTCCTGGTTGCGTAGAATCAGGTTCACCCGTTTCTTCCTCCTAAAAATAGCAATAATCATAGTACCTATGTCATAGGCTTCATCTAAAGATGAAAGAAGGTAATCTGTGTAAAGTGTTAGCTCATGTCTGCCCACAGTGAGCATTCAACTGATGGTAGTTATTTCCATCTCTGTGATGAGTGGTTGATTTATGTATTCAAAAATATGTGTGCTCCTGCCATGTGGCCAGCCCATGCTAGGTCCTGAGAAGATGTGACCAATATGCAGCCTGTACCTTCAAAGAGCTCAGGCCAGAGATGGGGGCAGACATAAACAGGTCACTCTGGTGAGATACAGTTGGTAACAGAGGTCCTACAATGTTAATAACGCTGTGAGAGCCCCAAGGACAGAGAAATGATGGCGATTCCTCTTTTGCAACTCACCTGTCTGTTTCATTCTCACCTTTCTCAAGATCCAGCATTCCCACCTTTTCCCTAAAGACCTAATCTTGTCATCATGGTGCTGGGTCTTCATTTCCACTCGAACTCTGGGGGAAGCCTTGAGAAATTTGTGCTCTGTCATGAATCCTTGAAACATTATCACTTTTTTTTTTAACTCCCTAGTCCATCACAGGAAATGTTGGTACAGTAAAACCTTGGATCGCGAGTAACGTGGTTTGTGAGTGTTCCGCAAGACGAGCAAACATTTCTAATACATTTTAACGTGGTAAACAATATGTCTTGCAATATAAGTAGTTTGTTTATGGAACAAATTATGCTCGCAAATCAAGGTATTACTGTACTTGTAAATATCCACAATAGGATCTTTAAAAAACATATATCCCCTTAAAACAACACACAAGCACACAAAAGACGTAGAATGTCAAAGTCCTCTCTCCCCTTTCTTTTTAAGCTGAGCTCAGCAGCTGCTCAGCTCAGACCGGGAATCGAACCACTGTTACTCAGAGCTCAAACTCTTGAGCGAGCTCTTAACCAACTGAGCCACTTGGCCAGCCCTCCCCTTTCTTTTTTTTAACCTATGTAGTACCTGGGCCTAGAAAGGGTCTGTGATTTACCCTCCAGTCTTACAGGGAGCCTGTGGCAGGACCGGGATGAAACCGCGTTACCACTACAAGATCAGTGGCTGTCGCCACTGCCTCATTAAAAAGAACAGTTTCCTCCCCAATCTGGAATCAAACTGACATTCAAATCCAGATATTATCTGGATTTAATCCATTGTGGTACACACTCATGCACTTTTGACTTGCCTCACCTCATTTGATTATTCCCTCTATTTAGTGAGCTGAGAAGGGTGGGTGTGCCCCCAATTACAGACGAGGCTTCCAAGGCTTTGAGGTTCCGTGATGGCCCAGCTAGCGTTGGCATTGAGTGCTTCTAACTCCAATCCAAATGCCCTACCTGCCACACTGAAACCCTGTCCAGGTGAGCTGTGAGGAGCATTTCATACCCTGGATGCAAGTGGAAACCACCAATATGTATGTATAGTGAGAAAAGACTAAGCAGATTTCTGCTTCTGGGCTCTGTGGAGACATTTCTTAGAGCCCTCACAGCTCCAACTCTGGACAAGATACTGCAAGGAAAGCATGACATAATTTCCTAAACCCTACAACCCAGAGAACTGTTCATCTTTGAGAAAAATCATAAAAGCAGACTCTTTCTTCCTTATCTCCCCATTCCTTCCCAAGCTGGTCTTGCATAAGCAGGATGCCCTTCCATTGGGTGACACGAGTATGTCGTAAGGGAAACGCTTACAGGCACTACAGGAATGACCTGGTGCCTCGCCCACCTCATTAGAATTCTAATTGGGGTGTGTGGGAGAGGCTTCTATAAATGGTAAGGCAATCCCCAGCAGCCTGTCTCCCCACTTCTGCCTGCCATTCCCAGAGGATCCCCAAGAGGAGGAAGAGGCAGAGGAAGACAACATGACTGGTGAGTGGATGGAACCTTCTCTGCCAGGCCCTTGCAGGACATGATTCTCCTGGGCCAGTGGGAGACGCCAGAGTGACCAGCTCGGGACAGCTGCCCTGGGGGCTCTGTAGGTTGGATCTTAGTGCTTTAGGATTGTATTCTTTCTCAGTGGCTGCCTAGTCCCTCTAGTGTGGTCCCAGGGGAAGAATATATTTGGGATGCAGCCCTGAGTAATGAGCAGGGTGTTCAACACAGCTGGAGGTCACATTCCCTTAGACAGGTACATAAGCTTTGCTGTGTCAAACCCGACAAGCTCCCCTTGTTTCTGAATGCAGTTTTCCCAGCTGTCAGTAGCCTAGGCAAAGAAATGCACATCTCAGAGCTACAAGAAAGTGAGAGCATGGCAGCCTGTAAATTAATGTAAAAGAAACCATCAGCAGCCCTTGGATGCTTCTAAGTACACAACACATCCAGAAGCAAGGGCAGCCTCTTTGAAAGTGACTTGAGGAGCTGAAACCTCCCAGTAGCAGAAGGAACATGTGTGCCAATGACCGTATGTCTACAAGCGGCACCCGGGAAGGTGGGTGAAAAACAACAAGAAGCGCAGGTTTTTAAGCTCTGCGGTCACTGCCAGGATTTGGGCTCTTGTTAGACAGCACCCCTGCTGAGCAGCGTGATAATTATTGCCTGTCCTGGGTGCTCAGCCTCGTGCATTGACAACATTGCCAAATCCAAACTCGGCATGTATCAAACCTGTAAAATATCCTTAGTGGTGGTTAGGACTGCAGGAAGGTTTGCCAAAGAAACCACTGAGCACAGTGCAAAAGGGGAATGCAGATACCTTCAGGAATCACAAAGGCCAGGACAGGCTGGCGGCAAAAATGCACCCCCACCCCTATCCCCGCAATTCCTCCTGTGAACATGTTAAGTCACTAAGAAGAGGAGCTTTGGGTCCTCTAGACTTCAGCAAGAGGGGATGTCAGCTGTCGCCTAGGTCACCTCCCTCCCTCCAGGGGGAGGAAGAGTTCCAGGAAGAGCCAGAGACTTACCTGGTCACTCAGGAAGCTGGTGGCAGAGCCCAGACCAGGTCCCAGCAGCGTCCTTTTCACAGTTTCCTGCTACCAGAGCTGAGTTCATCCATGAGTACATGTGATATCCAGGGCACAGCAAAGCAATGCTGAACGCTGTTTCTCATTTGAAGGCCATTACCAGCCGTTTCTGTGTTCCCTGCTGCCACCGAGCTTCACGCTCCCAATTGCAAGATGAAGGGCTTAAAATAGATGGACTTGCAGGCTCCTTCTAGGACTGACAACTCTCGCCATGAGAGGAAACCGGGGACAGAGAGCAATGGGCCCCAGGGGCACGTGCAGTCCCATCACTCTGCAGGCCCTACTGTGGTCCGTGAATAGCCAAACACCTGCCCCTGTGAACCCTGCTCCTTACCCTGAGGGTCTGGTGTGTCAGTGCCTGTGAGTCATGGAGAAGTTAAGCTCTTAGAGCTCAACATCTGAACCACCAGGGTTGCTCTGAGGTCACGAAAGAACGCAGGCAATGGCCAGTTGGGAGAAAATCAATTTTAACAAATGCGGGGTAGAGACACGTGAATACCTCATCCCCTTCAATTCGCCACACATGCAGTTCCTGGCTCAGCTCCTAGTCACTCAGCCGGGCAGTGCTCAGTAAACGTCTCGTGAATGAATGAAGTTACTTAGTGGACACCTAGGGAAAGGAGCTACAAGTAGGTGCAGTAAGGAAGACAGAGATAAGTGAGCTATAGTCTCTGCCCTCCGTGAGCGCACAGCCTGATTGTGCTTGGTCAGTGGTAGTTGTGTGGGGTGAGGAGTGTTCTGGGCAGAGGGAACAGGAAAATAAATGTGGGTGGGTCATCAGGTGTGACCCAGGGGACTATCAAATCCATGCATGCTGGTTGGAGAGGACTGTGTCCGGCTCCCAATTTAAGGCTCTTGTTGGAATCAGCAGAGGTTCAGTTATTATGCCTCCTGGTGGAGAGAATGGCCTGAGCTATGGAAGGAGGTGATGGCAGTGGAGGAGGACTTGGTGCAGTATCTTGCACAAAGTTCAGTTGACCCTTGAACAACATGGATTTGAACTGCTCAGGTCCACTTATATGAAGATTTTTTTCAATTGACCTTCACAGTTCAAACCCAAGTTGTTCAAGGGTCAACTCTGTGGCTGGTAATCCATGTGTGCAGAGGGCCAACTTATACTTAAATTTTCAACTGTGAGGGCAGCCGACGCCCCCAACGTTCACATTGTTCAAGGGTCATCTGAGACCAGAGCGCCAGGGTGGACAGGAATGCAGGCTGTGAACGCAGATGTTGCACCCAGTGTGAAGGGGAAGCCTTGTTTCCCATCCCCAAAGCCACTCGGAGGCCCTGGGTCAGAAGCAGAGTCCTCAGGGTACAAAGCTGAGCTGCACACCCTTCTGCCTGTGGAAGGCCACAATCGCCATTCTGGGGACTAACATTCTGACCCACTGGGGCAGTCAGCTTTCTGTCAACTATTTTGTTGGGCAGAGTGCTGGCCATGGATGAAGAGACGTACCTTCTCTGGCCTCATTGCTCAATCTGTGGAGGACCTGTGCCGTTCTGGGCCATGGGTCTGCCACAAAACATCTTTGCTTGGATCTGGAACACCAGCAGCTCTTTCTCCTGGGTTCCTGCCTCCTTCTGGTTGGGAAATCTTCAAGGAGCGTCCTGGGTTCTCCTCACATTGGGCAACAGCTTCTTACGAGGTCTGCCAATTAAGTTAGCGAACTCATCCTGGGAAAAGTACTGCATACCTCATTGCCGAATATCACTACAGTCACCTCCAAAATACTTCCCTTGGGAAGCTATGCACTAATGCCAGTGCCTAGTCCACCCTTCAGAGCAATTTTAGAACTTTTTCTGGAATGGCCATCAGAGCTGTCGTCTTATTACTCTTGACATCCTGAATGTCATCAAAATGTCTTCCTTTCAATATTTCCTTAACCTTCGGGTAAAGAAAGAAGTCATTGGAGGTCAGATCAGGTGGGTAGGAAGGGTGTTCCAATACATTTATTTGTTTACTGGCTAAGAACTTCCTCACAGAAAGTGCCGTGTGAGCTGGTGCATTGTCATCATGCAAGAGCCATGAATTATTGGTGAAAAGTTCAGGTCGTCTAACTTTCTCACGCAGCCTTTTCAGCATGTCCAAATAGTAAATTTGGTTAACTGTTTGTCCAGTTAGTACAAATTCATAAAGAATAATTCCTCTGATATCGGAAAAAGTTAGAAACATCATTGCAACAAGTTCACTAACTTAATTGTCAGACCTCGTATTTCAGCCACCTGTACCCAGAACGTTATCTATGGTCTCTGAAAGCAGATCATCCCTGTGGTCTCAGAGGCTCATGGCTTCAGGCACTCAGCGTTTGTGATAAGGACAAGCTGCCTCTTCCCCCCACAGCCCCATCCACTTTCTTTCATCTGGGGCAGCAGCTGCTCCCTGTTCATCAGACACAGGCCAGCCAGTAGCTGCATCCACTTGAAATGAGGGCTGCCCATGTGTTCACTTTTGTTACCTAGGATTATATACAGGGGTGGACAAGCCAAAGGGTTACGAGTACATGTTCAAAGGCACGCTCTCGGCTGAATCTCAGCTCTGATCCTTACTAGTTGAGCAACCTGAGGCAGGTTCTTAACCTAAGTGTCTCAGCCTTCTCATCTCAGAAACGGGTTTATTGTGGAACCCACCTCATAGGGGCTCAGCCCACATAGCTTATTATTTCTTGGAAACTTTTCATGATCCTGAAGAAAAACTCCATGAGACAAAGTCCATTTTCTAATCAAGGACAGTTGCCAGGGAAACCTCTCCCACGAAGTGCCTCCCCTGCCCCCTTGCCAGCCCCCTCGCCAGCCCCCTCGCTCATTTTCAAATCCCCAGTGAGCTGTTCTTGTTCACCTCAAATAACTTGCCTTCTGCCTCCACCCTGCTGGGCCAGACTCCACAGGTGGGGCCATCACTCTCCTCCCCAGGGCCCACATGCCGGCCTGGGGTGTGAGCTGAAGTGAGGAAACTATTTTCCCTATCGCTCAGAAGTGGAGGGAACCAGGCCCCGGGGGTTTTGGTAGGGGCTCGGAGATGAGTTCAGGGGGAGTCTGCATTCTCCTCTCTTAGTGGTATTTTACTCCTTTCTAAAAAGGAGACAATGATTCCCCCTTCCCCTCCCCCACCTCACCCCTGCCTCCCTCTCAGCGCTGCTGTGTGGCTCAGGTGAGATAATTAATGTAAAAGAGTTTTGATAAGTGTAAAATGATATATAAGCCTAAAGTAGTGATTCTGCGTCCTGGGTGCTTATTAGAATCACCAGGAAAGTTTTTTTTCAAATACCAATGCCATCCCTAACCCAGAAATTCTAATTTAACTGCTCTTTGGTCAGGCAAAATGGGTTTCCAGTCTGGCCTTGGGTCCAGGCTCTGACTGAGTGTGTGATATTTGGCAAGTGACGTCACCTGACTGAACTTCCCAAGCAAATATCTGTGAAATGGGAATAACAACATCATAGGGTTTTTATAACTACCGAGGGTGCCAAAAACAATGTATACAAGTGGGCACTGCGGTCAACGTTGCTCAAGCAGTAGTTTGCCATAATCAGAAGTGTCTGGACGCTGATGGTCGCCACTTTGCGCACCTCTTGTAATTGCAGAAGTCAAACGTGACTTGTATTCATCTTTTGTTATTGGTGTATATTGAGCATTACAATTGTAATACAGTTTTTTCCTTTCTTAAAATGTGTATGCATTTTTTTTTGGCACCCTCTGTATGAAAGGACGTAATGCAGGTAAAATGCTTAGCACAACTGAGGTCCTCAATGGCAGCATGTTAAAAAGCTCAAACCCTACTCTCTCCTGTTGCTTTTGCCAGTATATGCAGGACCTCCAAGAGATTTGCCCCCCCTCCAAACCTCTTGGACCCTGGTGCTAGTGATAAGTACCGTATTTCCCCATGTATAAGACGTTCCCATGTATAAGACAAACCTTAATTTTGGGGCCTGAAATTTGAAAAAAAAATGTATTACATTAAGTTATTGAACTCAAGTTTTATTCGTCATAAAATTCATACAACACCTCATCACTGTCAAAACTCCCAACCATTAGCTTGCCCTCATCTGTGTCTGATGATGAATCTCTGTCTTCATATATTGCCTCGTCCTCAGTTCCATCTATGGCAGTTGAAATCTACAGCCACTGTATAAGACGCACCCAGTTTTTAGACCCCACAGTTTTTGAAAACAGGTGTGTCTTATACATGGGGAAATACGGTACATATGGAATCCTGATAACAACCCCACAAAGGAGGGTGTACCGATCTCACTGTCCCCTTCTATAGACGGAAAAAGTACAATCCAGAAACATGGAGGCCTTGCCCAAGGCCTCAGCCTTCCAGACCAGTACAGGACTCACTCACTTCATCCCCGCGAGCATCACCAGCCCCTCACTCATCTGCCAGCTGAACCCCTGAGCTTTCCTGCCACCTGGGTGCCAAGAAATTGTTACCACTGTGCTGCGCAGGGATTGAGAATGTCTAAATGCAGAGGAAAGGGAAAGGGCACAGGCTACAGAGAGAGAAAGTAGAGAGAGGTGAGAGCTAACAGGAAAGCCTGGTCCTTGGAGCCAGTGATGGGGCCAGCCGGGAGTTGGGGACATTCCCTGCGCCAGAGGGGAGAGGTGGAGAGCACTGGGAATGACTCACAGCCTCTCAGTGACGAGGATCTAAGACCTGGTTCTGGGCCAGCCTCTGCTTCTAAGCTACCCTCAGCACTTGGCTTCCCCTTTCGGGGCCTTGGTTTTCTTACCTGTAATGTGGGGGATACAGGGTGACAACATTATTTTTCTAGCTGCCATTTATCACCCATTAGCCGGTTGTAAAATTAGTTTAGTGGATTGTGACCAGCAATTAAAATGAAGTATAGGGAAAATATCAGTACATTGTACATAGTAAGAGCTGAGTATTGTTTTGTGAAACTTGATGTCAAGTATAGACCCATGTATGTAAACACTGGGTAAAAATGTATTTCTTAATGTGGCCTCTAAAAAAATGCTTGGAGACACTTAGTTATATAATTTTTAGTATATCGATTAGCCTTAATTAACTCTAGAAATCTGTAAGATAAACACATGTCTTTGACTAGAGAAGACATAGGGTATAGGGTCTGGGCAGGTCGGGGAGATGCAGCCACTGGAATATCAGTTACATCATATTGGGCCACCTGCCAGCAACTTGATGCTGTGGTCCTCCCAGGAATAGGAAGTGAAAACCCCAGTCACACACCCGTAACCAAGTCCTACCCACTTTGCTGCAGGTGATTCGGCTGCAGAGCTAGGCTGATAAGGATTGAGACAGCTGACTAGTAACCCCCTTTCACAGTCCGGAATCTGTTCTGCGCTTCTCATGTTACCCCTGCCAAAGTTGGACCCCAGAATAAGCTGGGGGGTTGCATCATCAAGTATATGTGATTAGGTATGGCTGTGAATGACAACAAACCCCCAAATAATAATGGCTTAGAGGAAGAAACAAAAAGGAACTTTACTTTTTCCTTACAGAATAGGTCTGGATGTAGGCAGTTCTCGGCAGGTAAGCCATCTGCACAATCCCCAGGGGTCCAGGCTCTGTTCAGTCCCCACTCTGTTGTCCCCAGGGCATGTGTGGTCCAAGATGACCGCTAGAGCTCTGTCCACATCACACCTACACTCCAGACAGCAAGATGGAAAAAGAGGGAGGTAAGCAGGCTAAGGGCATTTGCCAGCTGTTTTGAAAAAGAGGTTTCCTCAAAAGACTTGAAAACAGGTACTTGCATACAAATGTTCATAGCAGCACTATTCACAAGAGCCAAAAATTAGAAACAACCCAAATGTCCCTCAACTGATGAATAGATAAACAAAATATGGTAAATTCATATACAGTTGACCCTTGAACAAACACAGATTTTTTTTTCAATAAATACTGTAAATGTATTTTCTCTTCTTTATGATGTTTTAATAACATTTTCTTTTCTCTAGCTTACCTTTTTGTATACATGTACACACACATATATATATATATATCATACATATAACATACAAATTGAGTATTGACTATATACGTTAATTGATATTTATGTTATCAGGAAGGCTTCCGGTCAGCAGTAGGCTATTAGTAGTTACGTTTTTGGGGAGTCAGAAGTTATAACCAGATTTTTTCAACTACATGAGGGGTCAGCAATCCCTAACTTCCATGTTTATTCAAGGGTCAATTGTAGTGGAATATTGTTCAGTAATAAAAAAGAAATGGACTACTGATAAATGCTACCACACGGATGAACCTTGAAAACACTATGCTAAGTGAAAGAATCCAGACCCAAAGACCACATGTACGTGTAATTCCATTTCTACGAAATACCCAGAATAGGCAAATCCATGGGAACAGAAATTAGATTAGTGGTTACCAAGGGATGGAGTTAGGGGGGAAATGGGGGTTTCTTTGGGGGACGATAAAAAAGTTCTGAAACCAAATGATGGTGGCAGTTGCACAACACGGCGAATGTACTGAATGGCCCTCAATTGTATGCTTTAAAATGGTGAATTATATGTTCTGTGAATTTGACCTCAATTTAAACATTTTTTTTAAAACTGGAGGTTTCCTGGAAGTTAGTGCATGTAACTTCCTCCTACAGGTTGTTGGCCAGAACTCATTCCTGTGACCCCCAGCTGCAGGGGAACCTGGGAAATGTAGTGCCCATTAATATGGAGGATTTTATTACCAAGAAAAAAGGAGGGAGTCAATCTTGGCAGAGACATTTAGCAGTCCTGCCACATTAGGATTGCTGGTGGCACTGAAATTCTCAGGGAAGTGGCATGGAACTGTGAAGAGACCACTGGAATGAGAGTCCAGAGATGTCTCACTGTGGGCAAATCACCTTCCAGGCCTTCATGTCCTCCTATCTGGATAAGGATGGGAGTATATATGGTCTTTCTCCGAGGACTCTTTTTCCTCTGATGTTTTTTTTGAGAGTAAATGCTAATGAGTGAATTGCAGGGTTGATGCCATGCTCCTCTTTTCCCTTCCCTTCATCCAGGCTGGTGCGGAAGACAATCCTAAGACTCATAAATATCCATGAGGTTCTAAACTTAGTTGGTTGTGTACCTCCCCCACCCCCTCCCTTTCTCTTCCAGGACACGCTCTGGCAAAGGGGCTTGGGATTACTGCTACATGAAGGGGTGGTGAGTAGGGGCAACTGCGGAACATAGATAATCCACAGACACGATCATCAGATTCTTGATCTGGGGGGGGGGGGGAGAGCCAATCCTAGGGTTCAAGGGGTGGGACAATGACCAGGGTGACAGCCAACAGAAGGAAAAAGATTTCAGAAACCACATGGGAGGCTTTATTTCTTTATCCACATTGGAGCATGCTGTCAACCTGCCCCTTTCACTTCAGGATGCAGAGGCGGGCTGCTCCCCTTTTGTTCACCTCCCAAGTAGAATGCCCTTTTGGAACATATTTCTCCCTTCCAGGTGCTCACCCTCTCCTTTATCAGGAGGTGACACAAATGCATAGTGAGGGAACCTCACCCCGTGGGTACCTCCTGGACTGAAGATCCCGCCTGGGTTCCCTTTTCATGCAGAGAACTGGGGACCAGGGCAACAGGGGCGTCCAGTAAGACCTGGGTTCAGAACCCTGGCTCTGCCAATCACTAGGTGTGTGACGTAAATACGATATTTATCTCTCTGAATATCAGTTTCTAGTTTCTGTAAGGATTCCATTGATGATATGTAAAGTGCTCTGTATACTGTTAGTTAGCAGTTGACATACAATAGATCGATGGCAAATGTGAGCCCTGCTTTTCCTCACCCAGAGAAACCTTACACATCCCACAAGCACCCCGATGTGAGTGCCAGAGCTTCTTTGTGCCAGGGCTCACATCTGGTGTCAGGAGGGGCAGAGATGACCACCACAAACATCCCGGGCCTCACCTAGCGGGGCATGCAGGGTTCCTTTCATCTCCTTTCAGTGTCTCTGCAGCCAAGCCACCCTGGGTCTCACTCTTGTCTGTTTCATTTTTCCTATGGACAAGCCACTGGCCTCTGCTATGGACACAGCTGGATCAGATAGTGTATAAACCTTGGCAGGGCAAAGAAGGACAAGGACCTGTTGCAGGGGAGGCAGATGCCACCTGTAGATGTAGAACCGCTGCCGTCCCTCTTTCCTCACCCCATGTTTGGCAGAGACTGTCTGGGGACGTACTTTCAGCCCTCGGGGAGATCTAGGTTAGAACGGTGAGCTTCCCCTGGGGAGTGTGGTGTCTGCTTGCTCGCGGGCCGTGAAAGAATTCATGAGTCAGGTAGAAATATAGAAGGCAGATTGGTTAAAGTAAAAGAAAGGTCGGCTGCATGCATCCTTTGGATTTGGGAGGGGATGAGTAATCTCTAGGGGGTTCATGTGATCTGAAACCATATGTTCCTTAAGGGCTCTTTTTTTTTTTTTCTAAAAAAGACAAGGTGTGAAGTTCACCATATCTCAACTCACAGGGATGTACAGTAGGTAGTGACCAAGGTTGGGAGGAGGCAGGGGTTTAAAAGGTGGGGCGATTGTCCTAGAGAGAATGAGCATCCACAGGCCACATAGAGCTTGGGGCCCCCAGAGCGTGTCTCAGATCTGGGCTGTCTCCATTCGATATTTTTGTCCAGGAACATTCATCTTCTCTCCTTTCTCCTTCTGTCTCTCCTTTCCTCCCTTTGTCCTTCCCTGCATTTAATAGATATTTGGTGATTGTGTAAATGTTTTAGTTTCTCTGAGTCTGTGTGAAAACGTTAATTTATTCTTTCACTAACTATTTTTTCAATGAATGAATGAGGGATGTGTGAATGAATGAATCTTTAGTACCCTGAACTGGTGGGAAGATCACCTACTGATCCCCCCTCTCCAGCCGCAGTGTTGGTCTCTCCACCCCAAAGAGGCTGCATTTCACTTGAGAAAGTACCTACGATGAGCCTCTGCCCATCTCCAAAGCTACTTAGGTCGGATGCCCCTGGCCCCAGGCCTGCCCTGAAGCCACAATCTGTCCACCTCACCTTTCTCCTCTGGGCAGAGCCTCTGCTCTAGCCAAGTAACATACTTTCTCTCCTTGAGAGGCCTTGGCCTCTTCCCATTGTCCGGATTGCAGGCTGCTCCATTTGCACCTCTTTCTTCAAGGCCCAGCATTTTCAGTGAAGCTTTTCCTGATCCCTACAAGTGAACGTGATTCTTTCCTGCCTGCATCTCCTAGACACCTTTTATCAGAAAGATCGGATTTGCTTCCCCGGCCTCCCCCACCCCCGTTCCATCGTTTCTTATCACTTGTGCTTATCTTACCCACTGCTGAAGCTCTTTGAGGGTTAAAGCTTTTCATGCATTTTTGCACTCCCAACAGTGTGCCTAATCTAGTGTCCTATAAATGATAGGTACCCTCTATACATGTATTGAATGGCTGCCCCACATTCACTTTTCCTTATGGACTAAATCTTGAGGTGTAGTCATGATGGTCATAGCATGGCATTAGTTTTGGTTGGTTTGTTCATTTAATTCCTTCATGCATTTATCTAATTGTCCTAATACAGTCAACAATGTGCTAGGCATCGGAATACAAAGATCAAGTAGGCATATTCTGATGACGAGAGACAGACACATATAAAAACAAATGTGCCTGGCGATGGGGTGTGCCACCCCACTCTCACAGCTGTGACCTCATCATAAAGACAGAGACCAGCCTGGTTTGCAGAGGAATGGGTGATGGAATGTCCCGAACATAATGCAAACGAATAAAAATGTTTCAAAGGTTTATGTGGGCTAAACTCTACCCCGTGGCATCTCTCATAAACTCTCCTCAATTTAGCCCCATCACCTCCACAATCATGTGAGAAGAGGCAGAGGGTGTTAATTTCGAGTATTTGTCCTCGGGGTATGATCCAGAGACCTCATGGGCCTTTGACCTGCTCCTAGGTACTGCTCTTGCCAGTGAGCATTTGAAAGTCCAAGCTTCAGGCTTAGAAATTCTGTTCAGAGCCATGCTATCCTCCCCAGCATCAGAGTCCCAGTCCAACACCGAGGCACAGCACGTATAAAGTATAGAATACACAAGAAAACATTTTCTGGATGTTGGAGTCGTAAAAGGCTCTTGGTGTCTAGGGAGGTGCAAAGGGAAAAGCAAGCAAGCCAAACGAAGATGATGGATTTGAGAGAAGTGACCTCCTCCCAATTCTAGTCGAGCCCCGATCTACCAAGTAATGATGTTAAAAGTGGACAGAACCTGGGTGCTCTGGTTTCCCAGTTCTTCTGGCTGGTTGGGTGAAGCTACTCTGAGCACCTGGCCTGTTCCTTGAGGGCTGCGTGACTGCTGTCTAGGTGAAGGGGGAAGATATTCTCAGAAGTGAAAATAGTATGTGCAGAGGTTCAGCTGCCTGAAAGGGCAGATGGGGAATAGGTTGTGAAGTTCTCCCTATGCTCGGTCAAGGTCTTTGGATTTTAATGTGTTTCTTCCTAGAAGCTTGGCTTTGTCCTTACTAGCCCCACCCAAAAGCTGCCCCGTTGGTAACTTACACCTTTTTCCCACATCACCATTCCTTGCCTCTCAGGACCTCAGGTCATCTTTTCTGTCTCACAGATTTAGAACCCCAGAGTATCGACTGGCAGACAATCTCCAATCGGTTTGCACATCACACAGACAAGTTCTACAACCAGGATCTCATCTTGCGAAGAGGACAATCATTCAATATATCATTGACCTTCAGACGACTTCTTAGATCTGGAGAAAGTCTGGGGTTCATAACCTCCACAGGTACATGCTTATTGCTCCCAACCCATCCACACACACCTGAGCAGCCCATGGGACTGTATATCCAAGGGATAGTGGTCATTAGGTCACTGGGTTCTAGCCCAGCTCTGCTATTGACTCAGTGTGACCTTGGGCAAGTTTCTGCTTATCTCTGAGTCTGAGAGCCCTAGTCTTCAAATCAAGAGAGATTTGGCCTGCATGGTCTCTCCAGTTGCTTCCAGAACCATAATGTGGTGCTTCTTTTGGATAATGTCCTTCAAAGGTCCCCTGAGGTTTTATTAGACTCTAACCTCTCCCCACAGTCTGGCCAGCACTCCTTGGTTTTCACTGACCTCTGTCTTCTTTTACAGGGCCTGCCCCTTCAGAATCGGCCAAAACGAAGGCTGTGTTTTCACTCTCCAATGGGACAAATAGTGGCAGCTGGAATGCACAGCTCACGTCTCAGAGGGATAACACTCTGATCATCTCCATCTCCAGTCCTGCCAATGCTCCCATAGGCTGGTACACTCTGAACCTTCAGATCTTCTCCCAGGGCAATACCTTTACTTTGAAACTTGGGATGTTCATACTGCTCTTTAACCCCTGGTTGCAAGGTAAGCACTAAACACTCACACTTCCAGCCATCAGCTAATCGATGCCCATGGAAAGCAGATGGGGGGGGGAGTGGTTTTTATGGGCTCAGGCTTGATTAGGAAAAGTTTTTGGGAAACGGAAAAAGCACAGAAGCTATAAGTCAGGAGCCATGGGTTTGAGTCCCGGCTCTGCCACTTAACCAGCTATGTGAGTCTGGGCAGTCACTCTACCTTTCTGAGCCTCAAATTCCTCACCATTAAATGGACTGCCTGCTATTTCCTCTGGTGCTATTGCAAGGGTCTCATGGGCTTTTACAAACTGTATAGTATTGATGTCATTATACGGGACGACCGCAGTGCAGTTCTGTAGCATAGCGGTAGCTTCCTTCCTAAAGGAGCAAATGTTTCATTCCTGGAGTCTCATTTTCAGACTCTTGGATCACCCCAGCTTCTCTTTCAAGCTCATAGTTCCCAAAATATGAGTGGAAAGCATTACAGCCCAAAGCTTCCTTCCTCAGTGGAGGTTGCGGAGAAGGGCTCCAGGTATGACTTGCTCCGGTTCCCAGGCCAGTACTCAGGAATGAGAGGAGGACTGGTCTTTATTGTCCTCTGTAGGATTCTAGTCCCTGATATCTGATTTTTGTGTCAAACAGCGGATGGTGTCTTTATGAGTAATCACGCCGAGAGGGAGGAATACATTCAGGAAGATTCGGGCATCATCTTTGTGGGAAGCACAAATCGAATTAGCATGGTTGGCTGGAACTTTGGACAGGTAAAGGGGTCATCAGGAGGCTGGGGAAATGTCCCTATTACCCAAGAAGCTCAGCAGCTGGCCCCACAGATAGGTGGACGTTCCCAAATCTATCCATTTGCCTGTCCTTCATTCATTCATTCAGAAGACGTTTATTGACCACCTACTACGTGCCAAGCCCTTGCTGCACACTAAGAATACAGGAGATAGACAAGACAGATTTCTTGTCTTTGAGAAGGTCACAATCTAGTGGACAAAAACAGACATATAACTAAATTAATGTAATGAAGTGTTATTGGTGCCATGTTACACAAATGAAGATAAGGCCCAGTAGAGACACTTGGCATAAAAATGTAGTTTCTGTTATTCTTTCACGTAAGAATGTGATGAAACATAGAACATAGAGTGCATCCAGGGGTAGAAGGGGGGCTGGATGGCATGGTCTGGGCAAGCCTGTCCTAGGAAAGAACTTTTGATCAGAAACCTGAAGGAGGCAAGGGAACCAGCTAGATATCTTGGGGAAGAGCATTGGAGGCAGAAGGAATAGCACCTGCAAACACCCTAAAGCAAGAGAGAGCTTGGCCTTCTCCATTTGAGAAGCAATGACTCAGAATAAGTCGTGTTTTGTGAAAATAGCTTCAGATACCTCTTCTAGTAAGCTATTTTACCTTTACAAAATTTCCCCAGGAGTCTAACAAATATTCTCAAGATCACAGAGATAGATGGAAACTTTAGATGAGCTTGGGCCGATCCTTTGTTATGCAGATAGAGAAATCAAGGCCCAGGCAGGCTAAGTGATTTGCTCCCAAATTCATGACAATGAGAGCGTCCTGCTCAGTTAGAGGCCTCAGCACAGGGCCTCAGGTATCTTGAAAGCTCCGGACAAATGTGCAGGATTAAAGGCTGGGTGAGGTGGTTGTTCCTTGGTAGCTCTCCGTTCTGGAGGCCCAGAGTGAAAAGACCCAGGCAGATGCCGTGGTTCTCACCAGGGTAGCCCCCAGACACTTAATTAGCCAACACTACTTGTCATTTCTTTCATCATAACATATGGCTCCCATTTTGAACAGTTTGAAGGAGACATTCTGAACATTTGCCTCTCGATCCTGGATAACAGCCTGAATTTCCGCCGTGACCCTTCTACTGACGTGGCCCGCAGAAGCGACCCCAAATATGTTGGCCGAGTGATGAGTGCAATGGTGAGTGATAGGAAAACCACATCTAGTTGTTACCATATATTGGGTCATCGGAAAAGTCATGACGCATTTTTGCATTGGAAAACAGAAAGATATGTCATGACCCAATATCAAACCCAATTATGGGTTAGGCACATGCGCTCTTATGTATGTCATCTCATTGAAGCCTCACAAAATACAGTTGGTGGCTATTCCCATCCCCACTTTGCTCACGTAGAGCATCAGGCTTCTCTAAGTTAAAGCACTGCACAGTGAGTGAGCAGCAGAGGTTGAACCGGAACCAGGTCTGCCTGACTCCAAAGGCTTTTCCACTGTATCGTGAGACCTGTCCAGATGACAAGGGAACTTGCCCTTTTGGTGTCCGGCAAGCTGAGACTTTGCTCCATCCCTGGGTCTTTTCGGAAAGGAGGCAAGTTCCCAAGTGAGCCTGAAATGTTAACCTCCTTTGTTTTGACCTATGCCCTCCCAGTATAGAGTGCTTGAATATCAGACTAGGAAGACAGAAGGCCAACCCACTCATTGGGGAAACAGAAACCCCAAAAGCTGAAGTGACTTGCTCACAGCACATAACCTGTGAGTCAAACCAGAACAAGGCCTTGAACTGCCCACCCAGGGCCTCTCTCACTCACCCAGCCCCTCCACTTGATAGACCTGTCCCCTCTCCCCAAACACACACACACACACACACACACACACACACACACACACACGCAAGCTGGATCCTGGAGGAATCGCTTGCTCTGTACTCAGTGTGTAGAGAACGCCTCCGTCAGAAAGTATCCAAGCATGGACCAACCTGCTCAAGAGTGACACATTAAAAACTTAAAAGTCAGAGAGCTCTTGATCTTGAATCCTCTGAAACTAAATAATTACCCTAGAAATGTCTTAACTTTAGTGTTTAATGGGCTAAGCCTGCCCCAGTCTTTTTATTTTTGAGTTGGAGAATATCCAAGCTAATAAGCTAGTTACAAGGATAGAAACTTGAACAACCTTCGGGCTGAATGATAAATATCTGTGGGTAACCATTGGGGGCTTCCTGAAAGAACAGGCTTAAACCAACTTAGCAGGAAAAGAGTGTGGAGGCCCAGGGAACGTGGGGACACTGAGGAGATAGGTGGGAACCAGTGCCACTGGGGAAAAGTACAGAGAGGAAGTGGGAACTGGACCAAACCGTGAAAACCAAGTGACCATGGAGGGGTGGGATTGAAGGCCGAGGCCCACATTAAGAAAAGCTGGCATTCAGGGTGACTTACGAAGCTGAGCTTTCTTGGCCAAGGAGAGGGTGGGTGAGGCCAGCCGGCTCCTGCAGCTGCTGACTCACTCTCACCCTCAGGACAAGCCACTTTATCTCAGTGCCAATTTCCTCAGCTACACCTCCGTGCTGCTCTCTCCAGACCTCCTGGTTGGGCTGCACCATAAGCTAATAATTACGGCCTGTGTAGGGCTTTGAAATGCTCAGCTTTTAGCCAGAGATGACCCTGCTGATTACCACTCTGGTGGCTGGAGCACTGTGACTCAGAAAATGGAAGTGGGCTGCACAATCTTCCATCTTGGAGGAGTCCCCGTCTTGCCTGATTCTGTGATTATAGCCCAGGCCCTCCTGGAGGTAGATGCGGAGTGCACCCACCACACAGAGGGGCTGCAGTAGGCTGGGTCAGCCTGTCCTGGGCAAGGATTCTTCTGTTTCCAGACTGTCCATTCTCATAGGCCTTGCCACTTGTGGACTCCCACAAAGTGAGGGAGTAGAACTCACAGGCTGAGAGATTCTGGTCTAGCCATTCACTGTACGGTTTGGATAAATGTTGCATAAAGTGTCATAAACTCTGAAAACTTGGCTGCTGGAAGACATCTGAGAGCTCATTTGTTTCTAGCTCTCCCTGCATTCGAAGGTGAAGAGCTAAGGCCCAGATTGGTGAATTAACTCGCCCACAATCACCAAGCTGACAAGTGCGAAGGCTGGGCTTGGAATCTGGCTTCTCCTTCTTTCTCTCTCTTAACTTGGTGTTATGGAATAGTTCAGACTTTCACAAAAATAGAGGGGAAAATGAAATGAACGCCTACTTACTCATCACCAGCTTCAACAACTACACACTCCAGGCCAGCCTTTTTCCTTCTCTGACCCTATCCTCCACAGATTATTTGCTAATGCCCAGATTTTACATCATTTCATCCATAACTATTTCAAGAAGTGTCTCTAAAAGACAATGAACTCAGGTCTCCTGATTCCTAGTCCAGCCCATTTTTTACATTGCATCGTGGTTGTGTTCCGTGTACAAGAATCATGCCTTAAGTTGAATAAATGAATGAATGAAGAATGAATGAATGAATGGAGAATGAATAGCAGTATACCATCTTTATTCTTTCCAAGAAGAAGTTAGTTGCTAAAGTTTTAAAGCACTCATTTAGAAGACCAGTACACCAAAAGAAAGCGTCAAACCATGGACTCCCAGGTCAGATCCCAGTGACAGCCCATAAGTGTGGCAAGAAATTGTCTACAGCCTGAATTTCGGATGCGGCTTTGCCACTGACAAGCCATGGAGCCTCAGTTTCCATGGGAGCCTGCTGCACTTGATTGATCCACGGGCAATCAAACATGGATTACAAACACATCCTGGTGCCTCTCTCATTCCGAAGCCAGCTCTTTACTCACACTTCTTTGGGATGGATGTGCCTTTCAAACGCCCAAGGGCGCCATCATGGAAATTCTAGTTCATTTCTTGTTGTGTGCCGCACTCTCTCCCACCTCCCAGCCTTGGGCTCTGTTCCTGTCTTGAGAGGTTTTAGGATTATTAAAAGCTCAAACACAGCCCATTGAGCAAAGCACTTCTAAATGCATAAACTAGTTGATACCTCATCAATACAATGATCATCCCTAAATCACCTAGAAAGACACCAAAAAAAATCCACTCGATGGCTCCCTGGCTTACTTCCTCATCTCCCTACCTTGTCCCCTGAACTCTGCATGTCACCCCCTGTGCTGATTTTCATGGTGATTTTCCTATCCAGGTCAATAGCAATGACGACAATGGCGTGCTTGCTGGGAATTGGAGCGGTAACTACGTAGGTGGCCTGGACCCCAGGAACTGGAATGGCAGCGTGGAGATCCTCAAGCAGTGGAAGAAAGATGGCTTCAGGCCAGTCCGATATGGCCAGTGCTGGGTCTTTGCAGGGACCCTCAACACAGGTACTCTGAGTGTGACATGACTTTGCTGGGTCAGTGAGCAGTAGTGGGGTGCCCCGAGATATGGTGTCCACTGCAATCCGAGGCCTCACACTACCCCTTGACTTGCAGTGCTGCGGGCTGTTGGGATCCCCTCCCGGGTCATCACTAACTTCAACTCAGCTCATGACACAGACCGAAACCTCAGCGTGGATGTGTATTACGATGCCATGGGAAATCCATTGGACAAAGGCAGCGACAGCGTATGGTGAGTGTCTGACCTTTTCTGAGCAATCTGTGTAGCTTCTTGCTCTCCCCAGTCCCTGAGACCCAGCTCCAAACAGGAATTGAAAGGCAAGTAACATGTCAACACATGGTTGAGATTAGAAATGCTGACAATGCTGATTACACTTCTAACAAGACCCAAAACAACTCTTTCTGCAAAGTCTGATGGTTTGCTCTATCTTGCTACTGGGTGAAAAGTCTGATACCAGTTCATACCAAATAAGATATCAGATATGGCTTATGGGCTCTGCAAAACTGTCCTAATTTATAAGGCCCATTAGGCCTTATGCTACTTTAGAAGATAAACATTGAAACTATTGATTTTCCAGCAATAAGTATAAGTTTATCTCATTTCAGGCAACCCATGTGGCTTATGGACTTTATTAAAGAAAAACAACCCATTTTCTCTTACCCGTATATACTTTTTATGTACCCTGGTTGATAGAACAAAAAGTTAGTTTATTCTGGATTTCCAAGGAAAATAAGAAGCTTTATATGTAGCTAAGGGCATATATATTTCTAACCATAAATAGACCATGTGCATGTGTATCTGTACATGCAAATATATATGTCATGTATAATAGGTGCCAACTGGAAGTAGATTATATAAAACTTATAGACCTATCTATAACTTCATATAGCAGTATGTATTCATAAAATAGATATTATTACAGCTATTTAAGGGTATACCATATGCCAAGTTATTACCAGATGGCGACTGAAATAATTATGTCTATATCTACATTTTCACATAGATATGTGTCTCTGTATATAAAGTACACACATGTTAATTGTCCATTGTTTTAATCCATTTCAAAGGCCATACAGATGATACACACATTATCACATGCATAGATATGGCTAGATAACCTGATACAGATGTTATTTCCAGATGTTCAACTTTTTGAGATAGCCTATATAAAATACTCTTTTGTACTTATAATTCCCCGAGTAAGTAGACCCAACTTTTCTGAAATGTGCTCAGTGTAACTAATGGAACAAAGTCAAAGGAAAATACAAATTAGCAGAAAAGCTGTTAACACAAACAGCCAACAACAGAACTGAGTAATATAAGCATCCCCTCCCCTCATGAATTACATGAGGCTCATGTAAATCACCCAAGGTCTTGTGGATTCTGCAGTTTAATGGGGGAGGGGAAGCTTATTTTAGGATGTTCTTTCTTGATCTGCACATACTTTCTCTCCAATGACACTGCTACTTATGGCAAAGTTTTGTTTTCCAGCTTCCCATAAATGAGCATCTTATCTTCTCCCTGGTTTTTTGGTTGGTTTTTTTTTTTTTCATTTATTGTTTTGTCCAAAATCCCATTGCAACTGTTTGGATCGCTGAGGCAATGCCGTCCCTGGCCTGGGTTTTCTTCACAAAAGGAAATAATTGGTCCGACAAGATAACTGAGTTTGGCAGGGAGATCCTTTTAGGCATACTCCTGTGATTGTCCTGCACACTAGGAACTGCAGAGAGAGCAGAAACCTTAAGACTCACTCCCTCTACTGCATTTCTGATGCTGTTAGGGAACAGGGAGTGGGGAAGTCATTAGCAGAGGCCGGTTAACAGCTGAGGGCGGTATGTGGAGCACCAGGTCAGTGATTCCGACAGTAAGCACTGTGGGAACTCAGGGATGGAGTCATCAAGGAAGACTTCCTGGAAGCAGGAAGGTGGGGCGTCTAAGGTGAATTTACAATTAGGACCCAGATCTCTCGTTCAGGCTCCCACCCCACATTAGCTGCATAATTCATTCCAAATGTAATCACCTTGGAGCAAGTATGGGCCCATGAAGACATTCCAGGGTGTTCCCCCTGTCACTTTTTGGCCTCACTGGAGGCTGTCAGGCCCCAAAGCTCAGATTTTTGCTGGGAATCTCATCACCTCTCACCCTCCCACCTCCCCCTCTCCCCACAACTTTTTCTAAACCCTCCTCAGAAAGCTGTGGGAGCTGATGGTCCCTCTGACCCCATTCCCTACTTCCTGTGGGTGAGGAAACAGCCCTGGATGGTCTGAGGAAAGGGATTTCTGAGTCCTAGTTCCAGCCTCACCACCACCTTGCGCTAGGATTTATGTAAACCACCTCATTTTTCTGGTCCCAAATTTCTCCATCAGTGAAACATAAGGGTTGACCTAGAACTAGTTGTTCACTTAAGTCACTTACGAGCTTTAACTTTTTGATTCTCTGCCACTTCAGCTCACCCCACTTTTTGCATGAGAGCTACCCCTCCCAAATGAGCTCTCCCCTCCCTCTACATGGATCCCATCCAGGGTGAGAGAGTTAAACCATGAGTCATTTTCTGCCTGGAGTGAAATTACTACCCTGTTATTATAAGGACATTTTGGACTTGGACAGAAAACCTTCTATCTAAATCTTTGTATACTGCAAATGTTCAACGCTTTTAGAGCCTTGTTCAGATTTGCCTAAAGTATTAGAATGTAAGAATCAAGTGAGGTTAAGCATCTGAATGTGCTTGATAACAATAAGGGCAGCAACTAATAATCTGTTGAGCCATTGTTGTATGCTAGGTACTTTTCTAATTGCTTACCTTTACTCTTCAAAAATGTGAGGTAGGCCCTAGTATGATCATCCCCATTTCATAGCTGAGGAAACTGAGGCATGGGGTCACTTACCCAAGAGCATGTAACTAGAAAATGGTGGAGCTGGGCTTTCAACCCAGGTGGCTTTGTAAACCCTGGAGCACCAGAGAGATGCCAGAGAATGTTGTTATTATTATTTCTGACTGATGTTTGGGAAATCTGATAGCCTACCTTGAAATTTTCCAGAGGGGGTTGGCTAGACACCAATCAGGGCTCTGGGCAAGTTGAGTACTGTCCAGCCCATCCAGATAGATTCTGTGATTCACACTTAGGCAGCAAATGCCACTTTTCTGTAAGACTAAATGTTATCTCCGGGGCTCAGTGAAGAAAAATAACTTGTCCAAAGTCAATCCGTGAGTTAGTGTCTAAGCCAGGGGTGGAACACAGGTCTCTGTCAACAGGACTCTCCCAAGTCAAGGAACATTAGGACTGGAAAGAATCTTAGAAAGGGACCTGATGATTTCATAGCTGAGGAAACAAAGGCCCAAAGAGCAGTAAGGGTAAACAGCTGGAGACATTTCGGCATTCTAAAAAAGTGTATGACTCCACATACTTTCCTTAACTTTTCTGTACCTTTGTTTTCCATCTATAAAATGAAGGATTAGATCAGGGGACCTCAGCATTTTCTTCCCGATTTTTCTTTACATCGCACTCACAGCATCCAGTGGTGTACGTTTTCATCTAAGCCATTCTGCTCATGGCCTTGGTTTGGCTTAAGAGGCACCAGGCTCTGGAGTATTCCCTTCTTGAGAGTCAGGATGCTTTGAGGGAGAGCTGTGTTTGGGATGCTTCTTTTATACGGTTCCTTCTGGACCACTGTACAGGAGGTCCCAGGGGCTTACTCAGTCACTGAGCAACGACCAAATGATTTGGAACAGTTTGGCCAAGGTTATCTTTATCTTGACATTTCAGGCTCATTTTCTTAATTATTTGACTCGATCCCTCAGTTTCTAGAGTTACAGACCTGACTCTACTTGTAGACTCTAGAGAGCTCCGAGGCAGAAAGCACATGGAGATTGCCCTACCCTGTCATCAGGGAGGTGAAGTCAGCCAGTTCTGGAGAAAAGCTGTTGGCACCCGCCCATCAGCCTGAGTTCCTGGCTCCTAATGCAATCTCTCTGTGGCCACCAGCCTCCAATAATACCTAGCCAGCCCCCAGTGTACCTAGAGTACCTCACTCAGGCACACAGCAGGGAAACCCCAGCTCCAAGAGTGGCCCAGGCCCAAGAGTAATTTAATTCAGAAAACATTATTATGTACTGTGTACCGGACTCTGCACTGGGCACTGGGCACTGGGCACCAAGAGCCACGTGAGAGGCAGGAACCACCCTGGAGGAACTCATAACTGGATGAGAAGACTAGCGATCACGGAGTAGAAGAAGTCAAATAATTGAATTATGTGCAAGGTTCAGAGATAGTACAGAGGTATGGTTGGCACTTGGCATGTCAGGAAGAGCATTTGGAGGAGATAATATCTCAACTGCATTTGGAAGGACAGATAGGAGCGTACCAGTGGAAAGGGTTGGGGTTTGGGAATCACTTTCTAGACCAGGTCTCCTGACCCCATGCATTCAAAGGTAAGCATGACTGAATTGCTGTCTAAGGCACTGGTTTATAAATTGTCAAGATTTCATTAGCATTGCCTTGGGTGGAGGGAGGTAGGAGGGGCAGGAATGCATCATTTAATTAATGCCTTAGGTAGTTCTGACACATAGAGCTTGTCCTTTTCCTGGGCTCCTACTACTGAAACCCCTCAAGACTGAAACAGAGCCCAAAAATGGGAGGTGGGAGAGAGTGTGACACACAACAAGAAACAAACCAGTTTCCATGATGGTGCCCTCGGGCATTTGAAAGGTACATCCATCCCAAAGAAATCTGAGTAAAATGCTGGCTTTCAAATGAGGGAGGAACCAGGATGTATTTGTTATCTGCTCTATCTCAAATTTCTGCTTTGTAAATAAGTATTAAAACACAGCTACTTACCTTTTTTTTTTTTTTTAACAACCCACTCTTTCCCTAGGGTTCTCTGCCGGGAAGAAAAAGAACATACATCTTGGTGTTCTTACTGATTTCTCATCCCATTCTTGCCTTTTTCACCCATCTAGGCTTATCTTCCCACACCCCTTCTGCTTTGCCCAGGATGAATTCTAACTGGTCTTAAGGACCCATTCAAAAAGACACTTTTGGGGGTCTCCCTAGAGATAACTTTTCATAATGTTATCTTTATAATGACCCTTTTTTTTTACAATTATAGGAAATTTCAGAATATATAAATCATTTGTAACCTGACTATTAACATATTTTTAATATTTTATCATTGTCTATCCAATCTTTTCTCTAGCTGTCGTTTATAGAATTGGGATCACACATTTACTAGGCATGGGTACAAGACAGAGCATATGATAGATACATCCCACTTTTTCCCACACCCGGAAATTCACCCCTTCATCAACAGTTTTAAATCATGTGTTTTTGATTAAACATATTATGAGCATATTCTCTCTGTCATTAAATCATCTTCAAAAATAAGACTTTAAGTGTATCATATTCCATTGAGTGGTTGAACCGTATCTTTTTCTCTACTGTTACCAGTTTCCCATTCCCTATGATACCTATCTATTTCCCTTTTTTTCTATTATAAATAACACAGTAGTGAGCATTCTTATATATAAATCTTGAGCATGTCTGTAATTAGTCCCATAAGAAAGATTTTTAGAAATGGTATATCCTGAGTTAAAGGGAAGGAGCATTTAAAGGCTTATGATATCTATTGGTGTTGCCTTCCAGAAAGGTTATAACAACCTGTGTTTCATTACAGCAGTGAATAAGGTATTCTTTCTTTCCATTCATATCATTGGTTGGTATTATTTTTAATTATCTGTTTGTTCACCTCTTATGGCCTTATCCTTTTCTGCCTTGTTCTGGATCTGACTTTTTAGTTCCCTGTTTCCTGAAGGATGTAACAGGGTCATGTTGCGTTTGACAAGTACTTACGGAGCACTTCTAACTCCTTTTGACAGCTGTGTGATGTAGTGCTTCCTCGAGCACACATATCCTATCTGGTCCCCACAGGGAGCCTCTTACAACATGGAGAATTTTTTCTGATTATAACATAACAAAAAATCAATCAATAAATAATAAGAATTATTAATAATATAACTACCCAAAGAAAAACACTCATAACATTTTGAGATACACCTTTCTAGACATTTCCTTCTGTTTATATTTACACACATTGCATCTACGTGCATTGAGTTTTGATTACACAAATGGGATCAAGTTAAACAGTCTATTTTATAATTTTTTATATCTTTCTATATTAGTAACTAAAAATTTAGAGAGAGACAGTATAATTTGGTAGTTAAAAGCATGGACACTGCAGCCCACTCTGCCTATTTATTGCAAGACATCAAACAAGTTACTTAATTGCTTTGTGCCTCAGTTTCCAGAATTGTTGAAGAGGGATAATAATTATTCCTATCTTATAAGAGCATTGTAAAGATTAAATGGGTTGTTATATGGGGCTGTTATATATAATACTTAATAACTTTCTTTGTTGACACATGCTGTATTAGCTATTAGTGTTTATATAATATACATATTTTAAATATTTATTTTGTAATTATATAGTTATAGAAATAATAAGCAAGTCTCATTATAGAAAATGAAAACAGAAATAAATAATGTAAAACTTAGTTCAATATGTACTCAAAGCTGCCCATATACACAATATATACACCAAACTATTATCTAAACTGTGGTTATTTAAGGTAATAGAATTATCTGAGACTAACTTTCACTGAATTTTTAATGTATAATTTTCTAAATCCAAACAGGTTCATCATATTTGTACATATTTTCGTAAGCTTATAGATATACATATATATCTGCACACTATTTTGTAACTTGCTTTTTTTTACTTGATGATGTATTTTAGACATCTTTCCTCATAAGTGCTAAATTGATTTTGCTCATTCTTTTGGACAGCTCTGTGATATTCTGTTGCATGGCTGTGCCACAATTTATCTGACCATTTCTTTATTGATGAACTTTTCCTCTAGTATTTTTGCTATTACAAACAATGCTTCAATGAACATCTTTTCATGTACATCTGTGTGCATTCATGTGAGTTTTTTTATAGGAGAAATTCCTAGAAGTGGAATTAATGGCTTAGTGCGTACAGAGATTTTTTTAAGGTTTTTCATATGCATTGTCAAATTGCCCTCCACAAATGTCACACCACTTGAAACTCTCACCAGTAGTGTATAACAGTTCTTGTTTTCCCACACCTGGAAATGAGCATCCCACAACAATGGGTATCATCCTATACGTGCATCTTTTTCAGTCCAATAGGTGTAGTGGTGTCTCTTTGTCATTTTAATTTTATCTTAATGGTAGTGAGGTTAAAATTATTTTCATATGTTCAGTGATTATGGGTAATTGCCTTCTCGTCCATCATTGGAGTGTTTTGACTTTTTCTTTTGTGTCTTTTTCTTACTGATTTGTAAGTGCTCTATAAAATTAATTATAGTAAATCTCTGTCTACCACGCATGTTGCATATATTTCCCCCACTTTTTTTATTTTTTTCCCAATCGTTTTTCCCTCTCTTCTTCAAATTGGATGATTTCTATTGCTCTATCTTCAAGTTTACTGATGCTTTCTCTGTCATCTCTATTCTGCCAGTAAACCCATGCATTGAATTATTTAATTTCAAATATTGATTTTTTTTCCAGTTAAAAATTTCCTTTTTTTATAATTTCTATTTTTCTGCTAAGAGTTCCTCTTTTCATTTGCTATGAGCACATTTTCCTTTATTTCATTGAACATAGTTATAATATCTGCTTTAGTCCTTGCCCAATAATTTAAACATCTGGATTATCTAAGAATTAATCACTGTTGGTTGTCTTTTCCCTTGAGCATAAGTGATGTTTTTCTGGTTCTTTGTATGTTGAGTAGTTTGGGATTGTATCCTAGACACTGGGTATGTCTGGATCCTGATATTTTGTCTTAGCAGCCCACCCAGGGTAGACTCGATTGCAAACTCTGTCTCACCGTTGGTGGGCAGCAGCTGACATCTCAATGTGCTTCTTTTGTCTTTAGCTGGATGGCTTGTAGTCTACCTCATACATGCATGGTTCAGAGGTCTCCTGGAAGCTTGGGCAGAGTTTGTATACAAATTAGGGTTCACCTTTCTCGGACTCTTTCCTTTCCAAGACTTGCCCCTCACTCTGTTATCTCCTCAGGTCAGAAAGATGTGGGCTGTCTGTTGGAGTTTTTACTACCCTGCACTTTACCCCAACTGTGGCCTATCCTTAGGGCAAAATCACCAAAAGTGCAACTCGCCCCATGCTAGCCTCCTCCTCTGGGTTTTGACTCCCTTCTAAAACCCTCCTACTTTGTTCACTCTCAGATAGTTAGTGTCTTTTGTATTTTTTCAGTTTATTGTATATGCAGAGGGGACTATCTGTTATGAACTTACTCCTCCATGTTGGAAACAGAATGTTTGTTTGTTTGTTTGTTTGTTTGTTTGTTTGTTATAAGCACGTTTAATATTTTTACCTAGTCAAATTTATCAGCCTTTTCCTTTATGGCTTCTGAAATTGGTCCTCCACTTAAATCTATCTTCTTCACCTCATGAGTATAAGTAATTTTTTTTTCAAGTTAGTTAGAACTTGGATTTATGCTGGACTTACATTTCCTTCTAGTTGAACCCCAAAACACCACTGTTAATGTAGTTGCTATGGGAGTGAAAAGGAGGAGGGGGCAGAATCAAGAATGAATAGACATTAGCTAATTGGCTATACCTGGTGAGGGAGAGCACCTGTGCCTGAGACGTACCAATTGTGAGATGAGGGAACGCCATTGGTGAAGAACGTTTTAGAGCTGGTATATGTCATTCTTCAATCCAGACCTCAGCCAAAGGCTTTGTGGCTCTTAGCCAGATGTGTCATTCTTGATGTAGGCCCAGTCATTTTCAGCCTGCACCAAATAGAGTAGTGTCCCCCAATAGGATACACAAAAGGAAACTGTGGGTTTGCCTGCTGAGTCTCTGGCTGTAACTTAGATCCATTCTGCTCCTCAGACAGGCAGTAGAACATGGTGGTCAGGGACCTAGGTTTTGGAGTTAGTCATAGCTGGGTCCAAGCTGATTCTGCTGTTGTTAGCTGCTTAACTTTGCTGAGCCTCAGTTTCCCCTTTTATAAGATGGGCATAAAAATAGTTCCTGTTTCCTAGCGCTGTGAGAATTTAAGGGAGGCAATGCTTGCCAAGGTTTAAATAGTTGGCACAGGGTCAATTCACTCGATGCGTATCAGACCACTGCCCTATCGGATCAGAGCTGTGGCTTTGGCCCCTCACCTGCTGCGGTGGCCTTGGGCCAGCTCTGCAGCCTGTGGTTCTGTCTGCAGGAACTTCCACGTCTGGAATGAAGCTTGGTTTGTGCGGACTGACCTGAGCCCCTCGTACAACGGATGGCAGGTTCTGGACGCCACCCCTCAGGAGAGGAGCCAAGGTAACCCCCTGCTGGCCCACTGATGGCCCCCTTCTCTGTGTTCGGCTTTACATCACAGCCTCTCCATTTTTTATAGTAGTGGACAGTGGCACAGGAAAGTCACCAGAGTTCTCTCCATCTCTGGAAGGCACAATGGGGTTAAATTAAAAATATTTTCAAGGTAGATTTCCCTTCCTAATTTTACTCGGCTCATGCTGCTACCTAACTGAGTGCCTTGCCTGTGCCCACACAGCTGCCATCGCTGCTACACAGGCCCTGGCACATGCCAGGCAACGAGAAAAAGGAGCTGTCCTCTGCCAACAGTGATTATCCTGCACCGCCTCTAGTAGTCTGTTCCTCCCAGCACAGGATTGTCTGTTACCTTCATTTTCAGTTGCTTCTTTCAAACTTAAAAAAAAAAAAGTTAATTATACAAGTAATATGTAAACATGGTTTAAAATTTTTTCCAAACCATTCTCAAAGGACTTACAATGAAAATGAAGTCTTACCCCCTCTCCCAACTGCAGCCTCTCTGCCAGAAGCAATGAATGTGACGAGACTGGGGGACTTAGGGGTAGGATGGTAACTCTCCAGATATTTTCTAGACCACTGTTTTTCAAACTTTTCACTGCAACCCGTCAGTGGTTATAAAATCAAGTCAGTGGTTATGACCATCATTTTAAGAAACGAAATAGGATGGCATGTAAAGGAGGGGGTTGAAGGAAAGGAAAAGAAATTAAATATCAGGGTGCATTGGACATAGTAAGAATAAGTATTCTCCTGTAAAACTTTTGTTTCAGGATCATATATGTGCCAAAATGTAAAATCTATTTATTTTTAGGGGTCATGGTAAAAAGAAAGTTGAAAGTGACTGTGCCACTTTAAAAGTGTGTGTCTTTTTTGTTTGTTTTGTAAGTAAAGTGGAATAATTCTCTTTTTTCTATTCAGCTGTGCCTTGCTTTTTTTTTTTTTTTTTGGCTGGGCACTTCATGAATGAAACTATATCTATATATCCACATCTACATCTAATCTATATCCATCTATTCATTCATCTATCTATCTATCTATCTATCTATCTATCTATCTATCTATCTATCATCTATTGGAGCTACCTATGCTGAGTGCAAGAGAAGAGAGGTGACAGTCAGGGCTTGGGAGCTCAGAGGAGCAAGAGACGACCCCTGTAGGCTGGGTGTTCAGGGAACTCTTCCAGGGATAGGGAGGCGATGATTTGGGAAGAATGATTTGCAGAGACAGAAAAGAGGCAACCCTGATCACAGGACAGCAAGAGTTTCCTCTTTAGGAAACAGGCCAAAGGCAGTGGGTTAGTACGCACCCATAGAATGTGCACGTGGGATTGGGCCAGGCTTCTGAAGAGGTGAAGTCAGACCAGGGTACTATTGCAGAAGATAACAGTAGCACAGGAGGGTTTGTGCTGAGTGCCAAATGAGGGGGGCAGGCTGTGGGGGCTGACGGAGCTTGGCAGGATAGAAACAGGGGAGTTGGGTGGTTGCGGATGGCCCCCAGAGGAGCAGGCCCTGGGGTGGGCTGTTGAGGATGGGCCTGGCTTTGGCACGCATCTAACCTCTGCACCCTGGCCACCAGGGGTGTTCCAGTGTGGTCCCGCTTCGGTTGTCGCTATCCGAGAGGGCGATGTGAACCTGGACTTCGACATGCCCTTCATCTTTGCGGAGGTTAATGCCGACCGCATCACCTGGATCTACGATGCCCACAGCAATTCCCAGAAGCAGAATTCGTCAGATAGTCACACCATTGGCAAGTACATCAGCACCAAAGCAGTCGGCAGCTACTCTCGCATGGACGTCACGGAGAAATACAAGTACCCAGAAGGTAGGAGGGGCACTGGTGAGGCTGTGCCACTCGGGGATCGATGGTGGCAAGATAGCTGTTAGGGTGGGGAACAGTAAACTCACTGGTACAGGGTAAACTCACTCGATGAGTATCAGAGCACTGGGCTGTCAGATCAGAGATGTGGCTTTTGCCCCCCACATGCTGTGTGGCCTTGGGCAAGTTCAGCCAGTTCTGCCTGAATGGTAAGGCTGCTCCCTGGCACCTAACACCCAACTCCCTAGACTGTTTTAAGTGGGGACAGAACCATCATGGGCAGACTGGCGCCAGAGGAAGTTTGCCACAGGGCCCAGGCAGCTGTCATTCCAGCTCATCTTCAGCTGTGCCTCTTTGCCAATTGCATACTTGGGGTGACAGCACAGTGATTAAATAGCACAGGGAGACACATGGCCCCTATGGGTGGCTCCCAAGGCCTTTAGGAGAAATTATTCAATCGGCCCACTCCCCTAGCCTCCGAGAAACACAGAAAGAAAACACTTTTGGAACAAAAAAATGGACAAAGACCCCAACGACATGGGCTTGTGCCATGTTCACTTCAGAGGCCCCCCAAGAAACCAGGGGAGGTGGGACTACATCATGAGGAGAATTCCCACATCCCTGAAATCTTAAGCAGCCACATGGGTGCTGGCCTCCTAAAGTCACTGGGAAGGATAGTTGCTATGCGGCCACCTTGAACTCAAATGACTCTTGTTGCTCTATTCTGGACATTGTTTTTGAAGTCAGCAGCCTTTCTCTTTGAGGATTCTCAATTGTGACAAAAGTTCTACATTTGAAAGGGATGTTCATTTTTAGAAACAGCCAAAAGTAAATTAATGCTTGCTCTAGCAGTCCAGTCATTCCTTGACGGAGCCAACATTTCACTCTTTCTAAAATACTTTGAAATAGTTGCTTCAGTGGATCTTCACAGTTGGTTCTGAGGGGTTAAGAAAAGTGCTCTCAGAAAGGTGCCCACAGTACATTCTAAAGTAAACCCTACAACGGTGCAACTGTTGGCTATTGGTGCTGGATGCAATTTACAGAAGGAAAACGCTGAGCACAGGAGATGAGGTCTGGCTCCACGTTCAGTTGTGTGACCCTGTGGGTAGTGGTATTTGTGGACATTTGGAGGCACAACTCTAGGGCAATGAGATTGGTGGCCTCGATTTGGCCCCGTCTGCTTCTGCAAGCCATTCCCACTGTCGGGGTCAGATGACCCTTCTCTCAGTCAATAAACATAGACTGAGACCTCCACCAGGGCCTGCTCTGTGCTCAGCTCTGGGGAGGCAACAGAAAAACACTGCAGATGGAGCCCCTGCCCTTGCAGAACTCACAGGCCAGAGGGAAAGGCAGGTATAAGACAAGTATTTTCAACAATGTCATGATGTTGGAAACAAGCAAAGGGGCCAGAGAACAAACCACCTGGGGCAAGAGGTGAACTCCAGTCCTGCCACTTAGAACTATGCAACTTCAAGCGTGATTCTTAGGATTCCTGACCCCTGGTTTCCTCACCTGTAAAATGAGAGTGGCGATGGCCATCTTCAGTAGGATATAAATGAGCTGGTGTTTATAAAGCACCGAGTGCAGTGCCTGGCACAGAGTGAGGACTTAATAAATAGTGGCGACTTTTTTCCAATTTGAACGTCTGCAGCTTCATTGGAACAATGACCTCCCAAGGTGACTTTTGAAGTGCACCGCTTACATGGATATATGATGCTATGAGAGGTTCCTTACCTTACTGTCATGCCTTAATTCTACTTCTTGGGGGCTCTGGCTGTCCCAGCCAACCTTCTAAACTATGCAAAGGGGCCAGGCTGTGGCCAAGTTGGAGAGAATCCCTGCAGGATTCCTGGCAACACCCCAGCCCCTGCGTGACAGTAGGGCTCATCACCCTGCCTGTTGTTGCTCAGCTCTCCTTACCTAATGATGCGTTTGTCTCTGAGGGCCCTAGGGAAGAAAAGCTCATAAAATGGGTTGCTAAGCATTTGTGCAATAGCAATACCAAGGGAGAAAACAGTAGCAGGAAGCACAGTCTTGAGTAAGCCCAGCAGGTGACCTATATAGGTATCTAGGCTCTGAGCCTCATTGTGCAAACACGCCTGCTCCGAGGTCCTGGGCACAGAAGGCTCAGCTCCCTGCGCAGACATCAACCCAGGGTGTGGACTTACAACTCGGCTAGAGAATGGGAAGGCACCAAATGGAACTCAGCCCACCAGGAGCTATCAGCTCGGGTAATCTGGCGGACTGCCTCCTTTTCGGTAGGGAGTGTGGGAGGAACCTTGGAGGATGGGTCTTGAAGACTGGCTCCCTTTCTGGTTCTAATCCCAAGATTAGACTAGTCACTTGCACCAGTCGCTTCCCTGCTTAGGACCTTAATTCTAACATAATGGGCTTGGATGAATTGGTCTCAGAGATCTCAGCCAGTTCTTGCATGTAACTGATGGGAAAAGTGCTTATAATAAGTTATCTGGTGTCTTAAAATTTTCACAGGTTGGTTGGGGAAGGTGGGGGCCATAAATATGGTCTGCAGATATAAACATAGTAATTCCTTGTGCACCTCTGTCCATGCCCTGGAAGATCAATACCTTCCCATTGATAGTGGGTCTATCTTCAGATCAAGGCAGAAAGCCTAATGTGAACTGTGTGGTCAACACTGGCTCAGAAACTTGGAGTTTGTCACTCAGCTCTTAATGCCCAAGAGCATATATCACGGCCATGCTCCAGGGGCTGTTTATACCATCACATTCAGCAGGACCCGCATTCTGAATCAGTCAGAAAACCCATCCTTTGTGTTTTTGAAGCCCGAACCCTCTTGACAATTTAAACTCGTCATAACTTGGAACCATACCAACCATGGAAAATTATTGTCAACTGACACAGACAAAAGCGCTGCTCTTCAAGCTCTTCAAAGCACCTTTAGAAACAAAGCAGAATACCATGGTAAAACGGTTTGAAAAATTCTAATGAAGTCAATTCTAAATCATAACCTTTTTTATTTTTTATTTTTGCCTGTGAACTCATTCTAACCTTTCCAGCTAAGTTTTTATTTATTTTTCAATTATCTGTTTGTTCTTTAAATCTTACAAGGAAACTTTTATTCAAAAAAAAAAAAAGAAAAAAGAAAGAAAGAAAGAGAGAGAGAGAAAGAGAGAAAGAAAGAAAGAAATCTAACCTAATTAACCTAAGCAAAAATATCAAGCCATATAGTAATTTTATACAGTTGCTGATAAAGCTTTGCCTGCATATACAGCACCTTAGAAATTTAGAGCTGATTGGAAAAGCACCATAAACTGGCTGGTCTAAGAGCCGTACCTTAACCTTTTTGCTGCATTAATTGATTTCAAGTTTATTCTCCAAAATGTGTCCAAAATCTACAGAAAATAATTACAATATTTATATTTTTAAGAAAATACAGTTAAGGTGTTACATTTTATTAAAATAAATGATTACTTTGAAGTATAAAAATTTCCCAGGGCCGGCCGAGTGGCTCAGTTGGTTAAGAGCTCGCTCAAGAGTGCGAGCTCTGAGCAACAGGGTTGCCGGTGGGATTCCCGGCCTGAGCTGAGGCAGGGTGGCTCAGCTAAAAATAAAAAAAGTAAACATAAAAATAAATAAAGAATAAAAATTTCCTATTGCTATTCATTCTTAAAAAATACAAGAATATAGAAAAATGTACACGTGCTTCCCTAAACTTCCTTTCTGAAACACTGAGCTTATGGGGTCAAGTCAAACGCCACAGTCAGCGGTCTGGAAATATCATTCGACTATAGACGAATGTTGCAGCAAAAATGTTAAGGAGGATGAAATGGTGGCCTGGAGAGGCTGGACACTTGCTTGTGTCAGAATCACTGTGCTGCAGCAAAACCAGTGTCAGTCCCAGGCCACCTTTCCAGGTAGGGCACTGTCCTTTGTCCAGGTTGCCACTGTATCTCTGAGATGCTTCTCTCTTTTCCCCCCACAACACAGGTTCCAACGAGGAAAGAAAAGTGTTTCAAAAGGCTATGGGGAAACTTAAACCCAGCAGTTCATTTGGCCCAACATCTGCAGGAGGGAGAGAAAATGAGGAACGGGAGCCCAGCATCTCTGGCCAGTTCAAGGTCATTGGCATACTGGCAGTGGGCAAAGAAGTCAACCTGGCCCTCATGCTCAAAAACCTGACAAGGGATATGAAGACAGTGACAGTGAACATGACAGCCTGGACCATCGTCTACAACGGCACACTTGTACACGAAGTGTGGAAAGACTCCATCACAATATCTCTGGACCCTGAGGAAGGTAACTCATCCATCCTATAGGTTGTTGAGGCACCCTGCACCCAAGGTCACTGATATTCTGTTGGGGTTGGAGAGTTCCTATTGGAACTGACTCAATTGTCTAAGGAATGGGCAGCCCAGGGCCTCTGTGGTTAAGCCTTAGGTTTTGAAGTTTTGGAAGTTGCTCTCATGGTGTTCAGTGCAAGTCAGGGTGGTGCCAATGCAAATCCTTTTATGCCCTCAGTGAGGAAGGAGGAAGGCTTGGACTAATACCACAGTACCTCTTACAAGTACATACCACTTCCCACAGTGTGTAGAGTGCTTCCTTATATACTACCTTATTTGTTCTTCTATAAAGGATAGATTTCATTATCCCCATTTTATGGAGGCCAAAACTGAGGCTTGGAGAAATTGTGTCATAGCTAGTAAGTGGCAATGCCAGGCTCTTGGTCCTAGGTTTCCTGATGCTAAATCCAGTACCACTCCCACCCTCTCATTTTCTAGGATGTATTGCTGCCACCACCACCCTCCGCATGCCACCCCCACCCACCCCACTCCACAATGAATCACTTTTCAGGTTTGACCCTAGAAGTGTTGCAATGTACCACGGGTCTTGCACCCTCACCTAATGATCCCCACAGCTATCGGGGAGTGAGTAGAGTTTTCTGATGACAGCGATGGGTTTTCTTGGAGACCTGAGAATTTGGGAGGCACAGTGACTCCTTGCTCTCGGGTGTCACAGAAGGGAAGGGAGCAGGTGGAGCAGAGAAAGGCTGGTGTCCTGGAAGGATTAGAAAGCAGGTGTGCCCACATTGGCAAAATCTCTTAAGCTGTTATGAAAAGTTGAGGCTTACAGAGCAGATTAACAAGGGTGGGGTGGCAATTTGCTTCACAGAAGAGAATTACAAAAACTGATTAATTGCACAGCCCATCTTGAAAGAAGTCTCTCTACAGAGAACCTGAGACATGTTATACCTGTCAGAAGGCAGCAGTCCTCTAGCAACCTGACTTCTGGCAGAACTTTAGCAAATCTTCCACATACAAAAGCACGTGTCTGGCTGTTGCTTACCTTCAGTGCTCAAGAGAAGAGCTATTTGTGTAGGCCAAAAGTAATTCACATGAGGCAAATGGTTAAAAACAAACGCCAAAAAAAACTTCTGCAAGAGTCAGCAGAATGAAATGGGAAGGGGCAAGGAAGTAGGGGAACTGGTCCTGATGCTGTCACCTACTTCCGGGTGACCCTGTTAAGTCCTCCGCCATTTTTATTAGAGGGTTGGACCAGGTGATGCAAGGGTCTGTCATATCCTCATTTGGGGCAGACTGGGCAAATTTCTCCAGTGCTAAAAGCAGAGGCAGCTCCCTCCTTACTGTCTTACCACAGAGGGGCACCTCCAAGCCGCCCAGCATGATAGCGTGAAGGAGAGATGGGGCTGCCCTGGACCACAGAGGAGGGAGAGGTACCTGTGCCAGATAGGAGCCTTGAAGCTCGGGGAGGAGCCAGATAAATGGAGAGAAGCTGGGGAAGGCATTTCCACCTGAGGAAACTGTGACAGTCAAAGCAGGAAGGTAACAACGTGCCTGTCCTGTGAAAGAACATTGAGGTGCAGGGGGGTGCTTTAAGGGAGAGGTGAGTTGGGCTCAGTGATGCAGGGCCAGATTGAAGGGTCTGACTTTATTTAATGAGGAGCCACGGAAGATTTTTTGAAGTGACATGGAAGAGGAGTGACATGATTCGGGAAAAGAAAAAAAAAGTTCTTCTAAAGCCTCGTCTGACTGATGTGTGTAAATGACTTGGAAGCAGGAGACACCTGAGGTGGGGAGGTGCTTCGGATGCTGCTGCAATAGAATCCAAGGCTATTAGATGACCTGGGAGGATCCTAAGCTCTCATTTTGCCAACCCCTGGCTTCCCTTCCTAGTTATTACTGTGTTATCATCATTAGTGTTATCATCACTAGGCAATCAGTTAACATTCGTATTCTTCCCCTGCCCCTTAGAAGGAAATTTGCCCTTTGATGTTTTCTGGGTGTGGAGGAAGCTTCAGTCCCTATAATAATCCCATCCTCCTGGGAATCTGCCCAGCCAGCCAGAGCCTTGGCCTCTCCCTGGTCCCTGCTCTAGAGCCTGCACAGGATAAGGGGGTGTTTTTCACAAGCCCTGGGCTACAGATATTCCTGGCCCGCTTGCACTGACTTGGCTTGGTATCAGCTTTGAAGAAGGTTTCAGCAGCCAACCCCACTCCCTCTCACTCTGCTCCCCTGGCTTCTCCTTTCAGAAATACAGCATCCCGTGAAGATCACATACGCTCAGTATGAGAAGTACCTGAAGGCGGACAACATGATCCGGATCACAGCCATATGCCAGGCCTCTGATGAGGCTGAGGTGGTGGTGGAAAGGGACGTCATCCTGGACAACCCCACCCTGACCCTGGAGGTAAAGGGAGGGGGAAGGGGTGACCCCTAGCCAGCCAACCCTGTGAGCCACAGCCCTCCCAGACCACTAGGAAAGTCCTTCCCTGCTGGGAGGGGCAGAGGACTGGGCCCAGCTCGGGTCCAGCCTTTGCCAAATGGATCGGCCGAGGGCTCCCGCTCAGCCCTTGCTCCCTGTCTGGTGTGATAAACAGGGCACGTTGCCCTGTGCCTTCTTTGGTTCCAGCTCTAGACCCACTGGGGGTACCAGCTCAGTAGTGGTTGGAGAGACTCTCGGATTCACTCGCCCACCCACTCAGCTCTGAGCATCTGCTGTGTCCTGGGTCATGCAAGGCTCAGGAATCACAGAGGGCCACAGGGGCTGGGTTCTGCCTGCAGGGAGATCACAGCCCAGCCCCCAGACATATTCGTAGAGCAGATCAGAAATGGGCATGACTCACGGGCATCGCTCCACTCTCTAGACCCCAGAGTCACAGAACTGTAGGCTCTTAGGAGCCTAGTCTCATGCTCTCATACTCTGCTGTTTCGCACAGGAGTAAGCTGAGGCCCAGAGAGAAAGAGCCGCTAGTTACTGCCAGGGCCAGGGCTAGATCTCAGGTCCTGGGACTCCTAGCCCAGGGCCCTTTCCAGGACATCCGGGTACGTCCATAGCCAGTAGCAGCATCTTCATAGTGGCTGCCTCAGTCTCTGCTCTGGCTTCGGCTCTGCTCCCAGGTTCCTGGGGCCACTCTACCCTTTCCTCAGTGCCTGGGCCAGGAGTACTGTGCTGACTCTACGCCTGTCCCTTCTCTCCAGACCCTGGGCCCTACCGGCCCCCCGGCTCAAGGTGTAGGCCACCAGGGCCAGACAACACAAACCTAAAGGGTGAGGGGTTGGCAGGAAAGGACAGGCAGAGGAGATGGGGTCTTCCCTTGACATCCCACAGACAGCCTAGCCTCCTGGGTCAGGAGTCTGCAGTATCTACTATCGGCCCCACCTGTCTAGATGGGGATTGCTTTTTTCTGTTCCATCACAATGCTGCCAGCCTCGCGAGCCCCAGATTTCTAGAGGAGCTGGATAATTGTGGCTGCCTTGGTCCCACCTCTCCCCAAGTTGCACCCTAGTCGCAGGGAGCTCAGACAGAGATCAGGAGGACCCAGGGCTCTTACTCCCATGCAGCTAGCCTGCAATTGAGCCCTTTCACTGTCCTGGTTAGTCTGGCCTGTGCTTTAGAATGGGCAGGGTAACCCTCCATCTCAAGGGCTAGAGAGTCAGGGACTGGACAGCCAGTTTAGGCGAAAGCAGAGCAGGGCCGTAGTTCAGCCTTTGGGCCGATAACCTTGTATCCAGGTCCCATCATTTAGCAGCAGTGACCCTGAGTATCACCCTCAATCCCTGAGTCTCAGTTGCCCCAACTCTGTGATGGGGATAATAAAAGACTTCCCTTGCAGGATGTCATTTCTTTAAGGAAGTCTTTCCTGACATTCCACCCCTCTTCCCCCAAATTAGGCCTGGTCTCCAGTTAAACACCTTCCAAGCCTCTGTCCTCTTACTTCACGGCATTTGTCCTAGTTGAAGTTATACCTTTATTTGTGCAATTGCTTAGTTGCAGTCTCCGGCAGATATAAACTCCATGACAGGAGGTGCTCCCCCCTGCTCTGGGCCCATCACTGTCTTCCCTGCTATATCATAGAAGATAATCAGTGTTTGTGAAACAGAACCACCCCTCTCCACTGGAACAGAGACACTTGACTCCAGGCTGGCATTCTTCACCACCCAGAGTTTTCACTGTCAGTCCATGCTTGTCCACTGTGTGTTAAGGCCTCTCCTGCTCCCCAGGGCATTTCCAAGAAATGTGTCCAGTCGCTGCAGACATGATGGACAGCCCAGTGCTGAGTCCCACTCCTCAGGCTGGTAAACGAGACTGGGTAGCAGCCAGTTCTGTTACAAAAAGATTCTGTGTTAAAATGATCAGTGTTTAAATGAAGTTAGGTTTTCCCCCATTGCACTCTCTTATCCAATATCCTCAGCCCTTCTCATAGCTTTATCTATTCAACACTTTTGCACTCCATCTTTTCGATTTCCATGTCAAGTCTGCTTTGTCTTTAAAGAGCCTATAAAATCTTTAGAAAGGAAATCAGAATATGTACAGGCTGGAAATATACCATCAAGGACTTCCTTCTTTAATCTTGTTAAAAAGGCATCTGCCCTTCCTTCTTGTGGGCCTCTTCGTATGAATTTCCTCCTAACACATTCTCGCCTCTACTTTGGCTTTCAAGGAATCAAAACATCCTTGTCTTAACTGAATGAATTGATGCATAGCTCATTCAGAGCAACGGGCAGATTTTTAATCTCATGAGGGTGATCTGTATGAAAAAACAAGATTTGGGGTAAAGCCCCATTATCTTGTCTGGCACTGACTGGCAGTTAGCACTGAGGACCTTACACTGTAGAATCAGACCATGAAATCTGAACATTTTTCCAAAGGATGATGTCCTTTATTGATCCATGAACGACTGACAATCACACACAGGTTTCTAGTGGCCTTTACCCTCTCCTTTGGGGGCACGTACAGATTTAGGTCAATAGGACAGGGTGGTAAGCAGCAATAAAGAAAGAAAAAAGTACACAGAAATCTCAAATTGAATATCAATGTGAAAAATATGGCACCACTCATGTAGCCTTGTGGTAACCCAATGGCATAATTTTACGCTTCACCCTGCAAATTATGTCATACACTGAAATGCGTTCCACAGGAGAAATTATGGTATAGACCATGGTCTCTAAAATGTTTCACTTATGCACAAGTTATTGGTAGGCATTACTAGTGAGGAGATCAAACACTCTGAAACCAGGGAGACCCTGGCTATTCAGTCTTTCTGAACTACAGCTTTAGTAATGTAAAATGGTTGCTATAAGGATTCGTGGCAAAAAAAAAAAAAGAAAAACCAAACACAAAAGCAGCCCCCTGTAGTGATTCTCAAAAGCAGACAAGAAATCCACCAGCCATACAAATTCAGTTTCGATTTCCAAAACACTTTCTTTCCATCCATGATCTCATCTGGGCCCTCCTACCCCAGAGAGGAAGGGCAGAAAGGGATGACTAGTCCATTTATCAGACAAGGGAGTTGAGACCCAGTCATGTCTGCTTCTTGGCAGAACCACAAGCTTTTCTATCTGGGAGCAAACAAATCGCCCAGGTTGCTTTCCTGACTGGAAGCTTAGGCTTCCCTGGCCCCAGACCAAAGACAGTGGAATGTTGGAGCCCTGTCCAGACCACAACGTGGTGCGTAAGAAAACTCCAGGTTCCAGAAGCTTAGAAGGATATCACTAGACTGGGTGTCATCAGAGGAGAATGATCTGAATTGAGGTGGGGGCCCAACACTGTGTCCTGTGGAGAGCAGCTGGTCTGAGTAGGCGCAGGCCACCCAGGGAGGGGGCTACCAGGTTTGAAGGGAAGAAACAGGACCACGGAGTGGGAGATTCAAGGAAAGAACTGTTATTAAGATCAGAATGAAACCTTTCCCAACCCTTTGAGTGGCCTGCAGTGGAACAAGGCTGTGCTGGGAAGAAGTACTCGCCCTTCCCAGGATGAACTGGAAAAGGGGACTGTGAACCCAGCAGGGGAGTTCAAGTGCTCTCAGCCACTTCAATGTGCCACCTTTCCCCTAAGCCAGGGTGCCCTGTCTGTGGCGTGGGGATCATAGCAATTTCCTAGGAACCCCCTGCATGGATGTCACTGCCACTTAGGAAGATGAAACAGACAGTCCTCCCTGCCTTTGCCTTCAGTGACATCTTCCCTATGACCTAGTCACCCACCCAGCCCTGTCAGCTCTCACCAAGCAGCAGGTGAGATGAGCAGCCAGTGCCCTGATCTGTCAACGCTTCTCCCTGTAGTTGCTGGACAGGGCCAAGGTGCAGAGGCCTGTGAACGTACAGATGCTCTTCTCCAACCCGCTGGATGAGCCAGTGAAGAACTGCGTGCTGATGGTGGAGGGGAGCGGTCTGCTGCTGGGCAGCCTCAGGATTGAGTAAGTCCCAAGATCAAGGGGCCCATGTGGGGTGGTCGGAGAGGGGCACAGGGCCCGCAGAGCTTCTCTAGCTTGGAACTCAAGAATCTGCACGTAGGCATACACATTTGCACTTGGTTTGGGGGTTCACCAAACTTGAACTCTCAGGAAGTCCAGGTCACCAGAGCTTGGAGCTGGTCAAGGCTTAGCATATTTGGGAGGTCATGGGACCCTTACTTCTATCTGCTGAGGGGTCCCAGGGCTGGGAGAGCCTGGTGACTCAGGGTGACAGGAGAGGGGGCTAAAGGAGCAGTGACTTTGTCCAACCCCAACCAGAGCAGGACTTGAGGCCACAGAGGTCCATCCAGCCTGAGGTCCATGAATCTCACCATCAACACTAACTGATGCCCTTCCCCAACAGTGTGCCAGCCCTGCGCCCCAAGGAGCGGTCCCGGGTACGTTTTGAGATCATGCCCACGCGGAGTGGCACCAAACAGCTGCTTGCTGATTTCTCCTGCAACAAGTTTCCTGCAATTAAGGCTATGCTGTCCATTGATGTGACCGAGTGAAGAGCCCGGGTGACCCCCATACAAACTTGGGTACCACGGAGCAGGCAGGGCTCACCTGTCCAGCCTGGGAAACCCACTCCATTCCTTAAGGCTTCCTGGACGAAGAGCTCCAGCCTCCAGCACACCCCCCTTCCTCACTCCCAGGCTGGCCTGGCTCCACCCTGACCCAAGACTTGATCATTTTTGCACGGTCCCTGGCTGCTTGTCCCTGTTGGCTGCCTGCTCTGTGAGCCCCACATCCCGCTCAGCTCTCCCACCCACCAATGCAGCAGGATGAGTGGTACCTGACCCAGCAACTCTCTGAATGCATACCGAGGAGAAGCCGGTCTGGACTGTTTGCTGATCCCAAGCCTGCAGTTGGGACATTCCTGTTCCTGCCTCGGGCCACTGTGGAGGGGAGAGGATGGTTCACTTTCTGTCAGGGCACTCACATTCCTACACTCAAAATAAATGTTAAAAAGAGTGCAATCACACAGCATCGACTCTACAAGACTGCTGCTTCACCTAAGGTGGTAGAAAAGGGGAGAGAAGGGCTGGGGCCGTGGCCTTCCTGTGAAGGGATGACCTTGGGAAGACTTGTTCTCCATGTTCCAATGCCCAAAAGGAGTGGGCTTGCTCTGTTTGGCTCCAGGTGCAAAACGAGGGAGACATTTCAAGTCAATTTAGGAAAATGTTCTTATTTGATGTCCAAAACTAGATTAGGCTGCCTTAGGAGCGAGCTCCTTGTCATGCAGGCTTCAAGGGCTCTCTCTGTGGCCAAGCTCTCTCTTTTGGAGCCCTCTACAGGCATCAGAGTGGAAAGGGACTTCAACGTCTTCACTGGAACCCTTTAGCAGAGCAGGAGTCCCCCCTAGCCCGGCCTCTGTTTCTGCTGGGCTCTTTCCTCCTGTGTCACACATCTCCTCTTGTAGCCAGGAAAGAATCTGCCACTTCCGGTGGCCACAGCACTGCTAACTCAACGGGGATCTTCTCTGCCTTCACACATGCTCTGATGGTTCCTCAGTCTTTGCCCTTGAAATAGCCCCAAGCATATCCCGTAGCCTTCCTGTCACTTGTCCCATTGTGGCAATCATACCTCACTTTCTGAATTTGAGGGACCAGTCCAACATCACATCCAGCTCAAAGCTTTTTCCCTATGCTCAGCTTGGACCTGACCCAAATTTGCAGGAGGCACTGTCCTCCCCTACTCCCACCTTGTTGCTTGATCCTTCAGAGTTGGAGCAGAAAGAGAGGGAATCAGGAGAAAAATGACCAAGGTCTATTTCACTGGTGTAGCATGGCTACTGATGCCCTCTGTGTGGCCAACACGTGAATGCAGGCTTTCTATACTGCATGTTCCCTGACATGGGCAACATGCTCCTCAGTGTGGGTCCCTCCCCTGGAGGTTCATCCTGCTACCTCTCACTGCACTGGAAGTACTAGTGCTTTCATGATGGCCTGAACCCAGTTCATCTTCATGGGGCCCACTGGTCCATGGGAAACTCATCCCTCCTGGCCCCACCAAACAGTGGGTGAGCAGGCTGCTCTCAGCCGCCCTCTCTCCTCCTCCTGCATCTCGCACTGCTCCAGTCTCAGCTTTCCACCTCCAGAATTTCCATAGGGGCAGCCAGCACCAGAACCTGCGTCTATCACTTGCTCCCAATGTCAAGGAACTCTTACCAGGCCCCAGCTCCGGTGTCTGGACACAGCCGGGCTCCCCAGTCTCTGCAACACAGCAGGCCTCCACTGCAAGTGACAGGCTTGTCTCTCTTCTTGCCCCTTGACTCAGCCTGGAGATGGCGTGTTCAGTTCCTCCTCAGAGACTCTGCACCAGCCCCCGGTGAGAAGGGTTAGGATGAAATAGACTGCATTGGTGTCTGATAGGAAGAAAGAAATGCAGAGGTTTCTATTTCCTCCCATCCATGGGAGTCCTTAATTCTCTCAAGCAACAGACTTGTCGGCAAGCATTTCCTGAGATCCTACCTTGTCCCCGGCTCTGTGCTGAGCCACAGGGTCCAGAGGGATTAAAAATCAACAACATCATGATCCCTGCCTTCAGGTTTCTGCCCTCAAGGTGCTACGTGAAAAATCCATGTGGAGTTTTTAACGAAGCCTAGGTACATATTATCTAATAACACCCTTCTATCCCACTTGAGTTCCGAAGAATTTTAGCAATAAAACAAAAGAAATAGCAGACAAAGGCCACAATACTATATTTATTTCTAATGGATTTGAAGTTAAAGGCTGCAGTGTGAGATGCAAATGGACCCGCTAACTGAACCCCAGAATTAGGTGGCTTTGGTGAGGGTGTGTACTCAGACGTCATCACAAGGAAACCCAAAATGCCAAGGTCCTAAACAAGATGGGTATTTGTTTCTCTCTTGTGTGAGAGGCCAGGCTCTTTTGTCTTATGACTTTGTCATCCTCCACTGTAGTTTCCACCTAGTTGGCTGTTCCAGCTCAGGCAACATGTTGGCTGTTCCTCCAGCAGGAAGGAACAGAAGGGCAGTCCCAAGATTTCCCACTCAGAAGTCGCCATGGGGCAACAGTGGCCATGCACACTCATGGCCTCAGCTCAAAAGCTGAGGCAGGTCTTGGAGGCACGACAGGTGCACTGTGCACTCCTTGCCGCTCACCTGCAGGTTCCTTATGGAAGGGAGCGCTGAGCAGCACACCTCCACCACTGACACATTGGCCCTGAACGCAGTTCTGACTAGTCTGTGAACTCCTCAAGGACACAGACCAGACCTGCTTCATTTCTGCATTCTTTACCCAGGCAGAGCGTCCTCATCCAGGGCACACAAGGTCTGATAGACGAATGAGCGTTTGTGTTCAAGTGCGCATTTGTTCCCCATGACTTCTTTGAAAGGAACAGTATGATTCATGGGAATCCCTTCTATGTCTTTTTTTTTTAACTGCCATTCTTATAGAGTCTCACCCTCATACATTTGAAGAGATAATGCAATTTAATACACAGTTAACCGCTGCTTCTGGAGAACGCTTACTATGTGCCAGGCCCTGAGCCAAGTGCTCTATATTCAATACCTGATTTAATCCTCCCAACAAACCTATAGGATAGACACTAACATCCTCCATGTTACTGCTGAGGGGGCTAAGGCTTGGAGATGTTGAGTCATTTGTGCAGGATCACAGGGCCATGTAATGGAGAAACCCTTCTGACTACCTTCACAGCAAAAGCCACTACGCTAATGTGTCAGACACTTTTGGTGGCCTACAGTCATTTATCCTTCTTCTTCGCTAATTGAATTCTGGTTTCATCTGATATTCAAAGCTAGTTGGTCTAAACCCATCATGACAATCTTCTTTCATTTTCCCAAAAGGTGGACATGTAACCCAGTTCTGACTAGTGGGATGTAAGGAAAGTTTTCTAGCAGGCTTTTGGGAAAGATGTTTACTCCTGATAAAATAAGAAACTTAGGAAAGAGAAGTCCTGCTCCTTTTTTTCTTTGAATAGGGTCCTGTACTGATGATGTCTGGAGCAGTGGCAGTCATTGTATAAGCATGAGGAGAAGATGAAAGAATAGAAAAAAGTGACTCAAAGCTCTGACATTGATAAGACATTTAATTAACGAACCCTAAAACTACCAATCTCCAGACCCACTATTAAGTGGGATAATACATGTTCTTCTTGCTGAAGACACTTTTATTTGAGTGTATTGAAATTAAAGACTTCCTAACTGATTCATCATTGAGAGTCTTGCATATGCCAGGAGGACACTGTACCAGGACCCAGGCATACAGAGATGAAGGAATCACAGTCTCTGCCATCAAGAAGCACATTATTCAGAAAAGATACAAACCCATGAACTGTATGTACTTGCTGTGCCCTCTGCTTCCATTCAAACCCTGTCCCCACCACTTCCTAACTGTGTGAGCTTGCTCAAGCTACTAAACTTCTCTTTTCCTAGTTTTCCTGTCTTATAAAATTAGGATAATAATAGAACTTATCGCATGAGGATTCAATATGCCTTGTGTATAGTACAGGTTAAAAAATGTTAGCTGTGGCAGATGGTTGACAAAGATGGCCATAATAATTTCTCCCATCCCTATAAGCACACCTCCTTTATTGAGACTTTGGCCATTCCTTCGCACCAAGAGATGGAATCTATCTCTTACCCCTTGAATATGAGCTGGCCTATTGACTTGCTTTGACCAGTAGAACATGATAAAAGTCAGGTGAATTCTGAAGCCTGAGACTCAAGAGGCCTTGTGTGTTTCTGTGCTCACCCTCTTAGGATATTGCCCCAAGACCACTATATGAAGAAGCCTGGTTCATCCTTGTGTCAACCATGGATGGGTGTCATTTGGTTCTTCCTTCAAGTAACAACTTGTTGGGCTGCAAGGAAGTGCAATTAGATGATGGCTCCCTACTGTTAGTACCCTTGCTCTCCATCTCAGCTTCTGAGCCAAAGTCATGCTCTTCTTGGGTAGCTTTGAAAAATTACTGAGCCAGTAGGGAAACTTGGGTCTGCTGGTTTCTGCCCATGGTTGGGCTCCTCCAGTGGAAAATTTTTGCTATGGGACTTTTTGTTAGATTAGCTGAGACTTTGTCAGATCTGCATCATAGTCTGAGCTCTCTCTTGCTCGAGCCTGCTTTCTCCCCTTTTAAAAAGACAGTATCCACCAATAAAGCTCTTAAACTCCTAACCACATCTCAGTGTCTATTTCCTGGAAGATCCAACTGACAATTGACACCAGCAGTAGCATAAGAAAGCAAGCAATAATATGGGAATTTGGATGGCCTCACTCACCGCTCAGGTGCGAATGAGAACCCCATCCTCATCCCATATACCATCTCAGGCAATATGGGATAACTACATCTGGGTGGATGCCCTCAAAGATCTTGGCTCCCCAGACTCATCTGGATCCTCAGAGCCTATAGAGGTGGTTTTCCCCCTTCCTATTAAGATCTAGTATCTCCCCTCACCCCCCATGTGGGAAGAACATGAAGAGGTCTTTCCCTTGCAACTTAATGGCAGCCCCACTCAGGAAATGCTACCACCTCTCTCTTGGCTTCCAAGCTGATAAATAATATTAAATTGCAGCATAACTCAGCTGAGGATGTGCTTAGCCATATAAGGGAATGAAGAGACTATACTACAATCAAATAGCAAAAATTATGTGCCAACAGAATCAGGGTTGGCAAATTTGAGGGTACTTGATCAAAGGGACCGGAACATTAGCCTGAACAGAAAGAGTTTATTGACTTGGGGCCATTCTTTTGTGACACAGGATTTAACACCCTAGCCAGGACCAGCGCTGGTACAAAAATTGTGGCTTAGTGGCTCCAAATGTCTGGAAAAAGTGGTGGCTTATGTTGAGTGAAGTTGAAATGGCTGAACTGTCATGGCAGATGCTAGAGGAAGGGATTAAAAGGCTCAGAAAAGTAGGCATAGTGGACTTGACATACTGTGAGTGTCCAGGAGACCCACCCCGTACCCCTGCCAGAAGATAATGTCCCACTGGAGGGCACAGAGAATGCACCCATCATTCACAAAGGTCATCAGGAGTGCATTGGTGATAGAGGCATTGACATCACTAACAAACTCAGTGGTGGCCTCCTCTACATCTAAAGCAAAAATAATAGTGATGTGTTGTGAGTTTTATAACATTATAGAAGTAAAATGTATGGAAATAATAGCACAATGGCTGGGAAGGGAGAAATTAAAATATACTGATGTAAATTTCTTATATCCTACATGAAATGATAAAATATTATTTGGATCAGACTAAAGATGCACACTGTAAACCTAAAGCAATATTAAAAGAAAATAAAACAAACAAAAAACCATAGAGTTGTGATTAATAGGCCAACAAAGTAGGTGTAATGTGAGGAAAGAGTAAAGATACAGAAAATATAAACTGGAGTCACTTTTTCTCATCCTAACTAGCTTGAAGACTTAAACTTTTGAACTTTCCAGTCCTGCATCAATACCTAGAGTTACATCAGTTCATTGTATGTCAGTGCTTGGACATACATCAAACCTGCAGATAACCCTCTGAGTACTCCATAAAGGACTTAGAATGCAACCAGACTACTTGGTGCCCATCCTCCAGATCATGACGTCCATCATACAGACCATCTGACATCCGACTGGTAACTGTCTTGGAACAATAGGAGGACTAAGAATGCAAAATTGATTATTCTCAAAGATACAACTTCACTATAAGAACTCTTAGTTTTTATTTCTTCTTTAGAACACTCTGGGAATTGCCTAGTTGTGTTTCCAGTTTGCCAACTCTAAGATCCTTGAATAAATGTTTGTCATTTATTTCTAACCAAAGCCTCCTGACTCTTTTTGAGTATGTTCAACAAATGTAATAGTAAAAAATACTCAATTAATACAAAAATAAAGAAGAAAAAAAGAGGAAAGGGGGACAGAAAACAGATAAGATAGATAAAAGTATAAGTAGCAAGGTGGTAGATTAAAACCCAAACATAGTAATAATCATTTAATTGTTATAATCATTAATAAAATATAAATAGCCTAAACCCCTCAACTAAAAGGCAAATATTGTCAGATTGGATTTTAAAAAACAAAACCAACTATATTCTGCTATAAAAATTTAATTTTAAGTATAAAGTCAGAAATAGGTTAAATGTTAAAGGATAGGAAATGATATACCATACAAATAGTAATGAAAAGAAACCTGAAGTAGCTATACAAATATCAGACAAAATAGATAAAAATTTTTGCAAAAAATAATTTCTTCTAGAAAAAAAGAAAAATATTTTATCATGATAAAAATGTCAATCCATCAAGAAGAATGACAGTTATAAACAGTTCCACTGTCTTTGGCCACAATGAAAGTGAATTAAAAGTCAATAACATATTTATAATATATCTGAAAACCCTCAAATATTTAGAAACTAAAGACAAGACTGAAAAACCCATGGGTCAAAGAAGAAGTTAAAAAGAGAATTATAAGCTATTTTAAATTGAAAACACAACATACCAAAATTTATAGGATGCAGCTAAACAGTGTTTAGAGAGAAACTTATAGCACTAAATGTCTATATAAGAAACAAAAACAAAAAAATCAATGAACTGAGATTCCATCTTAGGTAACAAGAAGAAGAAGGAGGAGAAGGAGGGAGAATTAAACCCAAAATAAGAAGAAAACAAATAATAAAGAGTATAAATCAATAAAATAGAAAACAGAAAAACAAAATAATACATCAATGAAACTAAAAGAGGGTTCTTTGAAATCAATAACATTGACATGTCTCTAGCCAGACTGATCAAGAAAAAATAAAGAAGACACAAATTACTAATATCAGGAATTAAGAAACCTACAGCTATTTGAATAATAACAAAAGAATATCATGAACAACTTTGTGCCAATAAATTAGACAACATAGATGAAATGGACAAGTTCCTTAAAATACATAAACTGTCAAAACTCATTCAAGAAAAATAGATACCAAGACTATTCCCATATCTATTAGAGAAGCTGAATTTGAAGTAAAGACCAACAGAAACTGTCCAGTTGGAGGCTAACCCAATTGCCAGCCGCAGAACTGGTTGCTGGTTTGTGTGGCTTGTTATGCAGCAGAGGGTATTATTAACTATTTTTATTCTTCACCCCCATGAGAACATTTATTTACTCTTCAGCATCCAGCTCAAATGTTCTCTCTTCTAAGAAACTTTCCCCACATCCTTCTCACCTTGTTGCATCCCAGGCACAGCTGATCTCTCCTTTCTCTACGCGTCCCTTCATGGCACACACGTCTTTTTAGACTGCTTTGGCTTAAAATCATCTGGGCCTGTGTCTAATACCTCTCTCCCTCTAAGACCATGTACTTCTCATGGGCAAGAACCACGTTTCCTTTAGCCTAATATCCTCCACGTTTAGCACAGTGTCTGGTGTAGATGAAGCACTCATAAATATTTATGAAAGGTGAAGGAAGCAAATGAGCTTGTAGATGACAAACGAATGAATGAATGAAGTGACTAATTGGAATGACTGAAAAAATGTTAATATCTAACATTCATTGAGAGTATATAATCTGTTAGTCACTGTTCTGAGTATTTTTTTTAATTTATTGGGCACTTACTGTGTGCCAGATACTGTGCTCAGGGTTTCACATCCATTGTTTTGTTGAATCCTTTGTAACATTCCTGAGTGGCAATCAATGTTATTCTTATTTTTGTCCCACTTTTTCTTTAAATAGACTTTATTTTTTAGAGTATTTTTAAGTTCATAGCAAAATTGAGCAGACGGTTTCTCTTACATCTCTTGCTCTCACACAGGCATAGCCTCTCCCACTATCAGCCTTCCCTGCTAGATTAGTACATTTGTTACAATTGATGAACCTATACTGACACGTCATTGTCACTCAAAGTCTATAGTTGACATTAGGTTTCACTCTTGGCGTTGTATGTTCTATGGGTTTGAACAATTTTATAATGACATGCATCCATTATTATAGTATAGAGAGTAGTTTCATTGCCCTAAAAATCCTCTGTGCTCTGGCTATTCGTCCTTCCCTCTCTAACACTAGGCAACCGCTGATCCTCTTATTGTCTCCATAGTTTTGCCTTTTTCAGAACGTCATATAGTTGGAATCATATAATATGGAGCCTTTGCACCTTGGGTTCCTTCACTAAGTCAAATGCGTTAAGTTTCCTCTGCCTTTTCTTGGCTTGATAGCTCGTTTCTTTTTAGCACTGAATAGTATTCATTTGTCTAGATGTGCTGCAGTTTGTTTATACATTCACCCACTGAAGGACATCTTGGATGCTTCCAATCCCTGTGCACATTTCTGTGTGTCTGGACATAAGTTTTCAACACCTTTGGGTAAATGACCAAGAGCCCAATTGCTGGATCACATGATAACAGTGTGATTAGTTTTATAAGAAACTACTAAATGCTCTTCCAAACTTGCTGTACCATTTTGCATTCCCACCAGCAAGGAATGAGGGTTCCTGTTCCTCCACATCCTCACCAGCATTTGGTGTTGTCAGTGTTCTGGATTTGGGCCATTCTAATAGGTATGTAATGGTATATGATTGTTGTTTTAATTTGCATTTCCCTGATGACATATGATGTGGAATATCTTTTCACATGCTTATTTGCCATCTGTATATCTTCTCTGCTGAGGTGTTGTTAAGGCCTTTGGTCTATTTTTTAAACAGGTTGTTTTCTTCTTGCTGAGCTTTAAGAGTTCTTTGTATACTTTTGATGACAATCCTTTATCAGATATGTCATTTGTAAATATTGTCTACTAGTCTGTTGCTTATCTTTTCTTTCTCTTGATAGTGATTTTTATAAATGAGAAATTTTTAATTTTGATAAAATCCAGCTTATTAATTCTTTCATGGATTGTGCCTTTGGTGTTTTATCTAAAAAATTGTTGCCAAACCCAAGGTCACCTAGATTTTCACTTACGTTATCTTCTAGGAGTTTTATAGTTTTGAATTGTACATTTAGGTCTGTGGTTCATTTTGAGTTATTTTTTTTTAAGATTTTATTGGGGAATTGGGGGAGGAGAACAGTGCTGGGGAATCAGGGAAGGGGAACAGACAAGTTGCTGTCTTTTAGTTCTTCAGTCTAGTTGTGGAGGACATCACTTCACTGGCCCATGTTGGAATTATCACTGCGCTCTTCCCGGGTGAGGCAGATTGGTCGCCGGCCACTTGATGGCCACTCACGGAGGCTCTTGGCAGCTCACGCCGGCTGCTGGCCGCTCACAGTAGCTCACGGCAGCCCACTGCAGCAGGGGCTGCAGCCTATGCCGTTGCCATCCACTCAAGACAGCCCAGCTCCAGGTCAAGCTGTTGTTCACCATCTTAGCTGTAGAGGGCGCAGTGTCACTGGCCCTCATGTGGAATCCGAACCAGGGCCCTGCTGCTCAGAGCTGGCGTCCCAAACCAGCTCTTAACCAACGCGCCACTCAACTGGCCCCATTTTGAGTTAATTTTTGTAAAGGGTTTCAGTTCTGTGTCTAGGTTCATTATTTTGCATGTAAATTGTTCAGTTGCTTCAGCACCCTTTGTTGAAAAAACTGCCATTGCTCCATTGCATTGCCAAAGTTCAGTTGGCCATATTTATGTGGGGCTATTTCTAGGCTCTCTATTCCATTCTATTGATTTATTTGTCTATTCTTTTGCCAACACCACACTGTTTTGATTACTATAGCTTTATAGTAAGTCTTGAAATTGAGTAGGGACAGTCCTCTGATGTTGTTCTTCTTCTTAAATATTGTGTTGGCTATTCTAGGTCTTTTGCCTCTCTATATAAACTTTAGAATCAGTTTGTTGATATCCACAAAAAAACTCCATGGGATTTTGATTAGGATTGCCTTGAATCTATAGATCTAGTTGGGAAGAACTGACATCCTGACAATATTGAATCTTCCTATCCACGAACATAGAATGTCTGTCCTATATTTAGAACTTTGGTTTTTTTCATCAGAGTTTTGCGGTTTTCCTTATGTAAATCTTGTACATAGTTTCTTAGCATTATACCTATTTCACTCTTATGGGTGCTAAAGTAAACAGCATTATGGTTTTTTTTATTTCAAATTCCACTTGTCCATTGCTCATACATAGGAAAATGATTGACTTTGTATATTAACCTTAAATTCTGCAATCTTGTTGAATTTCCCTTCTCCCACGTGGGAGGCTAGTGAGGGCTGAAGTCGGGCATTTCCCTCGCCCAGGTCAGTTAGACTCTGACAAATCCCCGGAAGTTTTGGCTGATAAAATAGTTTCTCCTGAAGGCAGGCCTTATTAAGAAGAACAAGAATGCTCTGACGTATTTCAACATAGCTGTTTTCCCCTTACCCCTCCCTGAAGCATGACAAGATTTTTCTCTGATCTTTACTGTGAGAACCTGATAGGGCTCATGGTGGTAAAACTCACGAAAGTGTGGGGTATCCTTTATGACTGGGTCTCCCTGGAGTTTTTAACTCTGAGAGTTGTCCACACTGAGCCTCCAGCAAATCACCAATCACAGTTCAGGTTTCCTTATCCCAGCACTGGTTCCCATGGGGGTTGTTGCTCATGGGTGTCTGCTCCCATAAGTTGTGATTCTCTGTATTTGCCTCCCAGTCTCTCCAATTTGGGGGGCAGTGATTTACTCTACGATCCCACTTCTATTTTAGTTCTAAGAAAAGTTGTTCATTTTTCAGTTTATTCCACTTTTTACTTGCTGTTGGGTCAGAGTGGCAACGTGCAAGCTTCTTACATGCCGGACCAGAAACCAGAAATCTGTTCTAAGCATTTTATAATTATCTCTTTATCCGTGTAGCACTCCTTTTCAGAAAGGATGAATATTATCTTTATTTTACAGATGAGGGAACTGAGCCTTAGTTAATTAGGTCACAGGCGAGTTAGTAAATGGCAGCATTGGTACCCAGGTAGACTGGCTCTAGTGCCTAACCTCTATGTTATGCAGTACTACCTACACAAATTCTAAAAAGGTACCCAGCGATAAATGCCATCGCAGGTTTACAAAGCAAATGATGCAGAAACTCAAGGAAGCCTGTCTCTGCTATGGCACCCAGCCCTGAAGAGGCATTTTTGGCTGCCTCCTCCCAGCTTATTTTCCTATAATGTTGAGTTATTGGCTCTCTCATTTCTACACTGAGGAAGTGCCATCAGCAGGGAACCTGAGAGTCTCTCTTCCCAGAAACAGCCTCTTCACCCACCCTGCCTCTGGCTCTAGGGCTCTCCTCCTCTTAACCTTGATCACACCTGCCTCAGCAGCCAGCTGGATTCAACCAGCACCTCCTGAAGCCTGCCAAGGAGTAGGGGCTCCTTTTGCCATAATGTCATTCCTCCTTCCAGAAACCTTCAAAGGTGGACATTATTTACCACCTTGTACCGATGAGGAAATGGAGGCTTAAGGCAGGTTCTCTCCATTCTTTGCTCTCATACTAGCTTTAACGTATGATAAAGCTGTGATAACCTACAGTGCTTTATTGCAATAATTTGTTTATCTGCCAGTGATTGCCGTTCTATAGGGTGGGAACGGGCAAATATGCATTAACATGATTTATTGATATAAAATTATAATATGTAATATTTTCAGTGACATTACATGAAAAGTTCAATGTGCTTGAATTCTTACACGGCATAATTTGTTGTGTTATGCAAAACTACCATGAAATTGGAGTGTTGACATAGCAATTACCCTAATCCTGCACGCTGCCTCAGATGATCCTCGTCTCTTATTTTCACTGAATAAACCTGCACCTTTAGCATGCCTCAGAAGATGTAATCAAAAGGGTTCAATCTGGAACAACATAAAATAATATTACTTATGTATTCTGGCTTTATGGCCACTTTATAGTAAATTGGCTTTCCCTCTTGTAAAATAAAAATAATGCAAATATAGTCATAGTATAAAAATTCCTTAAACACATAAGAATATATAAGAGGGTGAAAAAATAGTTCTCTTTCGCCACTTCTCCTCCACTCTTTTCTTTTTTTTCTTTTTAAATTTTGTTTTGATTTTTTTTTTAATTTTTCCTTGGGAACAGTGTGTTTTTCCAGGCCCTGTCAGCTCCAAGTCAAGTAGTTGTTTCAATCTAGTTGTGGAGGGTGCAGCTCCGTGGCCCATGTGGGGATTGGACCAGCAACCTTGGTGTTATGAGCCTGCGCTCTAACCACCTGAGCTAACCAGCCCGTCCTCTTCCACTCTTTTTTCCAGAATACTCTCAAGTGGTCAGTTTGGTGAGTGTCCTCCCAGTATTTCTGAGCTCTTGCTGGATGAGAGTGGGGTGCTTCCTCCTGTTCCATGGTGGGAATTACAGGCTTTTGTAAAATCATGTGATGGCCAATGCTTCAGACTGAAGGCCCAGTCTTCTGTTTAAACTTGAAGTGCCTGTGGGGTCTGGGGGACATGACTACAGAAAGACTTTGGTATTTCTCTGTATGACATTGGCAATGCAACTCACCTGATCATGGAAGATGTAACCATTCAGGGTGACCAAGCCATTAAATTCTATAGTCAAGAATCACAGGTGATTAAATGAGCCCCTACTGTGACCAGATGATCTGTGCTTTCTGGAAGCTTGTCATTATGGGGAGACAGAGGTGGGGGGGAGGGTAGGGGTGGATGTGGGAAGGTAGATAACAAAATGAGTAATCAAATGAATACAAAATGTAAATTCAAGTAATAATTAGTACACTGATGAATAAAAGTCAGGGTAGGGGTATATGTTGGGGAGGGCTTGGGGAGGGTCTTCCGACACGTGATATTTGAGTAGAAACCTAACATGAACTATGAGGAAGAATCATGCAAAGATCTGAAGGCATGACTGCCAGGAACACAGGCAAATTCCTGAGGTGGGAGATTCCCTGGTGTGCGTGCAAAACATAAAGGAAGCAATGTGGCTGTAGTGGGGCAGGGAGAGTGAGAGTAATTGGAATGAAGACAGAGAGGTGGTAAAGGGTGGCACAGATCCCAAAGGGCCTTGTAGGCTACTGTGAGGACTTTGGTTCCTATTCTGCATAAGATGGGGAGACCAGGAGGGTTTTGAGGAGAGAAGTGACAGGATCTGACTTGTGTTTTAAAAGAAACCCTCTAAATATAAGCTGGTGCAGCCACTATGGAAAACAGTATGGTGGATCCTCAAAACATTAAAAATAGAACTACCATATGATCCAGCAATTCCACTTCTGTGTATTTATCCAAAGAAAACAAAAACCCCAACTCAAAAAAAATATCTGCACCCCATAATTATTGCAATAGCTAAGACATGGAAACAACCTAAGTGTCCATCAATGGATGAATGGATAAACAAATTGTGGTACATATACACGATGGAATATTATTTAACCATAAAAAAGAATGCAGTCTTGCCATTTGCAACAACATGGATGGACCTTGGGGGCATTATGCTAAGTAAAATCAGTCAGACAAAGAAAGACAAATATTATATGATCGTTCTTATATGTGGAATCTAAAAACAAACAGACAAGAACAAGTTCATAGATACAAAGAACAGATTGGTGGTTGCCAGGGGCAGGGGGTGGAGAGTAGGAGAAATGAGTAGAAGGGGTCCAATGTAAAACGAAAAAATAAAATAAAATTAAAAAAACCCTGATGGTTTCAGGAAGGCTACCGTAACCACTCAAGTAAGAGATAACACTGGCTCGGACCATGGTGGTAGCAGTGGGTGGGGTGAGAAGCAGTAGAGAAGGCAGAACCCACCAGATGTCCTGAGGGACTGGATGTAGGATGTGAAGAAAAGAGTCATGCAACTAACTCCAACATCTGTTAGCCTGAGCAACTGGGAATTCCAGGGCTCATGGAGCACAGCTCTTCTGTTTTTCCTCCTCCAGGTGAGCCTGTGGGGCTGTAAAGTAAGAAGCTCTTTACTTCCCCTCCAGGCTCACTCTGGCTTCCCATCAGCCACCTCTCTGTGTTTGATCCCCTGACTACTGTGCTGGGACCCTCGCCTAAGCCCAGGGAGCATCTCCCTTGGTTGAAGTCCTAGATGCTCAGCGTTCCACACCAGTCCTACAAGGAGGAGCAGGTTTCAGAGAGAAAAAAAGACTTGCCATCCAGTAGAGAGACTGGGACAGTCAGGGAGGACTTCTCAGATGAGTTGACCTTGAAGGATGTTAGGACTTCTTCACATTCAAGAAGGGAGGCTTGGACCCTGGCAGGGAAAGACATGAGGAGGGAAGATGTATTACTAAACCTGAGGACATGAGGCTAGAAAGGCAGATGGACGAGGACTGAGAAAAGCTGGACACTGACTGGCCAGAGTTAATTTCAATTTGGTGGAACAGAGCTGGGGAAGCGGCCATGTGGAAGATTGTATTTTCCCAGAATGACCATAGTAGTAGTTCTGATTCCATATGCTCTTCCAGACTCAAACAAAAGGTGGAATCTAATTTCCTCCCTTCTCAAAGGGTTGTCCTTTGAGACTGCCTTGATGGAGAGAATGCAACAAAAGTGATGCTATGTGGCTTCTGATAGATCATAAAAGACAACATGGCTTCTGCCTGGCTTGCTCTCTCGGGAAACTCACCTTGGAACCTGGCCTCTATGTTGTGAGGAAGCCCAGGACACATGGAGAGGCCTCCTGTAGGTGTGCCAGCTGAAAACCCAGCTAAGATTCATGCCACCAGTCAGAATCAACCGCCAACCATGTGAGTAAATGAGCTTCAGGTAGCTTCAGCCCCAGGCATTGTTACATTGAGTCTTCAAGCTGAGACCCTGAACAGCACAGAGCAGAAGCAAGCCATCTCCACCATGCTCTGTCTGAAATCTTCATTCATCAGAACAGTAAATGGATGTTTTACACCACAAAATTTGGGGGTAGTTTATAATGCATCAGTAGTAACTGGAAAAAGCTCCAACACATGTTATCCTGGTGAATAATTTCCCAGTGTCATTAATGTCTCCCTATTATATCTAGAGTTATCAATGTCTAAGTAGGCATTATGCATAGGCATTAAATCCAGTTACAGCCTTTTATCTAAATATTATTTTATTGTTGTTCCCCATTGTGCTTGGCTGGTGCCTGTTTGTTGGGGAGGCAGGCACCCTCCCCACCCAGGGAAGGGACAACCCTTGTGATTCTGTTTAAGAATAGGGTTTTCTCTCCATGATGCTCTCTTGAATGACATGTACCTGATCATCATGAAGGAAGAGAAGTGAGAGGCTCCAGGTGACTCAGGAGGAAGAAATGTGACCTGAGGTAAGGGGCTTATCTACCCATCTGGTGACTCCCAGGTAAGCCCCATCCCAAAACAAGCCTCCTTAAACATTCATGCATCCATCAGTCATCTCTGCCTCTATTCAGTCCATCACAACCATCTTGAGCACCTACTATGTGTCAGGCACTGAGCTGCACACACAAGAACACAGTGGTCCATGGCCTCTTGGAGTTTACATCCTAATGGGGAGCCAGACAGCAGAAGATAAATAAACAAATAAAAAACTGACAAGTTGCAATAAGTACAATGAAGGAAAGTCTCAGGTGTTGTCCCAGGAAATTAATAAGCTGCTTTCCCCCATTGCCAGGGAAGTCCTCTCTGAGGAGTCTTGTCTTTCCACCGACACCGGAAGGAGCCAAGCATGGTAGACCTGTCCACAAACAATAGAAACTGACTCTGGCTGGATCAAAGAGAGAAAAAATATTGAAAGGATATTAGGAAACTCACAGACCAAGTGGAGAAGTTGGAGGACCAGGCTTAGGAGCAAAGGGTGGCCATACGGCCAGCATCACAGTAAAAATTGCATCCCAAAACCCATCCAGTGAGGACATTATTGCTTGACCTAAGAATAATATGGCACTAGAATATATTTTGGCCACCAGAACTATCACCATTGTCCCCCAGAGTGGAGTCCCCATTGTCTCTGCTTCTTCTTACTACCAGCTCCCAGTTAAAAATTCCAGGTGAGAATATAAGCTTGGCTGAGCCTAAGTCATGTGACTATATTCTTGCTGCAACAAAGTCTGGGAACTCGGGACAAGGTGGCTGGATCTGCAGCAGCCATCTTGGGACTATGAAGTGACAAACATGAAGAAGAAACACCAACAGCCAAAAATAGCAGAACAGAAAGCTTGAAAGAACTGGATCCTTGATAGAACTGCTAAGCTGCTACATTAGACTAAAGACTGTTTAATTCTGGGCATTTTATTAAATAAACAATAAAGATCTTTAGAATTTAAGCCACTACAGGAATACCTCATTTTACTGTGCTTTGCTTTACTGTGCTTCACAGATGTTGCCTTCTTTACAAATTGAAGGCAAGACCCACTACCCACAAAAAGATTACAACCTGCTTTATTGCGATACTCATTTTATTGCAGTGGTCTGAAACTGAACCCACAATATCTCCAAGGTATGCCTGTATTGCCAGAGATTTTATTTGCAGCAAAAGCATTTTTATCCATTAAAGAGGGAAAGAGACACATGCTCAAGTAATTTTTATCTAAAATGACTGTGCTCTAATGGATAGAAGGGGCAGGGGAGTAAGGTTTCTCAAACTTTTCTGTAAATCAGGATCAGCTGGTGGTGCTTGTTAAAATGCAGATTCTTGTAACCCATCCCCCAAACTTGCTGACTCAGAATCATGAGGCATATGCCCTGTTATGGCATCCAGATGCATCTAAGCAGTCCACTGAACATACTTAATGAATCCTGCCAACACAGGCGCCCTGGTTTAGGGGAACAAACCCAAGTCTGCTCCATTTTCTTACTCCACCTCTCTGAGTCCCAACTTCTTCTCATCTGCAAACCTAAATGTGATAATGAATATCAAATAGCTGGGCCGGCTGAGTGGCTCAGTTGGTTAAGAGCTCGCTCAAGAGTTTGAGCTCTGAGCAACAGCGGTTCGAGTCCAGCCCGAGCTGAGCAGCTGCTGAGCTGCCAACAGGTAGCAGGATGGCTCAGCTAAAATAAATAAATAAAAAAGATTCAAATAGCTAATAGTGCCTGGACACATAAACAATATTATTTAGTGCACCAGACTGCCTGGGGAGCCTTACTCTGCCTCTCAACTGACTGTATGACTTTGGGCAAATTACTTAAACTCTTTGTGCCCCGGCTTCCTCATCTGTACAATGCAGATAATAATGATTCCCACCTCACAGAGTTATGATGATCAGGAAGTTAATCACGTTGAGCACTTAAAACAGTGCTTGGCAGACAGCACGTGTTCAGTAAAGGTTAGCTTTAATTATTGTTGTCAGGGTCGAACATTGGCCAAAGCATCATCTTAGTCAAAGAGGTTCCCCACCCTACCTCACAGCACCAGGGTTTGAGAGTACCAGGGAGGACACTATCATTCTGCCTGGGGGTCATTGGGAGGACTTTTGAAACAAGTGGGATCTGATTTCACCCTTTGGTCAGGAGTGGTTGATCAGGGTTGAGTCCATGGCACCAGGGAGAGACCAAGGCTGAGCTCTGAGGGTTTTCCTCGAGTAGAGCAGAAGCCCACACCTCTGGGGAATAACAGGGATAGACACTGAGAACTACAGCCTGGATATTAAAGATAAAAAAAAAAACCAAGTCTGCTGCAATCTTAAAGGTAACCAACAGAGGGAGACCTAGACCAGAACCAGCCTCCAGAGTTTAGCAATAACCAAACACTAGACTCAGGAAACCAGGTGATTTCAATTTGCACTCAAGACAGAACCAGCACCCTACAGAGTGCATTAAAAGCCTCTGAGGAGCTTGTCACAACTGCATGTGTAAACGCAGCATGAGAGGAGGATGAGGACTGGAGTAGATCATAGATGTGTGTGACACTAAATCTCTTGGCCTCACCTATCGCTTGTCCCAATCACTACTGCACGCTGGAATTGACTCTGGCATGTGACAGTATTTTCCTTTGTACCTCCACTTAGATTCTCATCCCCTGTCCTTGACTTTCCTTCTGATGCTAAGGACCCAGCTCAGCATCCACTGAACTGTACACTTAAAAATAGTTAAAATGGTAAATTTTGTTTTATGTATAGTTTACCAAAATTTTTCAAATAAATAATTTTTCAAAAGACAACAGAATAAAATAATAATTATAAAACTATGTTGATGTGTGTGTAATGTATAAAGATGTAATTTGTATGACAATTACACAAAGGATTGGGGAGGAAATGGAGCTATATTGGAGTAAAGTTCCTATATGCAATTCACATTAGGTTAGTATTATTTCAAAGTGTTTTAAGTGAAGATGCTAATTGTAACTCCAGGATAATCACCAAGAAAATAACTTAAAAATTATAGTGAAGAAACAACAAGGACATTAAAAGGTACACTAGAAAATACCTATTTAACATAAAGTCAGTAATAGAAGAACAAAGACATAAGACAGAAAACAAACAGCAATATGGCAGAATAAAATCCTATCTTAATGGTAATTACATTAAATGTAAATGGGTTAAACTCTCCAATTAAAAGGCAGAGCCTGGGGCTGGCGGAGTGGTGCGTTGGTTAAGAACTGGCTTGGGATGTCAGAGGGTCCCGGTTTGGATCCCATATATGAGGGCCAGTGACACTGCCCTCTACAGCTAAGATGCTGAGCAACAGCTCAACTTGGAGCTGGGCTGCCGTGAGTCGCCTGCAATGGCATAGGCTGCAACCCTTGCTGCAGTGGGTTGCCATGGGCTACCGTGTGTAGCCAGCAGCCAGCGTGAGTGGCCAACAGCCGCTGTGAGCAGCCGTCCAGAAGCCAGCGACTGATCTGCCTCACCCAGGAAGAGCACAATGATGGTGCCAACTTAGGCCAGTGAAGCAACGTCCTCCACAACTAGACTGAAGAACCAAACAACAGCAACTTGTTTTTCCCCTTCCCCTGATTCCCCAATAAAATCTTTAAAAAAAAAAAGCAGAGCCTGGCAGAATGGACAATAAAAAAAATGACCGAATTCAGGGGGTGACCGGTTAGCTCTCAGTTGGTTAGAGCATGGTGCTGATAACAGTAACATTGCCAGTTCGATCCCCACATGGGTCACTGAGAGCTGCAACCTCCTTAAAAGAGTCAACTATGCCGTTGTAACATGAAAGCAAGGTGTAACCAATGGCCATGGTTGTTCCCCAATAAAATTTAAAAAAAAAATGGCCAAGTTCTATGCTGTCTACAAGAAACACACTTCATATTCAAAGACACAAATATGTTGAAAGTAAAAAAGTGGAAAAATATATACTATGCAAACAGTAACCATACTATTAGACAAAATAGACTTGAAGACCAAAATTCTTTTTATTTTTTCCAAAATTCTTGCTAGAGACAAAATAATGAATGTTCCTTGGACAGGATCTCTGTAGAAAAATCCCAGAAATACATATACTTACCTTCACTCCAGAAGGCCCTCCTGAACGCTAATTCTTAAGAACCCCTGGTGGATGTAGTAGGCCCATAGAGGATTAAAGTTGGCCTGTACTTTGCTTTAAAAGTGTTTGAATTTATTGTTAACAATTAAAAATCAAGAGATTGATATAACATTCAAACTTGCTGCTTCTCTTATAAAGCCTGGCCACACAGGGTCTGCATTTCTGCTTAATAGCATTGGCTCTAGATGAAACCATCTCCCTTTTTAGAGTGGTCTATTATCCAGTTCCTCATAGTTCCCACCCAGAAGAGACTTGAAGCATGACCAAGTCAACACTTTCCTCCACCCTTACTGTCTACTCTTATTTCATAGATGGGGAGACAGCAGACCTAGCAAGGCAGAAGACTGCCAAGGTTGGCACAGGGAGGCTCAGGCCGGGGCAGGTCCTCTGCTCCTGGTCACCAAAACCAACCCTCCATAGCTCTAGCCTGTCTTATCATAAAGAAGCAGAAATAAATTCTTTGAACTCTTACCCTCCAAGTTGGGCTGATCTGAGCTCCTCCTTGTCTCTTCTCTGTTGCCTGGGGTCTGCAGATCTTTTCTCCCTTATCAGAACCATGTTTGGAGACCTCAACAATCACAGTAACAGAATTGTATGAATCACAGCAACTCAGGAAGGGTTACCATCAGGGGCACCTGCATTTTAACAGAGATCCAGTGTGAGTTGAATGAGTGCTTGAGATTCTAATCCTGGAATTTCAGGCACAAGCCAGGGAATGGGGATATACATTCATATGTATATTGTGGAGGGGGGCACATTGTGAATCTTCTTACTAGTGCTGAATTGAAATCAGACTGTAAATAGAAATGCCTTTCAAATGATTCCAGCTACAAAACCCTTTCTTCAAATGAAATAACTGATGGTATTTCAATGTATAAAAAGTAATCAGGAAAGTTTCATGATTTGGTGAGAGTGGAGGCCAGGAGCTGGGTTCACTTCACTTCCACTTATAGTAGACACTCATGCTGGAATGTGCCTTCCTCTCAGCGTGGCGGTGGTAGAGCGCCCCAGGCACCATTGCCAAGATCCCATCGCAAGTATACACCATGGCACGTCTCTGCTCTGCTTTCAGATAAGCTTCAGAAGGCTGCTGGGCCACATGCAGGCACATTCCAGAAGTGTGGGGAAGTGAACACCTCTGAAGGTGACCCACTACCAACAGAAACTGGAATTGGCCCTACAGTTCTTTAGACAGTACCCAGCAGGATGAAGCCCCAGCTGCCCATAGTAATTGTCTTAGTCCATTCAAGCTGCTATAACAAAGCACCGCAGACTGGATGACTTGTAAACAACAGAAATTTACTTCTCACTGTTCTAGAGGCTGCAAGTTCAAGATCAGGGTGCCAGTATGGTTAGGTTCTGGTAAGGACCCTCTTCCAATTGGCAGACTTCTCATTGCATCCTCACATGGCAGAAAGAGTGAGGGAGCTCTGGGGCCACTTTCCTAAGGGCACTAATCGTATTCATGAGGGTTCTGCCTTCATGACCTAATTACTTCCCAGAGGTCCCACCTCCTAATACCATCACTTTGGGGACTGAAGTTCAACATATGAATTTTGGGTGGGACACAAAGGTTCAGTCCATAACAGTAATCCACTTGCTAATACACACTTTATTGGCATTCCTCCCTTCCATGTCACACTCAATGCTCCTTGGATCACCTCCCAAATCAACTATTGGCACTCAAGCCCTTGCCTTAGGTTCTGCTTTCAGGGGAAGACAAACTAAGACACCCAGTCACTGCCCCAAGGTGCCTCCCAAACACTTGCCGGGGCCATGGGTGACAACCATGCCCCTAAACATGTCTAGTTACCCCAGGCTTCTTGGCCTTACCACCTTTTGGGGAAAAAGCCATCTGCACTCGGGAAAAAAGGTAGCCAAAAGGAAACTATCAATGCAATTAACTTCATACAACATTTAAAATTCTTTATGTAAAATAAGAACACATTAAACAGTCCATGGTAACTGGAAGTGGGAGTTGACGTGTGTTTTTGGTGTCTAAGTGATATCCTGATGGAGTTTCCAGGAGACATTTGTTATCGGTTTCTAGAATTCAGGAGATAAAGATTTGAAAGACATCAAATTACAAGTGACAGTCAAAGTCATGGGCATGAATGAGATCACTCAAGGTGAATGTTTAGAGCAGAAAAAAAAAGCTACAGAATCACTGTTTTAAAACCACGGCTATTTCTGAAAGGTGGGGTTTTTAGTGGTAGTAGAATGAAGGAACTTCTATTTTTTTAACATCAGACACTTTTTTCTTTATTGAGGTATAATTGACAAATAAAATTTCAAGGTATTTAAAATGTACATCATGACAATTTGATGCACATATACACTGTGAAAGGATTCCCCCATGTAGTTAATTAACACATTCATCCTCACATATTTATCTTTTCGTTTTGTTTTGCTTTGGGTGAGAACATTTAAGTTCTACTCTCAGCAAATTTCAATTACACAAGATGGTGTTATCAACTATAGTCACCATGTTTTACATTAGATCCTTAGACCATATTCATCTCACGTTCGAAAGTTTGTACTCTTTTACAAACTCTCCCTATTTCCTCCACCCCTCAGCCCTTGGCAACCACCATTCTACTCTGTTTCTGTGAGTTTGGCTTTTTTATATACACTTTCAATTTATTGTTTTATACATATTTATCTGCAGTAGTTGAGAGTGAGAGAGAAAAGACAGGGTCATGGAGACCCCATGTTGTATCTGCTGGATGCTCTTCCTGACATTCTCTCAGCACCTAGAGGAGGAGGGCCAACTCCAAACACACACCCCAGTGGCAGGTTTATTTCATCCTCTTAATGTTAACTACATCAGGCTTGCCCAGCACCCCAGACCTTGCATGCCATGGGGTTTGCTCAAGGAGGCTAAGAGGGTTTATTTGTTCTTTATAGTCACCACCTGCCAGTTGCCAAGTCCCCCTGGGCTGTTTCGGAGGGCAGTTCCCCAAGATAGGCATCAGCCTGCTCTCCTGCTGAAGAGTGCCACCTATAAAACTCAGGATGAGACGCCAACTCCACCAAAGGCTCTGTCCACCAGGAAGAGAGGCCCCACCTGTGGTCCTGATGGGAAGCCAAGGCCAAGACACAGGGATGGAGGAGATTGGAGAAAAGTGGGAGTGGGGTGCACTCAACTCCGCATCCTGCCACAACCCACACTGGCATGGTCCTAGGCCAAAACATCCCTTCTCTGAGTCACGGTTTCTTCATCTGTAAAATGGAGATAATTGCACATACATTTTAGCCTCTTTGAACAAAATCACATGAGGTGGTATATTTGAATTTTTTTGTAAATTGTTATCTGCTGAACACACTGATGAGGGATTGTTATTATTACTCTGTTGTCACCAGAAGTAGCCTGCTCCCAAGCACAAGGATTCGTGATGTCTCAAACAGGATGTTTATGAAGATCACCTATCCATGAATCTCAAACTTCTGTCCATTGTGAACCACTCTCACAATTTATACCTGTTCCTGAGAAGTGCTGCTTCTGCAATTTACTTAAGATTTTTATTGAAACCAACAATCCCTTTTTCCTCAGCAGCCTAAGCAAGTTAAGAGCTTTAATGGAAGACCTTGCCGCAGAGGAAACTGGGCCAGCCCTGGTCTGACGACCAGACCTCACTCTGCAGTGAACACCCTGTCATCTTCCCCATGCCTTTCTTAAAAACATGCAAAGAAGAAATAAAACTAGAATGATGCCTGCTTTTCCAAATCCACTCAATAAATGGTGAGACAAGAAAAAATTATTTTCTCTCTTTTATTTTTTTATCAATGTTTTATTTACATACCCATCAGGCCTGCCCCTACCATTTGCCATGTGAGGCAAGAATAGATATGGCAGCCCACGGATTATATATATAAATATTTAAAAGGCAAAAATCAAGGTAACAGGCTGCTAAAAATATGTATTTTCTCCTCCTACCTTGACAAATACATCTTCAAAATGACCTAGAAATATTGCTTAGCCTTGAAAAAAGAGGGAAATTCTGACACATGCTAACACTTGGATAAACCTTGAGGATATTATGACTTATTGAGGAAATAAACCAGTCACAAAAAGACAACTGCAGTATTATTCCACTTAAATGAGCTACCTAAGGTAGTCAAAATCATAGAAACAGAAAATAAAATTGTGGTTGCCAGGGTCTGGGGATGGTGGAATGGGGAGTTATTGTTTAATGGATATAGAGTTGCCGTCTTACAAGATGAAGAGTTATAGAGATGGATGGTGGTGATGGTTGCATAATATTATCAGCGTATTTAACACCACTGAACTGTACACTTAAAAATGGTTAAGATGATAAATTTTAGGTTATGTACATTTTATAATTTTTTATAAAAATTAAACAAACAAACAATAACCTGGAAGACTAGGCGTAAATATTTTACTCCAATTTTGCACTACGAATGATGATATAGAAAAGGAAGCCCCCAGTTCTGGGTTCTAAATCAGCTCCCTCTTGCCCTGTGCCACCCTTCAGAGTGCAAAAGGATACCCCAGGACTCCCAGTGCAAACACGATGACATAGACTTGATCTCCCTGATTGTCGCCACTCAGTACAACTATAAACCCTAGAAGTAACACAAGAGGCAACCAAAGGAGAACCTTCCAGAGGAAAGGTGGTAAGAAGTAGGTGAACTGCCTAGAGACCCCAGGACCAGAGGAACAACACAACAGCAGGGTGCCTTAGGTCCCCCACCCAACAAAACAAAGCCATTCACACTCAACCCCAGCGTAGAAACTGAAGGTGACCCCGGTAGGTTCATTCCCCTCCAGGATTGAATGGGAAGTCACTCCAACACCACCAAGAAGACCCAGCCCTGGCAACACAGACAATCCAAACCCTGCTGAACATAGGAGTCAAGGAAGCACTCTCCGCTGCCCCACGAGACTTCCCTCCCACCCAGAGACACCAGGTGCTTGGTGGCACTGACAAGGGGGACCACCAAGAAATGTCCAACCCCAGGTGGTTTCACTGGAGAATTTCACCAAACATTAAAGAACAATTAACATAAATTCTGTGCTATATCTTGCAAAAAATAGAAAAAACCAAAACTTTTATCTGGTTTTGGTATCAGAGTAATACTGACTTCCAAGTTGTGTGGTGTCTCAGTCGGTCACTCCACTTTATTACTGAGTAGAATTCCATGGGTTCAATGTTCCACAGTCTGTTAAACAATTCACCCACTGAAGAATTGGTTGTTTTCAGCTTTGGGCTAGTACAAATAAAGCTGCTATGGATGTTCGTGTACAAGTTTTTGTGTGAACATAAGTTTTCATTTCTTGGGATAAATGCCAAAGAGTATAGTTGCTGGGTCATACGGAAATTGCTTGTTTCATTTTATAAGACACTGCCAAACTATTTCCAGAGTGGTTGTACCATTTTACATTCCTTCCAGAAACATGTGAGTGATTCCAGTTCTCCACGTCTTCACCAGCATTTAAAACAAACTATTGATGTACACAACACCTTGGATGAATTTCTTGAGGATTATGCTGCATAGTAGAGGGGGAAAAGCCAATCCCAAGAGATTGTAATCCTAAGAGTATGTGTAATTGTATGATCCTAATTATGTAACATTCTTAAAATGACAAAATTATAAAAATGGAGAGTGGATTATTGGTTGCCAGGGGTTAGAGATGGGGGGGAGGAGTGCAAGAGAGAGGCTGATGTGGTTATAAAAGACCTATCTTTTCATAATAGGATCCTATAGAACTATTCTGTGTCTTGGCTGTGGTGGTGGGTGCACAAACTTACACATGTGATTAAAATTTGCATAAACTAAATACACACACGTGCACACACACACATCAATATAAGTAAAATGGGAAAGCTGAATAAAATTGTATCTATGTCAATATCCTGGTTGCGATACTTTGCTATCGTTTTCTAAGATGTTACCTTTGAGGGAAACTGAGTGAACTGTCCTTGGGATCTCTCTGTGTTGTATCTTACTGCATGTGATTCTGCAATTATCTCAAAATTTGAAGTTTAATTTTAAAAAGACATCTCAGCCAACATGTTCCAGTACCATCGGTACCCATCTGTCAATAGCCAACCCCGGTCCATTTATCTGATCTAGGGCTGCACACAACGGTGTCCAGTCCACCAACAAGAGGACCAGCCTGAGGAAGGGACCAACTCAGGATTTAGATGCAATCTTGGAGCTGCTTGACCACAGCTTTCAGGGCTCCCAGAGCATGGTCTAGATTAAAGGTGAGGTCACAGGCTCCATGTGGTCATGAGCTCTTGGCTCCACAGAATTCTATCCCTGTGGGGAGGGACATGGTACATGGCCCAGGTCTAAGGACATATCAAATATCTCTACAAAGTTTGTATGAAAATCACCAGTCACCCACTCCATTTCCCTAATGCCCCCTCTCCAGTGCTAACTGCTTTCCCTTTTTGTGGTAGGCAGAATTCTAAGGTGACCACCGTCATGGTACTCTTACGTGTGAACTTGATGGAGCTACAGGGTGCCCAGGTAATTGGTCAAACCTTAGTCTGAGTGTTTCTGTGAGTCTTCGGGGGTGAGATTAACATTTAAACTGGTAGACTGAGTAAAGCAGATAGCTCTCCCAAATGTGGGTAGGTCTTGTCAATCATTTGAAGGCCTGAAGAGAACCAAAAGGCTGACCATCCTGTGAGTACACGGGAACTCTTCCTGTCTGACTGCCTTTGAGCTGGGACATTGTGTTTATTCTGCATTCAAACTCAAACTGAAACAGGGGCTCTTCTTGGACCTCGAGCCTGCAGGCTTTCAGACTGGAACCACAGCACTGTCTCTCCTGGGTATCAAGCCTTCGGATTTGAACTAGAATTACACCATTCGTTCTCCTGAGTCTCCAGCTTGCCAATTCACTCTGCTGCTCTTGGGACTTGTCGGCCTCCATAATCACATGAGTCAATTCTTTATAATAAATCTCTTTCTTCTTTTCTATCTATCTATCTATCTATCTATCTATCTATCTATCTATCTATCTGTTTATCTATCTCTCTTATTGGTTCTATTTCTCTGGAGAACCCTGAATAATACCACCACTAAAGAACCTTGTTGCCCTTATAAAAATCCCATCTCCTTTGAGTGTCGATAGAAACTATGAATATAATATCACTCCCATGATTGTGCCACATTATACGGCAAAAGGGAAATTATTTTGGGTGGGCCTGACCTAACCAGGTGAGCCCTTTGAAAGCAAAGAGTTTTCTTGCCTGGCTGCAGCAGAGGAAATTAGAAAGACCTGCTCTGGCCAGCCTGGAAGAAAGCAAACATCTACTTTGTAAACAGCCTGTGGGGGTCACTTGGCAAGTAACTGTGGATGGCTCTAGGAGCTGAGAGCTAACAGCTAGCCAGAAAACAAGGGCCATAGTCCTACAATGGCAGGGTTCCACTTGGAAGTGAACCCCAATGAGAGAGCAGCCCTGGCCGACAACAGACTCGCCTAGATTTTAGCTACGCGAGGCCCTCAGCAGAGAATCCAGGTAAGCTAAGCCTAGACCTACAGAAACTGTGAAATGATAGGTGGGTGGGTTTTTTGTTGTTATTGTTTTGGTTTAGTTTTTTTTTTTCAAAAACAGAGTTTTATTTCACATGAACAAGGTTCTAATGTTTGGATATTCCTCCCCACGCTGAAGAATATAGACTTGTCGCGTTTGGTTACTACTCAAAGCGGCGCAGAACATTTTCAAAAGGCTCTAATAAGCACACCCTTTCCTCCATTCTCTGAAGGGAAGTGAGGTTCTGTAAAGGGCCGTGTACCGTTCCGTATTTTGGAATGGAATTAAGTGGAGAAACAGAATGGAACAGCCAAAGAAGAAAGAGAAAGAGGAGCAGGAAGGGGAGGAGAAGAGGAGAGTGAAGGACAGGGGAAGAGGAGGGAGGTGGAGGAGAGCAAAAACCAGGCTGTAACTCTACTTCATGGTTTTATAAGTTCTTCTCATCAGATTAGTGGGTTGTATGCACATTAACCCAGAGTGATACCATACAATTAGATTATATAGGGTTTTTTTTTTATTGAGGCAAAATTCACATAAAATTAACCACTTTAAAGCAAACAATTCTGTGGCATTTAGTGCACTCACAATATTGAACAACCACCACCTCTATAGAGTTCTAAAACATTTTCATCCCCCAAACAAGAACCCCATATCCATTAAGCAGTCATTCCCCATGACCCCTCCCCCAGCCGCTGGCTACCATCTATTAGCTTTCTGTCTCTCTGGTGTCACTTATTCTGGATATTTTACATGAAAGGAGTCATACAGTATATGACCTTTTGTGTCTGGTTTTGTTCAGCATGATGTTTTCAAGGTCCATTCATGTTGTAGCATGTATCAGTGCTTCATTGCTTTTTATAGCCAAATAATATTCCATTGTGTTCATATCCCACAATTTGTTTATCCAGCCACCCATTGATTTGGTTTGCACATTTGAGTTGTTTCCCTGCTTCTGCCATTGTGAATCATGCTGCCATGAACGTGGTGTACATGTACTTGTTTGAGACCCTGTTTTCAATTCTTTTGAATATATATATAGGAGTAGAATTGCAGGGTCATATGGTAATTTTATGTTTAACTTTTTGAGGAGCCACCAAACTGTTTTTCATGGATGTTGTTTTAAACTGCTATTGTGGTCATTTGTTTTGCAGAGTTACAAAACAAGGACATCTTTCTTTAACCTGCTTTTTAAAATTTTTACATTCATGTTTCCAAAAACATGCTCGATTACTTTAATCACTGCCTCTTTATATTTTTCAGAAATGTAATGACAACTGTCCAGTGATTTGCCACCGTGGAAAATGAGAGTTGAGTCCTCTTAATTCCCAAATCCAGGCTTCCCAGCTTCATCCTCCCAGTTGATTACGAGGTCAGACAATTGAGTTCGCAAACTCATCCTAGAAGGAGTGCTACACACCTCACTGCTGAATATCACTATGGTCACCTTCGAAGTTCTCCCCTTGGGAAGCTATGCACCAATGCCAATCCCTAGTCCACCCTTCAAAGCAATTTTGGAACTCTTTTTCTGGAATGTCCATCAGAGCTGTCAACGTATTACCCTTGATGTCCTCAATGTCATCAAAATGTCTTCCTTTCAATATTTCCTTAAACTTCAGATAAAGAAAGAAGTCACCGGGGACCAGATCAGGTGTGTAGGGAAGGGTGTTCCAATACAGTTATTTGTTTACTGGCTAAGAACTTCCTCACAGACAGTGTTGTATGAACTGGTGCATTGTCATGATGCAAGAGCCATGAATTGTTGGCAAAAAGTTCAGTTTGTTTCCGTCTAACTTTTTCACACAGCCTTTTCAGCACTTCCAGATAGCAAACTTGGTTAACTATTTGTCCAGTTGGTACAAATTCATAATGAATAATCCCTCTGATATCAAAAAAGTTTAGCAACATTGTTTTGACTCTTGATTTGGACTGATGGAACTTTTTTGGTGGTGGAGAACTGGCTGACTTCCATTGTGCACTTTGATGCTTTGTTTCAGGGTCGTATTGGTACACCCATGTTTCATCACCAGTGATAACATGGCCCAAAATCTTGTCTTGCCTCTCCAAAAGGTCTTGGCACACTCCAACTCTCCTTTGCTTTTGTTCATCGGTGAGCTCCTTTGGGATCATTTTTGCACTCACCTTTCTAATGCCAAAATTTTCAGTTAAGATTTTCCTGTTTCTCTATCGATGTTTACTTGGTCTGCTATGCTTCTCACAGTCAGCCAACAATTTTGATGCACAATTTAATGAATTTTTTCAAGGTTTTCATCAGTTCTGCTCATTATTGACCTCCTTGACCTCTCTTCATCAGTGACACATTCTCTCCCCTCAGAAAAATGTTTAATCCATTTGTACACTGCTGTTTTCTTCATGGCATTATCCCCATAAACTTGGACTAACATGTCCCTGATTTCACTTCCATTCTTACCAAGTTTACAAGAAATTTAATGTTTGTTTGTTGCTCTAATTCAAGCCCAGACATTCTCACGACGGCACACAAAAACACACAACAATAATGAATGCCACTCAGCCAGACACCACCACACATTGACACGGACACAGCTGTGAGACACTGATATACCAAGGTTATGAAACCTTACTGAGCTGTTTGCACAGTGCTGCCAATGTAAGCACAGGGTGGCAAGTTTGTGAACTTAATTGTCAGACCTCATATAGTCACGGGATGTGGAGTGCAGCATAAAGAATAATGTCAATGGAATTGTAATAGCTATATATGATATCAGAGCGGTAGTAGATTGGGATGGGGGGATTATCACTTTGTGAGGGGTGTAAATATCTAACTATTACATTGTTTTGTACACTTGAAACTAATTTTTAAAAATTGACATGAGACAGATTAACAGGAGAAAATCAAGTTGAATTTCATATGCATGGAGGTCTCATAGATATGGGACCTAAAGAAAAACCAAAGCAGGCAGCTTTTATACTTTTTAGATGAAGAAACAATACATTTGTGAAGAACTCACAAGACAAAGAAACTTAGGCTTGGGTACTAATTAGTAAAGAAACTAAGCAAAGTTTGTTTCCACAGCCTTGTCGGCCCTGAACTTCCTACCTCTGGGGATAAGGATGTGTCTTTACCTCCTGGTACAGGGAGGGTACCTTTCACCTGGGAGGCTCATTTCCTGCTTTCCAAGAGGCAGAAAAGAGCTTCAGAGGGTCCTTCTTGCACCACCTGTTTCTCAAGTAACTTTAACTCAAAAAAATCAATATGCCAAAGTGACATATGAGGGGGTGCCAAATGTTGCTCCCCCGCAATATCGAGGCATTGATAATAAAAGGTGCCACGACCACTGATGTGTCTGTGGGCTCCACAGTGATTTGCCCTTTAGTGGGCAGGAAGTATTTGTTGAATGAGTTTTGGAAGGAGTGAATGAGTGAAGAACGAATGTATAAGTAGATGAGTGGATTGTGAGCACCCAGAGCAAGAACTCAGTAAGCATTGAATGCTTTATAGCCACATAGCAGCTTCTAGGTCCTGATGATGTTTGAGAGGTGGGTCGGTGCATGACTAGGGCAACACCTGCACACCGAGGGCCTCACCCCGAGGCCACCTGTAGCCTGGTGGCTTGCCCCGCAGCTCTGGACCACAGACAGTAGGCAATAATGAGGTTTGCTGATGATGGTAGAAGAGCAACTTGCCTTCTGGCTGGGCAAGCACCTCCTTCCCAGGGCTTGAACTCTGTCTATGTCACCATGGTTATTATTCTGAGTATGAGGTGATGTAGAGATGAGCTAGTGCTTCACAGGATTTTATTAGTTGCCCTGTGATTTTGCCCAGAGGTAGGAGGGAAGCAGTATCACCCATTTTACAGCCAGGTTGACAGAGGCCCAGGGAGGGGAAGGGATGGGCTGCCACCAGACCAGTCCAGGTCTAGCTCTGGTGGGTTCTTCTGACTCACTGTCCCATGAAGATGAATTCTCAAGACAATATAGGTGACTCCCAGCCTGAACACACAGGGGTCATACTTCCAGCTGGCTGCTCAGACCTTGCGATTCACCCACAGGCAGCACCAGACCTGAGGTTGCTGGAGCCATGGGGCGCTGGAAATGAGGGTTCCCACAGCCAGAAGCCTCTGTGGACTGCCCCTTGCATTTTTCTGGTCCATGGCCTCATCTTATTTGAGGCCATAGCCTCAGGCCCCTTCTCCTGTGATTTTCAGCTTAAGATTTTCTCTTGAGGGACAGAACTGGTATCCTAAAGGAGAAGCAAATGCTAAGCTAGCAATTCTCAAACATTTTGGCCTCAGGACCTCTTTAAACTCTTTAAAACTATTGAGAATCCCAAAGAGCACTTGCTTACATGGGTTATATCTATGAATATTTACCAATTTGGAAATTAGCACTGAGAAACTTATAAAATATTTGTTAACTTATTTAAAAACTAATAAACCCACTGCATCTTAATACCAATAACATGTAGTTATGAAAAACAACTATATTTTCCAAAACAAAAAGTAATATTAAGAAGAGTGAAATTGTTTTACTTTTTTTTT